>NW_024721079.1:3127746-3467301 GCF_018991925.1 Homarus americanus | reverse complement strand
TTTGTGTGTGTGTGTGTGTGTGTGTGTGTGTGTGTGTGTGTGTGTGTGTGTGTGTGTGTTCCTGCTCAAAACATTCTGCTAACACTTCCCGGCTGACAACCTAACCTAACCTAAATTAACCCAAGCTAACCTAACATAGTTGTAAAGCCAAACAAACTCCCCCCCATACCACCTCAACAAGGGACGTTCGCCTGTTGAGGTGGAGGTAATGGTCTGCAGCCACTCACAAATCTTAAACACATCCCAAAAGCGGCCAGGGACCACCACATTATCTAGTACTCGTCCCAATATTTGGTTATTTTGATCTCTCTCCTGTCTCTTAGTTTAAGTTAAGAGTCTCAGTACTATTGTGATGACGTATTGCTCACACCAATCTTTGTGTCGTGAGGTGAGTCAGTTCCATGAATTCTCGGGTTAAGGGAAATTTTACGTGTGAACCTTTTGAGAACCTGTAGGTCCCTTACCCTCCCCACCCCCACATCCACTCACCTCTAATCCTTTCCTTCATCTCCCTCTCATCCCCTCCCTCCCCTTCTCCCTCTCACCCCATCTCCCCTCCCTCTCATCCTCTCCCTCTGTCCCCGCTCATCCCCTCCCTCCCCCTCATCCTCCCCCTTTCTCACCTCTCGTCTGGGATCCCTCGGTTGTAATTTGCCCCCCTCCCAACCCTCCCCCCTGGGATCATGACATCATGGTGTCTTGTCATTCAGGTGACTCAAGGGCTGACAACCCCCTTGGGGATGCTCATTTATATGATAGATCCCATTTTCTCTCTCTCTCTCTCTCTCTCTCTCTCTCTCTCTCTCTCTCTCGCCGAATTCAAGTCATTTTAAATGGTTATACGATTGCATTCCTTATAATCAGCCCTTACTTATCATCGTCATCTACAGTACACTCTTCGGAAAGCAATTAGAGAAACAGACCATAACATTCCCTATAGGCTATTAACCTAACCTAACCTAACCACATCAAATCTCCTTCTCCGGAAACCAGAAGGACCGCAATTTACTAAGTTCCCGAGTAAAGATTTCCCCCTTTTTTTAGATTCGTAAAATATTAGATAACTGATCAACTTAACAAAGGACGGAAAGATGGATTTGCTAGAGCTAGAAACGTGAACTGGTAGCTGGAGACGTGAACTGGTAGCTGGAGACGTGAACTGGTAGCTGGAGACGTGAACTGGTAGCTAGAAACGTGAACTGGTAGCTGGGGACGTGAACTGGTAGCTGGAGACGTGAACTGGTAGCTGGAGACAAGAACTGGTAGCTGGAGACGTGAACTGTTGGCTGGAGACAAGAACTGGTAGCTGGAGACGTGAACTGGTAGCTGGAGACGTGAACTGGTAGCTGGAGACGTGAACTGGTGGCGGACGTGAACTGGTGGCTGGAGACGTGAACTGGTAGCTGGAGACGTGAAAAAGGTATCTGAGTGACTCGTGAAAAGCAAAATGGTGTCGATATTGCTTTGAGACTCACTTGTACTTCAAGTTACCATTCACTCATCCTCCCCAAGTCCTTCTTCCCATATTATTCTTAATTTTCCTTCTCATCGTGTACTCTTTCTCTCACCTCACCAACACTTCTCCCTTTTTCACCTTTCCGGCCCTCTCTTCCCCTCTCGCTGTCACCTCTCCCTCTGTCTCCCCTCTCAATCCTCCTTTACCCCCTTTTACTTTAAGCCTTTCCCTTTCTCTCCTCATCTTGCTTTCACATTTACCTCACTCCTCACCTCTTGCTCTCACCTTTCCACTCTCCCCCCTCCACCCCTCCCCTGGCTGACCTCGACTTGTCCCCCTGATAACACCTCCTCCATACACAGTCCTTAATGACCCGTGGTGTGGCGACCTCTCACACGAGGACACTCACCAGGCTTCTCTCTCTCTCTCTCTCTCTCTCTCTCTCTCTCTCTCGTCTTTCTCTTCCTTCGTCCTCTTCCCCAATAGCTCATCCTCACACTTCTCCCTCTTCCCAATCACTCACTCATTTTCCTCTTCTCCTCCTCCTCATCCTTTATCACCTATTCTTCCTCTCCCTCCTACCCCTATTCCCAGCACCCCCTCTCCTCCAACCCCCTCCCTCTCTCTCTCTCCCCAACTTTCTCCGTCTCTCAACCTCCCTCCCTTACTCCTCCCCTCTCCCCCCCTCCCCATCTCTCCCCTCTCCCCATGTCTTCTCCCCGTCACTCACCCAGGAAGCATCAGATCTCCCCCACCGTTAATTGGTAAATAAATAAAAAGCGACATCAAGTAAAAAAAAAATATATACGGGGAGGGAAGTCTGGCTAAAAGTCACGCTCCATTTATGTATTTATTTATTTATTCATTTATACAACAGTGACGTCATGTATTTACAGGATGTGTGTGTGTGTGTGTGTGTGTGTGTGTGTGTGTGTGTGTGTGTATTTTAATATGTATGGAGGATATATGTACGTCAATGTATACGTGTGTGTGTGCATGCATAGTGTTCCTACGTTGGTGAATATATGTACAGGATGTGTATAATTTTGTATGTCTGAGTGTATATACTTTCGAGTATATTTGTATATATATTTAAGTAACTAAGTAACCTAAAGTTTGGTCAACAGAAAACAAGGAACGGTTGGGGGTCTACTTCGGTAGAACTTGATGAGAGACTGGACAAGCACTGGGCATAATCACAGTTAACCCAATAATAATAATAATCATAATAATAATATTAAAAGACGTGAAGAAAACTTTAACCATTACTTCTCAGAGTATGAATTTGTCTGGGATGGGTTGATGGTGTATGGTGCGCTGAAGGTTTGGTTTAGTGCAATATGCAACATGGATGTAAGATGTGTATGTTTTTTTTTAATTGTGCAGCAGTTTGCAACAGTACCTGGTATATAACAAAGTCACTTTCAAGACACGTCAAGTGATGGCAGTCAAACTGATCAATATCTTAAGTTAAAGAAGTTTGCAAGGGACATATTTTATATGTTGTGGCCCAGCGTGACCCTGAGTTAGCCTACAGTCACGATGTGTTCTTAACCATCAACCTCAACACCTTCCTGGGCCGCCTCCCCTCTGCCACCCCTCCTCCCCCGTCCCCTGCTCCCCTCCCCCCCACCCCCCGCAGCGTACGGCTGGTGCCTGGGGTCATGAGTGACGACGATAAGTTTGGATAAGTTAGTGGCGCCGCCGTCCTCACCCCGACTACTAATGGACGACGAGGAACCCCCCGCAGCGCCCACCGTTGACATCACACCCGCACCCCACCACACCCACGGCGCCCACCGTTGACATCACACCCGCACCCCACAGCGGCCACCGTTGACACCACGCCCACAACCCACCACACCCACACCCCACCACACCCACAGCACCCACCGTTGACACCACGCCCGCACCCCACCACACCCACACCCCACCACAACACGAAGCATCCCACAAAGGGGTCCGACGAACGCCACACGACACAGCACACTCCTTCACCCACCAGTAAATTACCAACTAACGCGAGACGACGAGGCTCTTGCTGTCAGGTGTGAGGGGCTGGTAACGAGGACCACCAGTTGAATTTCCTTACACAGGTACACCTTCTCTTACCTGGAGGACACGCACACATAATTTGTCGTCGGCTGGGGCTATCCGGACAATTAACGAGTTGGTAGATTCCTTCCACACAGGGTCCGGGGAGACAAGGGGTCTGGTAGGGTGTTGGGGAGTCGATGTGAGGTAGGTGAAGGAGGTATTTGCTCGGTGGTAATTTACGTGAGGTGAGTGTGTGTGTGTGTGTGTGTGTGAAAGTGGAGGGAGATGGTCATGTATGTATGTATGTATGTATGGATCGCACGTCATAATAAATTAGGATACCTTTTATCCCTTCTCGTAATATAATATGCAAATCTCTCACTCCTTGATGTAATTTACGATGCAACTCTTCCTCATGCGAATAATTTGATACGTAACTTATATTTTCAGTTAATTAACCATGGAATTATCTGTAATTGAGGTGATTAATTATGCAACTCTCGGTTATTAAGGTAAGTTATTATAAAGCTGTGTAATTCATGTGAATAATTATTCAAAACACATTTTACGTAATTTTGAATATCCATAGTCAGTTCACGTGAAGATTAGTCCCCCAGATTATTTCCAAGGTTAACCATCCTAACCTAACCTAACTTAACCTAATCTAACCTCCCCCCCCTGCATAAGATACTGTACTCAGACAGGAAATCAAAACTCTTTCACAATACAAAAATGGATCCACAAGGTTAGTGGATTCATCATACGTTTAAGCCGCAGATAAATCAATAAATTCAAGTTTTTTTTTCTAGTGATCCGTAAAAAAAGAATGGAATCGTCAGTTGTTTAGAACAGATCACCCAAGAAACGATTCTATAACTTTAAGGGTATCGAAAACCTTTGTAACATCCTGCAGAGAGAGAGGTGAGATCTTCAAGCCTTCAGGTAACTCAACAACCAAATCAATAAACTTGAACGAATCGATTATCCCGCCCCCTACAGGTAGTTACGAGGAGATAACAGGTGAAATATTTGACGTGTTGCAGATAAGGATCAGGTTATGATCGATGGCCCTAGGTGGAGAGGGACGCGAGGCTCTTAACAGGGGTGCTGAAGGGATGAGCCAGGAAGTTAATCTGACGACAGACGGGGAGGACCAGGTGGTAGTAGTAGTGGTGGTGGTGATGGTGATAGTAGTGGTGGTGATTGAGGTGGTGATGGTGATAGTAGTGGTGGTGATTGAGGTGGTGATGGTGGTGGTGGTTGGTGAATGGTATCTACAGGAGTTACATTAATAAAGGTACAGACACTGGGTAGACAATAACACTGCTATAGAGTGAGGTCCTCCCTGTTATTCAATAGATGGTAGAAGAGGGAGCTCCACCGTGTTGTGAGGGTATAGGTGGAGAGAGTGTTAGAAGGAGGACACAGTGGATGACAGTGGAAAAATATGGACGAGAATTAGAAAGAGAGAAGACCAGGAAGGAAAAAAAGTAGAAGTAGAAGAAGAAAAAATAATCATGTGGGGGGGAGGTTTAGCATCAGGCTGTACCGTGTGTATAGGACTGTGTGGTGACCTGTACCGTGTCCGGAATAACGAGAGGAAATTCCACAACACAAAGCGAAGGTGATGAGGGAAGGGATGGAGGAATAGAAGGAATACACGAGGACACAGCAACAGCGGGAGGGAGGAGGTGGGATTGAGGAATGTGGAGTGTTGGAGGGAAGGAAACATCAATAGGGGGGAAGGTGGAGGTGGTAAGGAGGGGGATTGAGGAATGTTGAGTGTTGGAGGGAAGGACACATCAATAGGGGGAAGGAGGAAGAAGGAGGAATGTGGAGTGTTGAGAGGAATGGTCGCAACAACAGTGGATACCATGAGGGGAGATGGACTATGACAGACCCTCAACAGAGATGAAAGCCTGGGGGTGGTGGTGAAGAAATGTGGTAAAGGAGGAGTAAGAGGAATGAAGACTGATGGAAGAAATGGTTTATAACTCGACAGAATAGATGCAGGGAATGAAGACAGACAGGGAGAACATGAACCCAGGACAAGGTGGTGGGGGAGGAGAAGAGCTAACTGGACGTTCAGAGTTCCTATGAGAGTGAAGCTCCTTACATGAGTCAGTCAGAAAGATCCTTACATCTCCAGTTAAAATTTAATACAAGATCCTTCCAGAAAATCGGGTCCAGGAGTGGGTAGAGTAATCGTCTCCTCTCCTAAAGGTCGTTGGTTTGCAAGCGGGGCACTCTCAGTCGACCCATTTGTGAAGGGGTACCTAATTTTTTTTACAGTTGAGGACGTGGAGGCGATCGAGTGCACCACTGGGAAGAGGCTTAGTGTGTAGTGTGCTGTATCCGCGCTGTTTTAATATCAGATTAGTATTTATTTATTTATTTATTTATTTTATTTATTTATTTTTTATTAATTTATTTAATATCAGTTCGTCTACTCTATATTGATTAAATAATTCATCAATTTGGTACGGTAACTATTTATCTGTTTCCTATATGTCTATTTATTCACACCTTTACCAGGGAAGAAAGTCAGTAAAAGTGAGAGAGAGAGAGAGAGAGAGAGAGAGAGAGAGTACAACACGAGATCAACAAGACATTAAGATACAGACAGACAGACAAACTATTAGAGAGAGACATAGACATGGGTAGTATGAGCACCAAACAGACAGACTGGCACACGTTGAGGATGTAGAGGGGTGGTGGTGAGGTGCCATATAAGGGGGGAGGGGGAGTGCCTGAGGGCCTGGCACAACGACCTTGACTGGCAGGCACTGTACGTCTTCTCTCCAGACCATGTCCTCTCCATCCCTTCCGTGACACTTCCTGTTTAAGCAGTAATTTCACTCAAATTGCCCTTTGAACACTGGGGAATGGGTGATTATGGTTGGCAACGTGGTTAAAGGTGTGTCAGGTTAGGTTAATTTAGGTTAGTTAGGTTAATTTAGGTTTGCTAGATTAGGTTAGATTGATTTATAGTTAGTTGGTTAGATTTGGTTAGTTTAGTTAAATTGGGTTGGTTGATTTAAGACACTATCCTTGCTTGATCTTTGACACACTAATCCTTGACCTATGACACGCCACCCTTTTCCCATGACACACTCAACCTTCGTTCATGACACACACACACACACCGTTGGTTTATGACACACTCATCGTTGGTTCCTGACACACTCAACCTTGGTTCATGACACACACACCGTTGGTTTATGACACACTCACCCTTGGTTCATGACACACACACACCGTTGGTTTATGACACACTCACCCTTGGTCCCTGACACACTTACCCTTGGTTCATGACACACACACACACCGTTGGTTTATGACACACTCACCCTTGGTTCCTGACACACTTGGCCTCTTGTCTATGACATATACACACACCGTTGGTTTATGACACACTCACCCTTGGTCTTGACACACTCACGCTTTGGTTCATGACATACACACACACACTGTGTTGGTTTATGAGCACACCTTATCAAGTTGGTCTCGATACACTCCAACCTTGGTTCATGATACACACACTGTTGGGCTGTGACACTCTACCTTGGTCTATGACATACACACACCAAGTTGGTTTATGATACACCCACCCCTGGTCTCTGACACACACACACACACACACACCGTTGGTTTATGACACACTCACCCTGGTCCCTGACACACACACACACACACAGCCACACCGTTGGTTTATGACACCACCCTGGTCTATGACACACACACACACACACCGTTGGTTTATGACACACCACCCCTTGTCCCTGACACACACACACACACACACACACCGCTGGGGTTTATGACACACCACCCTGGTCCCTGACACACACACACACACACACACACACCGTTGGTTCCTGACACACTCACCCTGGTCCCTGACACACACACACACACCGTTGGTCCCTGACACACCAACCCTTGGTCTATGACACACACGTTGGCTTATACATACCACGCTTGGTTCATGACACACACACACACACACACCGTTGGTTTATGACACACTCACCCTTGGTTCCTGACACACTCACGCTTGGTTCATGACACACACACACACACACACACCGTTGGTTTATGACACACTCATTGTTGGTTCCTGACACACTCAACCTTGGTTTGGAGTGCATGTTACTTAGATTATCTGTCAGTACTCAAAGAGAGTAAAAAGGGACAAATTAACTTCACTTGGGGGTTAGGTTAGGTTAGGTTAGGTTAGGTTAGGTTTGTGAAGAGATTATCGTCTGAGATAATGTTTACTGTCAGTATCAAACAAGGTCAACAACAGTAATTGCCGCCACTGATGATGTAAACAGATGTTGTTGGTTTGTTTACTGACGTGTGTGTGTGTGTGTGTGTGTGTGTGTGTGTGTGTGTGTGTGTGTGTGTTTCACTAAGACGAAAGTATCTTGGCTTATGCAAAAAGAATACTTGCTTACTTTACTGAAAAGAAATCCTAACGTCACTGAAAAAAATTGCTAACGTCACTCAAACTTATGACGTCACTGGAAAAAACTTGCTAAGTCACTACAAAAACTTGTTAACGTCACTGAACAAACTTGTTAACGTCACTGAAAAAATTGTTTACGTCATTTTACATCAAGAAAACAAGATTAGGAATAATAAATGAAACAAAAAAACTTTAGTAAACATTCATCTTGTGTAATTCATTAAGCGACAATGTCAGATTAAGACTACAAGAAGGCTCATTTTGTCTTATCAGTTAGAACGTCAGAAACAAGATGAATGATCCGGGTCTTGCGATTCATTAAAGTGAAGTCAAAATAAAATGAATGACCTCATGCCACCACGATTCATTATAACACAAAAAAATATTTATATATAAACTTCATCAGTCGTCTGGTACACACACACACATAAACACACACACACACACACACACACACACACACACACACACACACGAGCCAAACATGTGCGTAAATTCACGTCTTGGAAGGCCTCTGTGTAAACAAACATTACTTATTTGACTCTCTCTCATACGGGAATAGAAATGAGGAATTATCTTACAAAAGTCGAGGGTCAGGATTAGGTGAGGATAGATTATAGGTTAGGTTAGGTTAGGTTATAGGTTAGGTTAGGTTATAGGTGAGGATAGATTAAATTCTCGTTATGAGTACGATTAAGAAGTGTGTTTATATTTGTGTGTGTGAGAGAGATAGAGTAGGCTAAATTAAAGGCTAAATTAAATCATGGCCGTATTATTATTGGTGTGTGGTAAGGGAATGATTAAAGCGTAATATGTACCGTGTTATTAGATGGTGCAAGTAAGCTGGTGGGCGGAACCTTTGGTGTGTTGAGTGACGTATTAGTGAGGAGGAAGTGAAGTGGTATTTTACTGTTGATGTTTGTTGTGTGTAATGACTCTCTCTCTCTCTCTCTCTCTCTCTCTCTCTCTCTCTCTCTCTCTCTCTCCTGAACGAATCCATTAACATTAATTCTTTCCTTTTCTTTTAATGCCAGTTATAATCACCGTCACTTGAGATAATTAAAGACAAATATTGGTTGGTCACAGTGATTACCAGAGTGTGACGGTGTGGTTGTGGTGACCCTCTGTTGTGCCTTGGAGAGAGGGTGATGGAGGAGGTAGGAGGGGATGGAGGGGGAGGGAAGGTAAAGAAAGAAGGTGGGAGGGGGATGGAGGAGGAGGGGTAAGGAGGAGGTAGGAGAGAGGATGGAGGAGGAGGGTGAAGGAAGAGGTAGGAGGATGGAGGGAGGAGGTAAAGGGAGGTGGGAGGATGGAGGGAGGATGCAAAAGGGAGGTAGGAGAGGATGGGAGGAGGGTGGAAGAGAGGAGTGGGAGGATGGAGGGGGAGGGAGGGTAAAGGGAGGGAGGTAGGAGGATGGAGAAACATGAGGGGGGGTAGAGGAGGAAGGAGTTTGTTAGAGGGAGGATGGGATGAAATGAAAGAGGGAGAAAGAAGGAAGGATAAAAGGGAAGGAGGGAGAGGGAAGGACACAGACACGTATCAGGTGAGTCTGTGTGTCATCACTTTCCTCTCACGGATAGATTGCTTTTAATACACACACACACACACACACACACACACACACACACACACACACACACCACGACTCTCTCTCTCTCTCTCTCTCGTGAGTGAGGCACAAGTATCAAGGACTTGTGGTAGAGATGAAACACTGAGATGAAGGTCAAGCGTCCTGGGTAAGAGTGTGTCCGTCACCAGGCACAAGCAAACACGGTGCTTGGCTCACCCGTGTTGCTCCTGCTTGTTGCTGCTGCTGCTTGGTGTTGCTTGATGCTGCTGTTTCTATGTTGCTTCTGCTTATTGCTGCTGTATGATGCTGTTGTTTTTTGCTTCTATTTGTTGTTATTGCTTGATGCTGCTGTTGCTTGATGTTACCTCTGCTTGTTGTCCCTGGCTCTTATTGTGTGACGCTTTTGTCTACTTCTGTGTGTTCCTTGTCCTTTCTTTTGTTTATGTTTGCTCCAGTTTATGCTTGCTTCTTGTGCTTGTGTTTGCTCCTGTTTATGCTTGCTTCTTGTGCTTGTGTTTATCTGTTTTATGCTTGCTTCTTGTGCTCTTCATCTTTCAGCCAAATTCCTAATGGGTTTGTTTACATCAAAGACGCTTATTGCCATGTTAGTGAGAAAGAAATGAGTTCTGTTTTCGCTCATTTCTTTCATAAGGAAGAAATGGGTTCTGTTTCCTAATCCCATTTCTTTCCTAATGAGAGAAATGGGTTCTGTTTTCAAGCTCATTTCTTTCCTAATGAGAGAAATGGGTTCTGTTTTCCTGGTCCATTTCCTTCCCAGTGAGGAATAGACTTTTCTCTTCTTCCAGCCAATCTTTTTTTTAACTGGATTTACCTTAAAACTATGTTGAGAAAAAATAAAAGGAAGATTAATTTGTTGTAGAGAGGTAAATTCTGAAGAAAAACTGTTATAATTATACACTTAAGGTAATTTCTGAAAATCTCGTAAACTTAAGGTAATCTCTGAAAAGCTCTCAAGTTTAAAGTAACTCTCTGAGAAGCTCGTAACTTTAAGGTAACATTCTAAGATGATTATGCACTTAAGGTAATCTCTGGGTTTATTGTACATTTCCTGGGTAACGTTCCCCTGTGTAATAACTTGTTTCATCTACTTGAAATTGTGTAGTTAAGTGTTATTATCGTCCTCCCAGACCTACATGACGTTAGTAGTACTATTAGAAGCAGCAGCAGTAGTAGTAGTAGTAGTAGTAGTAGTATATTATGGTTTAAGGGAAAGGAGTTGCTATTATATAATTCTCTCTCTCTCTCTCTCTCTCTCTCTCTCTCTCTCTCTCTCTCTCTCTCTCTCTCTCTCTCTCTCATTATAGGGGGAGTGAGCCACAGTTAACATAAACATGACCTCCTCTGATGGACGGTTTCCGCTGTGTTCGTGACCTCGACAGACACTTAGGCAGACGCACCTACAGACACGATACACACGGATACAGACAGACACACGTACAGACACACAGACGCGCGAGGATACACACGTACGAGGACACATACACATACGTAAGAATACAGGAACCTTCCTTCTTCCTTCTCCCCTTCCTCCTCCTCTCCCCTTTCCTCTTCTCTCCTCTCCCTCATTTCCTCTATTAGCTCTTTTCTTCCATCCCCTCCTTCCCATCTCTTCCCTTTCCCCCCATTCATTCTCTTCTACCTCTGCTTTCCTCCCCTTTCTTTTCTCGCTCCTCCCTCTTTTCTCCCTCCTTTCCCCCTCACCTTCCCTTCCTCACCTTCCCTTCCCCTCACCTTCTCACCTTCCTTTTCCCCTCACCTTCCCTCCCCCTCACCTTCCCTTCCCCACCTCCTTCCTCCTCCTCACCTTCCCTTCCTCACCTCGTACCTCCCCCACCCCCACTGCTGGTGTCTATATTTGACACTACCAGACGTATACTGACGAATACAAGGACACCCACCTCTCTCTCTTCACTATCCCTCTCCCTCTCTTGTCTTTCACTTTCACCTCTTTATCACTTCGATGTTTCCGTTCCTCTTCTCTCCTCACACTTTGGCCCTTCTCCCCTCTCTCTCCCCTCTCTTTCCCCTCACTGTCTTCTCTCCCTTCCTTCTCCGCCTCTCACACACCAGCAAAATCTCCACCCATCCACCCATCCACGCCTACCCGCAAATCTCTACTCAGGATAGGCACCCACGCCTGGCTACCCACCCACCCACCCACAGTGACGGGCAAGACGCGTGCCCACCACCCACAGTGACGGGCAAGACGCGTGCCTTGAGTAGTGGGCAGCATACTGTAGATGTTATCGCTACTGTTCTCTTGGGTGATGACGCCCAGGGTGACTTAATGTGTGGCGGGGCGAGGCGGGCGTGGGCGGCTAGATGGGTGGTGAGGTGATGTGGGCGTGGGTGACTTAATATGTGGCGGGGCGAAGGGGTGGCGGGGCAGGGCAGGACGGAACATAAGTAACTAACACCATGGGCGGCTTGACGGGTGGCGGAGCGGCGCGGAACATAAGCAACTAACACCGTGGGCGGTTTGATGGGTGGCGGGGCGCGGCACAAGGGTGGGTGGTCGTGTCCTCCCAACATCAACATGAACAACATAGTTATCAGTTATATACTCGACTACCCGACTTGATCTTATCTACCTATAGATTGTGTGCGAGTGTAATTATAATGGTCTCTCTCTCTCTCTCTCTGTCAACCCATTCAGCCATTTAACTGTATGTGTGTGTATCTGTCTACCAAACTACCTGTCTATATCCATCCAACCACCCATGTATGTATGTATGTATGTACAGGGATATGTATGTATGATGGGTGGGTATACAGTACAGTAGGGTAATTAGATACGGCCTTAAATAGCAGGTAAGGATGGTGGTGACTGCCGGAGTTGATCTTAAGGCGAAGAGAAAATAAACACGGAGGCAGGTGGTGGTGCAGGTGGTACTGGGTGGTGACGGTGATGCTAGGTGGTGGTGGTGCAGGTGGTACTGGGTGGTGGTGGTGACGGTGATGCTATGTGGTGGTGGTGCAGGTGGTACTGGGTGGTGGTGGTGACGGTGATGCTAGGTGGTGGTGGTGCAGGTGGTACTGGGTGGTGGTGGTGACAGTGATGCTAGGTGGTGGTGGTGACAGTGATGCTGGGTGGTTGGTGGATTGCAGGTGGTGCCCAGATTGGTGGTGATCTTGCTAGGTGGTGGTGGTGCAGGTGGTACTGGTGGTGGTGGTGATGCTAGGTGGTGGTGGTGCAGGTGGTGCTGGGTCAGGTGGTGGTGACGGTGATGCTAGGTGGTGGTGGTGCAAGGGTGAACTGGGTGGTGGGTGGTGATGCTGGAGTGGTGGTGGTGCAGGGTGGTACTGGTGGTGGTGGTGACGCTAGGTGGTGGTGCAAGTGGTGATGGATTAGTGTGATGGGTGATAATGCTGGGTTGTGGTGGGTAGTAGTGAGTGGTGATGGTGCTGAGTGGTGGTAATAGGCGGTGGTGGTGGTGATGGGTGGTGGTGGGTGCCAGATAGGAGACGGATTAAGTGGTGGGGAGTGTGGATGGAGGAGGTAGGAGGGAATGGGGTATTGGGTGGTGGTGGTGGGGGAATGGTGGTGATGCTGGGAGGTGGGAGATGGTATTATGGGAGGAAAATGGAGGAATGGGGATAGGGAACTGACATGGGGGAGGGATGGGAAGGAGAAGATATTGGATAGTGGTAGGGGGTGGGGAAGGGGGGAGGAGGGAGATAGAGTGAGGAGGAGAGGTAGACATTGGTAGTGTTGATTGCTGGTGTTGGCGCCTGAAAACGTTTATACCATTGACGTTTGGCGCTGTAAGTATAGAAGACGGGATCTGAACGCACATCCTGGAGGTATAGCATCGAAACAGAACGCCAGGCGATACTAACTGCTCGTGCTGGTGATAACTGTACATAATATCTTGGTTTCTCTCGTCCCATATCATTAAATCGAGCCCAGCCGGAGTAACCGTCAGTGCCTGGCGTTCTCGTCTTTCTAGCAATGACATACTTATATAGAGAGCTACGCCAGACGGGAGTTCGCCCGCCTTCACCTGTATGGCGGTGTCTTACGCTAGAAGTACCTGACTCTTCACTGTGTGTGTGTGTGTGTGTGTGTGTGTGTGTGTGTGTGTGTGTGTGTGTGTGTGTGTGTGTATAACCTATGATAAGAACACCCTCGGATACAGGGAGGCGTGACAGTAACACCCCATCCTGTCTTAGCTACCTCCCTCTCCACCTTCCTCCCATTACCTCCAGCCTCTCCCTCCCTCACCCACCTCCTCTGTATCGTAGAAATTAACACCCATGATAGAGGTCGGGTTACTCTTGAGTGTGTCCAGGCATAATCCAGGTGGCGTTGTGTATGTATGCCTTGGGTCATTTATATACCCCGGGGTACCTACCGCTTGGTGCCCCACCCTGCTTGTAGCGTCCACCAGCATCAACGATCACTAACACCAGCGATCACTAACACCAACGACCACCTCCAACAGCGATAACATACACAAACGACCCATCTCCACCAATCATCTTTTCCACCAGCGACCACCAACAATAGCGATCACTAACACCAGCGAGCACCTCTTAGGTCACGTAGTTCAAGAACAATACATCGTCTACACACCAAAGAGAGATTATTATTACACGAGTCTTATAACAATGACTCTCTCTCTCTCTCTCTCTCTCTCTCTCTCTCTCTCTCTCTCTCTCTCTCTCTCTCTCTCTCTCTCTCTCTCTCTCTGCTTTCACCCCCTCACTCATCATCTCTCCCTTTCTCTCCTTCTGTCTTTCTTCAGCTCAAAGATGCAAGTGTTACCTACCAACTCTCACACACACACACACACACACACACACACACACACACACACACACACACACACACACACACATTTACACACACACAATGTCTCTCCTTCGTACTATAAAAGGAAATTATCTCCCACTTGTTCTCATGATCACCACGAGAGAAACATCTGTTAAAATGTATAATTTGCATATATGATTCTTCCCTTACCTTACCTTCTGGCGTTGGGAATAATGAGGTGTTGAAGTAATGGTGGTTGAGGTGATGGTGGTGAGGTGGTTTTGTGGTGATCGTGGTAGTGGTGTTGGTGGTGGTGGGGGCTGGGAGTGAGGATTTGTGGTGATCAGAGTGATGGGGCCAGTGGTCTGGGTGGTGGGGTGGTGGTGGTGGTGGTGGTGGTGGTTGGTGGGTGGTGCTCCCTGGGCGAGGGGGTGTGGGGTGGGGGGGAAGGGGAGGTGTTAGGTAAAGGGGGTGGATAAACTGTATATGGTAGGTAAGGGAGGGGAGAGATGGGATGGATTGGAGAGGGAGACAAGATAGGTATGGGTGGATGAGTGAGGGGAAGAAAGGAGGAATGGGACGGAGACGGAGATAATGAAAGGTAGAGGGGGGGAAATTGGAGGGAGAGAATAGGGAAGGAGAAGGAAAAATGGGAGGGAGAGGAAGAGAATGGGAGGGAGAGGGAGCTTAACTGACCTTGTGACTTCAGTAGGCCTCTCTTTGGTCGTTACTATCGCTTAACGAGGATGGGGCAGGGGAGGGGAAGGGAAAGGGGGGGTGAACGTCTAAGGGAAGGGGTAGAGAAAGGAAAAATTGTCAAGGGAAGGGGAAGATGTGTGGGGGAGGGGGATAGAGAAGAGGAAGAGATGGTACATTGGTAGATACAAACAAAAAGAGTTACCTAACCTAACCAAAACCTAACCTAACCTAACCAAAACCTAACCTAACCTAACCAAACCTAACCAAAACCTAACCTAACCAAAACCTAACCAAACCTAACCTAACCCTAACCAAACCTAACCTAACCTAACCCTAACCAAACCTAACCTAACCAAAACCTAACCTAACCAAAACCTAACCACATCAATCAAACACGACAGAAATCACCGTAACGCTACACCTCAACACTGGCTTAAACAGGACGTCCATTACCCTATACTCTTATTATTACTTGAAAAAAAAAACAATCTGAAATCGAACTACAAATCCAATATGGCCGAAAACAACCTCATAGACTTGAGAGCTGAGGCTTAAATTATGAATATTTACTCAGATCGAACCGAAAATCCAATATGGCTGAAAAATGGTTATCAAGGACTCGAGATTTTATATTTTTACAGAATCCAATATGGCGGAAAATTATATCAGGGACTAGAACGTTGAGGTTTATAGGAAGATTTTGTATAATTTAATACCAGTTATAGAGGTCAGTGTCCTATACGATGTCACCTTTGATATATAGACCAATTAAAGTGCCACCTCATCATATGTCACCTGGTGAATCATTATCCAATCAGCTGATTAGTACGGTATGTGATTAGGTAATTAATCTTTCTCTTTTTTATTACGTCGGTGTATGATTGGATTATTTATTAACTATTATTTTTATTTTATTATTTATATTTATATGTTGTGCTTGGGAAGGTCTTCTGACAGGTGGTTGTTGTCTCAGTTGATTGGTATACCACATGTTCTTGTACCAGATGATGTTTACATAACCCCTTTATTTACACTGGTTAATATTTACATAACCCCTTTATTTACACGAGTTAATATTTACATAACCCCTTTATTTACACAAGTTAATATTTACATAACCCCTTTATTTACACGAGTTAATATTTACATAACCTCTTTATTTACACCATATGATCCCCACTAGGAACAGGTAAGCTCCTCAGCTGATATTTACACCAGCTGATTTTATCACCCGAGTTGATTAGCACATCACCTGTTGTTTACATCTCCTGATTATCAGATCAGCTGATCATCATAAATATCACGGACACGCTAATTACTGGGCGTTCACGGGATGTTCTCACGGTATGGGAGGGGGGGTGAGAGGGGGGGGTGTGGAGAGGGTATAGGGGGAGTGTGGAGAGGGGATAGGGGGAGTAAACACGCCCTCGTTGTTATGGTGATTTATAGTAATTGGGTCACCTGAAGATCACCTAAAGATTAGACACTCCAGCTTAGTTCACCTGAAGATTAACCTAATGACACTAACCTAACCTAACCTAACCTAACTTAATCCCCATTTATCATTAGGGTGATTAGCCTTCAAGTGAAATAAGCTGGAGTGTTTAATAATCATCAGGTGATCTGTTTACCTTCTAACTAAAGTGATTGGCGAGGTGAAGTATACAAGAGAGATTCGAGCCCGGGACTAACGGATAGCAAGACCAGTGCCATAACCACACCGCCACTGTACGCTGTAGTGTTGAAAGACTTAATTGTAGTGAGGCGGTGGTGAAGGGGTCATTATGGTGCGGCAGTGAGTGGCGCTCTGTGGTCAGATGGGCACCAGAAGGAGGCAAGGTGGGGGGGGGTGAGAGATGACCTGTATAATTATGACGTACTGTGTGATTAATGAGGGAGAGGTGGTAGGGGGTAGGTGAGGGAGGGGGGAGGGGTAGGGGGTAGGTGAGGGAGAAGAGAGGGGTTGGGTAGGTGAGGGAGGGCTGGTGAGGATGAGGAAGAACTTGATGTGTGTGTGTGTGTGTGTGTGTGTGTGTGTGTGTGTGTGTGTGTGTGTGTGCAGGCAGATAGACGAACATAAATAAAAGTGACGGTAAAAGAATAAGATAAACTCAACCTCATTGTGGTGGGCACTTGACACTCATCTTCAAGGTGATGGAGAGAGAGAGAGAGAGAGAGAGGGGTGATGTAGTGTCTGTATAGGGGGGGTTAGCTGAGGCAGAGAGAGATAAAGAAAAGCAGATGGTATAGAGGGAGGAAAGGAAGAGGTAGACATACAGAAAGAAGGAAGGACTGGGAATATAAGGAGAAGACATGGCTTTAGAAACGGAGATGGGGCAGAAAGAGGAAGTTACTGAGGAGTTATTGTGGTTGATTATTAGCATTTATACACACACACACACACGCACACACACACACACACACACACACACACCTACACACACACTGGTTAACTGTGGTCTACCTAGAGGCCAATGAGGGGGGAATCGGAGCCGGGGTCACTGAGGTGAGGAGAGGGAGGCAGGAATGGGTGGGGAGGAGTTGGAGTAGGAGAGGGGAGAGGAGAGAGGGATAATGTGAGAGAAAGGTAAAAAGATAATAAAAGTACAGGAGAGAGAGGAAGGAAGGAAAAGATATAAACAATGGAAGACAGGGGTTAAAGTGAGAGGTTAAGGATAGAGGATAGCCCCACCAACAATTGGGTCACGGGCTACCATCACGCCAGGTGGTTGTTGTCGTACCAGCATCACTTCTGCCCAGGGTCACGGTTTATGGGGCTGACCCTCCCACCTCCTCCAAAGGTTCTACCATTAATATTCCTCTCCTAAGTTACAAGATCTACTAAGAAATTTGTTGTTAAAATATCGATATAGCCTACTAAGATTTGACCCTAACTAGATACGTTCACTTTAACACCAGACAAAGTTAATAAGGTAGATGATCTGCCCAAATGTATCTAGTTAAGGCTGGGTTAGGTTAGGTTAGTTTAGTTTAGTCTTAATCTTATTATTATCTTCACCAATGAGGACTATATGGTAGAAACACTGGAGAGTCTTTGCACTCCGGGCTTTAAATACCCTAAGCAGCCTAAAACTACAAGTGTGTTTGTTAAGTGTGTCATTTGGAAGACGAGTCCATGAGTTCTAAAGGTCAACAAACACAACGACTCCTTATTATTGTTGTTATTCTTCTCTTTATTATTTTTTCTTTTTCTTATTCTTTTTTATTTATATTTTTATTACACTCCTCCTTTTCCACTTTATATTTCTTCGTCCTCTTCTTTCCCTCTTTCCCTCCTCTTCCCCTTTCTTCTTATCCCCTCCTTTTCCCCATCCCATTTCTTCACCTTCTCCTCCTCCTCCACTTTATACTTCTTAGTCTTCTTCTTTCCCTCCTTCTTCTCCCCCTCCTCCTTTTCTTCTTATGCTCCTCTTCCCCATTCTCCTCCTCCTCCCCTCCTCCTCTCTCCTCCCACTACCTCCTCCTCTTTCATCTTATTTATCATATGTTAAAAGACCATTAATCACCCCGTTAGAAATTAAGGATAATTTTATTACACTTAACCCGCCTTAAAGGTGACTCTTACATTACAACTCCCGGAGGACAGTGGCGGGGGGCTCCAGTTGATGAAAAAACAGTGAGATGTACAGAGCGACGCTTGTGAGGAGGAGAAGGTGAAGGTTAAGACGTGTGGTGATGGTGGTTGTGGTGTGTGGTTGTTGTAGTGGTGGTGGTGGTGGGGATGGTTGCTGTGGTGATGGTTGATGTGGTGTGTGAAGGTGGTGGTTGTGGTTTGTGATGGTGGTGGTGGTTGTTATGGTGGTGGGGGTTGTTGTTGTGGTTATGGTGGTGGTTGTGGTGTGTGATGGTGATATATGTGGTGTGTGATGTTGGTGGTTGTGGTGTGCTGCTTAATATTGACGGCAGTGTTGACATTTGATGGCGTTTTTTTGTTTGCATGAAGAGGTCAGTCAAGTGTTTGCCGGACACTAAAGATATTAGAAGCAGGATGTTTTGAATTGATGGAGGTTATATGACGTAGGAAAAACACTGTAGCAGAGAGTTGGTCCGGGGTATAAATGAGTTAGTGTTAGTAGAGGTTCGGCAAGAGGGAATATCAACAGGAAAAAGACATGATGAGCCCTTTCAGATGTCCTCATGTGTCGGTGGCTCGTCACTGTGGAAGAAGTTATTTTGATAGGAAAAACGATGAGATATCCCTGAAAATATGCAGCTCTGAAAACTAACTGGTAATGTCATTATTTTTTATTGTTTTGATGCTATTTTCTGCACCGGGTCAAGGAGGCGAGGTATTGCCTTGTACCCCCACCTACCCCACCCCACCCCACTCCACCCAGTCCAAAGATGGTAGGAGTATTCCATCTGGGAGCGCACACGACTTACATAAATGGTTGCCAACTGTACACCAATGACGTAGGTTCTGGCTCTCAACATGAGCCCAAGGTTCATTGAAGCAGTTTGAGCTTAAGTTTTGACTCAATTTGCCCTGATAAAAGTTGATGTACGGATGATGCTTAAAATGCCACGCTGTGTGATGATGGGTTGCAGGTGGTGTTGTCAAAATATATGTTGAATTGTGCAATATTACGCCTGCTATTAACTATTAGACATTTGTTTTAGTGACATTGAATGAAAGCAAGTTGGGTACACCCCCCACTCAGCCATGCGTGCGAGGCTTCCCTGTAAAGATGAGGAAACAACCAGAGTGAAGGATTGAGTCATCTGAGTAGGAGTAAATAGAGTTGTTTGTCACTGAAAGATAATTTATGTGTATTAACAAAACAAAGTTGGTTCTAGGACGGAACCTTGAGGCACCCCGGAAGTGAGAGAGTGATAGAAAAAAAGGTTGGTGTGTGTGTTTTAGTGCGTATTTGAATATTTAGCTACAGTGTCTCTAGACGTGTGTGTGTGTGTGTGTGTGTGTGTGTGTGTGTGTGTGTGTGTGTGTGTGTGTGTGTGTGTGTGAAGACGTAGAAAAGTATTGGGTGTGTTGTGCTTTTCCAGTATGATTTCAGTGGCATGTGTGTTATTGTGAACGTCTACCCGTGCTTTTCCCAGAGTTATCCTGTGTGTATTTTAACGTTACTCCATAATTATGATTCTTCTTGTATATCCCTAAAATTATCCCGTGTGTGTGTGTGTGTGTGTGTGTTGCTAATGTTACAACGGTAAATGTATATTATTATGTGTACTGGTGGTTCTGTCAGCGCACGTCAAGAGATGGGTGTGGTGGGGTAGCAGGTAGGAATGGTTTTAATGATCTAAGTACACGGGTTCGAACATTAACTTAGGAAAAGAGATCGTTTAGTTAGTACTGTACCTTAAACTAAAGAGTTAAGAAATAATGTGAAGCGTACACTTAACACTTAAGAGCTTAACGTAGCTTAAGTAGTAAGTCGAGGCAGTTAATGAATGACTGAGTGAGAAGGTTCATTCGAATTTAGTGTGTGTGTGTGTGTCCAACTTAACGCATACACACACACGCACGCACTTAACACCTAAGTCATTCTACCTACCTGTCTAATCAGCCTCGTTAACTGAAGACATTGTACGTACATTTGACACACACACACACACACACACACACACACACACACACACACACACACACACACACAAGTACTGTGGCGTCAGACAGACAGGCAGACAGACAGACAACCGACAGTAGTCTGGTCCGTGCCTTCAATCCTACGTGTTGACATACATACTAATGAGTTGTGAAGACCCACACGTACTCAAATGATCGAGCTGGCGGCGAATAGCTAGAGAGGAAGAGGGGGGAATGGAGATGAAAAGGGGACAGAAGGGAAGAGATGGGAAAGGGACGAGGTGGACGTGGAATGGAAGGAGTAAGAGGGGGGAGGTGGAAGGAGAGAAGAAAAAGAATAGGGGACTGGAAGGAGAGGGGGAATGGAGGGAGATGACGAGAGGGGGGAAAGAATGGATACGGGGAGAGAAAGGGGATGTAGAAGATGAAAAGGGGAAGGAAGGATAGAGGAAAGGGAAGAGAGAAAAGAGAGATGAAGAGAGAATGAATAATCAGGAGAGAGGAAGAGGAAGTACAATCTAACTTACAAAAACTGTGACTTGTAATTTAAACCAAAATCTGTCCGTATCTTCATCAACTAAGTCAAAATTCTCAAAAGTTCGTCCCATAATTTTGTCCTCGGGTGTCGTGAGAACTGATCTAATTGGCCCACTTTAAGTTATAAGACGGTAAGATGGGAGTTTAAATGACACCATAATTGCACGAAGACTCTAATGGAATTAATATGTTCCCGACTCAAATATATGTCTTAAAATATCATAATTATCGGTATAACAAGAACATTTTTACATATCACACACACACATAACATTGTATTAGTAACACATAAAATTTCGCATGTACTAAATCATTGAGCAACGTTTTTGCACATCATAATGAAACAGTAAGAAACGTTTTCACATATAATGAATCAATAAGAAGCGTTTTGACATAGTATATAAGTTAAAATCACAAGTACTGTCCTGTAAGAATCTGAGTGAAGGTTCGGCGCCATGAGAGGTACAACCCCAGAAAGCGCGGGGACATTAAATAAACAAGAAACTCCTTTTTGAAGTAGTTAAGATCCACCATACACTCTACCGGGACGCGACGCACACCAAGAGCTCTGAGGCGACATATTAGATAACACATTGATAAAACATAAACCCAAATAAACCAACCACATGTCTATGCAGATTAAGGTGGAGGGGGGAGGGGAAGGTGGTAATTGGTTGCTTGCGTCTGTGTGTTTGTAGCTGTATGTTGGTATTTATTTTAGATAACCAAAGTGTTGATGTGGAGCGTCTGTGTGTGTGTGTGTGTGTGTGTGTGTGTGTGTGTGTGTGTGTGTGTGTGTGTGTGTATGTATGTGTGTTTGGTGTGTATATATCTGCATGTGTCTGTTTATATTTTTAGTTACTGGGGGTAGATCAGATGTAGGAAGGGAGGGAAGAGGGTATTGGTTTCACTTGTGTGTTTGTATCTGTGTCGGTATTCGTAATTTTAGTCGAGAAAAGAGAGTGAGAGAGAGAGAGAGAGAGAGAGAGAGAGAGAGAGAGAGAGAGAGAGAGAGAGAGAGAGTGTGTGTGTGTGTGTTTTATTAATATATTTCTAGATGACGAGAATGTATTTGATGATGGGTTGGGGATATTGCTTTCGTCTGTGTATCTGTTTGCCTCTCTTTATTTGTTATAGACCCAGAGTACACACCTGAGGATTTGTGTTTATGTGTGTTTTGATATACACTGATAACGTCACTATGTTTCTTCCCAACTCACAACAATGTTTTAATTTTGTCCTATATGGGAGTGTTATATTCGTCTTCAAGTTGTTCCTTTCTTTTAACCTATATAAGGAATCATATATAAATACTATGACACTTATATTAATCTATACCGTTTTTATTCTAATATGATTTGTTTATATCAATGTATATATTCTCGTAGTTTTGATAGGATTCGTTTAATCCGGACAAGAATTTGCTTTATTTTCATTATATATTCCAGTATTCGTTTAATCCGGACAAAATCTTCACTTTATTTCATTATATATCTAAGTATTCATTTAATCTGGATAAGAATTTCGATTTATTTCATTATATAATTCAAGTATTCGTTTAATCCGGACAAGTATAGATCACATTCTTTCGGTCACATCTCAACTCTTCGTTTGTGTCCGGAAAAGGATGTGTTACCTCAGCAAATATTTATCTGCAGGATGGTGCTCATACCCACTCTCAACCCGGGTCCAGGTACGGATGTTGCACCACTACCACCAGCACCACTACCACCAACAACATCACCAGCACCACTACCAACATCACATCACCACCACCACCACCATCACCAACATCACCACCACCACCACCATCACCAACATCACCACCACCACCACCACCACCATCATCACCACCACTACCATAACCAGCACTACCACCTTCACCAACACTACAAACATTACCACCACCAAGACCACTAACAACAGCACCTTCACTATCACCTCCACCTCTACCACCACTTGGGCACCCAGACACACACATCCTGTCAGTATAAGTGGAGATACAGGAACTAGCTCACTTAAGGTATGCGGTATGCAGATGAACTCTCAATAGTTCATGTACGTTGAAACTTCCCTATAACTTATATAAACACGTACCCAAATGGTTCACTTCAGATACAACACAAAGATGAATCCTTAAAGGTTCGTACGGTAGAAAATCCCCTTAAATGGAGACAACAGAACGTATCTAACTGCATGGCTCACTTACGCCACAAAGACGGATTCTCAAAGGTTTAGTACGTTAAATTATCTTCGATGATAGTAACATCAGAACATATCAAACAGGCTCACTTAAGCTAAAACGTAAGAAAAAAAATATTATCCCCAAAATTGCATCAAATTTCACCAAGATTACATTAATTAAATACGTTTTCTTAACAATTAATACGTTTTCTTAACAATTAATACGTTTTCTTAACAGTTAATACGTTTTCTTTACAGTTACCACAGACAACCATACTGAATATATTTCCTTTGAGCTTGTGATAAAAGTCTGTAGTGTTAAGATAGATTTATATTCATGTCTAGTTTTAACCTCTTGTGTACGGGCTCCTCTCTCAGCTGAATAAAATCGCCTCATGTTAGTTAAGTGAAAGGTAAAGTCATCGCATTTTATTGTTCAGAAGTAAATTGTCAAAAAGCAGTATAGTGAAATCATAGGGTTTAGACACCATGTTTCTGAATGAATGGGACTCCTATATCTTGTGGGGGATCACCATACATGTAATGTTGTTTGTGAATGAATGAGCTTGTGTTTGGAAATGAAGATGTACCTTGGTTGAAGCTGTGAGGTTAATTTTGGAGTTGTTGTTTTTTTTATGTGGGTGTATTTGTTGCTGTTGCATTTGTTATTATTGTTGTTGTTAATTGTTTTTTCTAATCGTGGTAATTTTTTGGTTTGTAAATTTAAGGGTTTTAACAACGAGGGGGAGGAGGGGAGGGGGTTGGTTTAACAAGTTTCTCTAAGTTTTGGTTTTTATATTAGACAAAAAGAGAGATACTATATTATGATCAGGGTAAATAAAATACACACACACACACACACACACACACACACACACACACTTGTATATTATTTGTAATTCGTAACCCATTCCCCAAATATGTAACTGTATATTTTCAGCCTTCTGGCTGTAAGCTCTTTCAATAAACCGTTGATTATTATTATATTATTATTACACACACACACACACACACACACACACCTCTCTCTCTCTCTCTCTCTCTCTCTCTCTCTCTCTCTCTCTCTCTCTCTCTCTCTCTCTCTCTCTCTCTCTCTCTCTCTCTCTCTCTCTCAGCTGTGGTGTGTGTTACAGAGGCTCGTGGAGCGTCAGGGTCTAAAAACTCTTAGTGGTAATAGATGTAAGTCGAGAGGCTAGCGGTGTGTGGGTGTGGTGGGGTGAGGGGTGTGGAGGGGTGAGGGTGTGGAGGGATGTGGGTGTGGTGGGGTGAGGGTGTAGAGGGATGTGGGTGTGGAGGAATGAGTGTGTGAAGGGGGTGAAGGTGTGAAGGGGGTGAGGGTGTGAAGGGGGTGAAGAAGGTGTGGAGGGGTGAGGGTGTGGAGAGGTGAGGGTGTGGAGGGGTGAGGGTGTGAAGGGTTGAGGGTATGTGTGGAGGTATGAGAGGCTGGCAGTCTTATGGTGTGAGGGTGTGAGTGTGTGTGAATGGATGAAGGATAAGGGTAAGAGGCTAACTGAATATAAGGGTGTGGACGGGTCAGGAATGCATAGAGTCGAGAGTGTGGAGTAGAAGAGTCGAAAGCTGGAGTGAGAGGTGTGGTGTAGTATGAGGGAGAGGGGGAAGGCGACATACGCACACAGTACCCCTCACACCACTACTGCAGGAGGGGGAGGATAACTTAGACGGGCCGTGATAGTAGCAGATACTGAGGGCTGACGAAAGGGGCTTGACTTACCAGACGCTGCCGGGGAGACGACCCAGATTGTACAGTACAGTAGGTGGGGTCAGCGATGGATGGGCGGTGTGTGTGTGTGTGTGTGTGTGTGTGTGTGTGTGTGTGTGTGTGTGTGTGTGAATGCACGAGTATGCATGTATGTGTTATATTCTTGTATATGTACAGGATGTATAAGTGCTAACTAGAAGGAACTTCTTTCAGTGTTCAAATATAGGAAGTCCTAGATTAGTGCCGAAATTTCACATCACCGAGAAATCAGGATTCAAGACCATAAATTATCCAACTATATGATCCACTTTAGACTAGTATCATATGTGCCAGGTGTTCTTATGTGTGTTTTGGTGTGTGGGTACAACTTGCGTTATTAAGACGATGTTTACGACCCAAGAAATATGCCAACGTTTAGTAAGAACTATAAACAACAAAGATAAGAAGAAGAAGAAAGAGAAAGAGAATTAAAGACTCATTAATAACCACGAAATATAAAATAATTAAACAAACTATAAAAAAAACAACTGTGACGTTCCCCCAGAAGCACACACACGCGCGCGCACATGCAAACATTACCCAATTTAGTGTTACAGGAAGACACACCGTCAGCGAGGGTGAGTGTGTGTGTGTGTGTGTGTGTAACTCTATCTTGACTCAGAGGGCCGCCTTAACACACACACACACACACACAGACCAGGGCTTGTGTCTCCCCAGCCATCACGAATATCCGACTCTCTAACTGTTTCGGCAGACACAGTAATAACACCTTCTTTTTTTTTTAGTTTACACCGAGCAATATCCGCGAACCCTGGGAGTGTGTGAAGGGGCGGGGGAAGAGGAGTGAGGGTGGTTGAGGGGAAGGGGAGTGAGGTGGGGGTGAGGAGGAAGCGAAAGAGGGGGGCAGTTTTAGGGATGGTTGAAGGGAGAGAGTTGTAGTGATAAAAGGATTGAGAACGAGTGAAAAGACAGTCATTTAGGAGGAGGAGGACTGTCAACGTGTAGTATTTGAGCGCCGTGTAAGGCGGGCGAGAGGAAGGCACACTATGTCACCAACTCAACACAAATAATGACATCACAAAGGATATAAAATAAATAAATAAAAAACTCACCACAAAGAGAAAAATGTTGATGATAAACAGTACGAGAAAAATAGTGTATATTTACAACAAAGGATCAGATTCTTCAGATTCTCCGTATTTTCTCTCACAACATCACACGCCAGAACTCTTACAATAAATAAACACGTGTATGGCAGCTACACTAGCCTACTGAATATCTCATTTCACCAAAAACAGAAAACGGAGATAGGACGTTGGGCAAACTACCGTGTTTTATTTATGTAGTTAGTCATTTCTTAGCAATTCTTCTCTACGATTACATACTATTGAATTTCACTGGGGAATTTATATGTTATAAACTACTTTATTATATTATTTAAAGCTTCTTGAAAGATAGATATCCAGATTTTTCGAAAATATCAAGTCATTGCAATACGTCGATTAAAATAGTTTCTCCTCTATGCATTTATCTATCGTTTAGAGAGACCACACACACCATACCTTGTTACCTTCATCACGTATTGTCCATCTTTTGTAAAATAATCGGTAAGTTTCATCAAAATTGGTAAAACTAACTTGGTTGAGTGTGTGTGTGTGTATAGGTACCCGCAGCTCTCACAGGACGACATTGCCCATGTGTCCTATACGTCACTGTTGAAGATGACAGCAGCCTTTAGCACCTATGATTTGGATCCACTTGCCCAGACCAGTTCTATATGACCATCACCAATAGTGGAAGAAAAGCGACGAGTGTGTTTGACCATAGTCTGCCTGGCCAGGTCCCTCTCATGAAAACCATCGAGGGTAGCAGAAGGCTGACGAATATGTGCGTCCATTACTGTATTTAGCCTTGCCATTAGCCTTGGAGTCATCACCGGTAGTGGCAAAAAACAGACGACTGTACCTGTGTGTGTGTGTGTGTGTGTGTGTGTGTGTGTGTGTGTGTGTGTGTGTTGCTACCCCCATACTCACTACATGGTAAGGTACAGATGGAAGGAATGCCAAGTGAAACAGACCTGACCCTCGTGGTGCTGATGTATACCTGAGAGTTTTAGTGGTCCATTATAGAAGTTTCAGATATCTTGAGACAGGGCACGACCGATGTGTGACGACTTGGTTGTTCTGGGACCGACGAGGATATGTGACAAACCCAGACGAATATAAACAGCTGTTCCAACACAAGTAATATAGTAAGTTGATCTAATGTAATATTCCTCTTGGATTGTTATTTATTGGTCAAAGATTATGAAATAGAAGTATTATGTAAACATCACTCCAGTTAGACAGGAAATTAACTAGTTAGTAGTTAAGGACAAGGCAACTACTTAAACTAACAAGCTCTACCACACACTCCGCTCGACTGATACCGAATCCAGCACTGATAATATCTGACATCATAAAGATAATTTTACTACAGGCATTAAACTGAAGGCGCTCGTCCATCTGGCGTAACTTCCATGTGCTTGAAATTGCTAGTAGACGCTTCTGACTGCTCGTGCTGGTGACGTTCTTATGGGCAACGTGTCTCCTTACAACAGAACGTTCATTACGGTAACTGAGACGACTACTATATGTGGCGTTGTGGTGTGGCCTTACCATAACTCACTATGGCAGTATATAATTAACAGAGACTCGCCTAAAACAAATACTGCATCCCGCCGGGGGTTAATTTTCTAGAGATGAGGTCGTCGCCCAAAGAAGGAAAAGGGAACAGTTTGGAGACAATGACACACTTCTCGCCCGCCATTCACGACGTACTGTATATGGGTGTGTGGACTTGCTCCCTCGCCCGCTGCATACATGATAATGTCCTGCCTCCACCGGAAACTTGTTGTGCTCGCTCTATACTCATAATAATGGAAGCTCCTCGAAATCGAGGATGACCGGCCCAAGGACCACCTAGGTGTGAATTTGTTTAAGGTGTAGAAGCTGTCGCCAACACAACAACCACACCCTAAGTTAACGAGCTACATGACCCAGTGTCAAGGAATAGTCCGAGAAGACCGGGTAACTCGCCAACTGCACTGGCTAATCATTACTCCGGAATACGACCCGCAAATCGATTAACATCTAGGTTCCCAATTACTGCTAGGTAGACAGAGGCAAGTGGCGTAAAGAAACTTCCCCATAGTTTCACCCTGTATACTATCGAGAAGGCCACGAACATAGGAATCACCAGCACCACTGATTCCAAGATGTCACGATTCTCACTTTGGAGCCAGTGTGTGTGTGTGTGTGTGTGTGCGTATAAAGGAGATGTTTATAATATGTCTATGGGCCTAACGATCAGCCTCATGCCAACTGTGAACCCCTGATATGACCTCTTAAGCGTGAGGGTTCGCCACACTTGATTTTCAATTCGCCGCGCTTGAATCTTTAACGTTACGGTTAAAATCTGGTCCGCCACGCTTCAAAATTCGTAGAATCAGTATAACTTTTACATATTTAATGCATTCTGCGGATATAATGCTGTTATATCACATAGTGTTTGCATGTTATTTGTTCATAAATATATACACATTTATAATCTTTTCGGTGCTACTATTGCGTGCGGTCTACAATGATATCTTTAGTCTAACCTAACCTGACTTAACCTTACCTAACCTTACCTAACCTAACCTAACCTTACCATACCTTACCCAAACTTACCTAATCTGACCTAACTTGACCTAAATTAACCTAACCTAACTTAACCTAAATATCCTGTAGACCGCACGCTATATGAGCAGCACTTTCTTTTCGATATACTTATATAAGGCACTTAATTTTTTCCACCCTTTAGGTCTAAGGTCACCATAGTTACACCTCATACACCTCACGCTACACCGCCAGCCGTGAGTGTCTTCCTGTAGGGATCCTGGTACAAGGGGTGGAGCCATGTTGACATTTGTGTGTGTCGGTGTGAGGGGTGTGAGGGGTGTGAGGGGTGGGGTGGGGGGGATGTCACTATCGACATTTGCGCGAAAAGCTCTTTGTATTTTTATATGTTCATATCATCAGTTCAGTGATGTTATTTATTTTGTTATCACTTTTAGTTAATTTATAAATTAAATCTACTGGATTTTATAGTTTGATATTAACCCGTAGAGTCGTCGTATTCAAAGGGTTAAGGCATCGTACCCAAGGAATTAAATTATTGTACTGAAGGGGATAAGTTATCGTACTCAAGAGGTTAAACCATCGTAGTTAATGGGTTAAGTCATCGTACTCAAGGGTTAAATCATTGTGCTGAGAGGGTTTAATAAATGTACTCAAAGGATTACGGTATATTAATCAGTGGACTAAGTCACTGTACGCTGCTGGTGGTTGACATCATACTCAAGGAGTTAAATGTTTGTTTCATTTTATGTGTGTACAGAGACAACATTGCTGAGTGGGGTAATGGTAGGTCATTGTACGTAAGTTACACACACAAACAGCGCCGGATTTAGGAGTGTGCGGCCGAAGGGGGCCCCCCATTTTCAGGGTACCCGACTTTAAACATAGAAAATAAAATATAAGAAGCTAGAATTTTTTTTATTATGACACTGGCTAGTTAGCTCTTCCGTTGTTGAATGTAGTTGGCAACCTTGGGGGGGGGGGTGTATATGAGATAGGATACGCCGTTTCTTATTCAGAGGTTTAAGGAAAAAATATCGTTTCCATATTCTAGGCCTGAGGTAGTCAATGTTTCTGTTAGGGTGTCTTACTTTTATAACAACAGCTGTGGGTGTGTTATTAAAATTAAGTAGGGTGGGGCTCAGGCACGTCTGAACTGCTCAGGCGCTGCACACACACATACATGTGCGCGCGCGCACGGAAAAGTAAAACAGAAGTAAAACAAGGAAAAGTTTAAAACGTAAAGCAACTGATCATCACCACGCCAACACACAATACCTTCTCTGTAACACACTGGTGCAACACTCACTCCTAAAAAAGTCAGAAACTGCACAATGTAATCACGACCTCTGGGTAGTTACGTGTGCAGGATGACAGGACGTCTTCACAGCTGGACAATGGAGGTCAGGTCACGTAAGGTCTGTTAGGTCAGTTTAATGATGGCAACGAGGGGATATATTGTGACGTGACCCACTGATAACGAAGGTCAGGTCAAGTCGTATTCAGTCACGGGTAAATAATGGTATTGAAGGCAGTCATGCTTGTGCCTTCGTTCACTGACACATTCACCCAGTTCATTTTTTTCCCGAAGATGTTTCCCCAAATTTTGAAAACTGTTCTTTTGGTGTCGTTCGGTACAGGTTGTGTTCTGTACAGTCTCGTTTCTTTATACAGTAATTAATGTATTTTTTAACACGTAACTGAGAATGGAAGATCACATCTAACTGGCTGACGAAAAGTTCACAACCAAAATGATGTTGAAATTACACTTAAGACATTACTACGGTATATCAAGGTACGTTCCCTACTCCCTAGATAAGAGGAAAAAATACCTTATGACTCTTTGAAAATCCAGGCTATAGTTTTAGTATTCTCAAACATTGCCGAGGCATTTTCCCCAATGAATGGAATAGAGAACGCATGTATTTAAGGTAGAGTCTTGGGGCAATTTTGACACCTTTTCTGGCCAATTAGACACGTTCTCACACTTCGAAATGACATAACGCAGGATCAATTGAGAATCCATCGTTCTATCAGTATCTTAAGCGGGCCAGTTAGATGTAGTCTCTCATTTCCAGTTCAGGGTAAAAATTCATCGTAGGATTTTATATGAGACTGTGAACCGCACGTACGGTAAAATAATCCCGTCGGGGGGTGTTGTGGTAGCGCGAGCGGGCGGCGAGACGGCACTGAGAGAAAGAGAGAGAGAGACAGACGGACAAACAGGCAGGAGAACCGACCTACCCGCACCACACTCACCAGCATGACTGACGCCCTTCCTACTGTGTCTGCCCACCACACCTCCCTTCCCACAGCCGCCCGCCGCCCACCACCCACCCACCTCAACCACCACCCACCCTTTCGTCCATCTGTCACACCAACCCACCGGCCCGCCGTCACACCCACCTCATTACCCAGCCATCATACATTACCAGGGATATTCACCCACCTGTTAGAATCTCCCCCAAAACGTATTAAACTCGGAATACCCACAATCCCACCCACCCACCCGCCCACCCAGAGATACCTAGCTTATCCATTCACCACCCCCACCCATTAAACCCACCCGGAGGAGTGTTTTCAGCGAGTAATGTTAATTTTTTGGACTTTTCTGGAGTGCATATTTCAATGTGTAGAAGAAGAAGAAGAAGACGAAAACAGTGAATAATAATAATACGAAGACAGAGAAGAAGAAGAAACGAATCCACCAACACTGTGAATCATGAAAAAAAATGGAAAATCGATCACAACCTTCAATAATTTCCAAGACTTAAGGTAGACTCGGACACCCTCGGTCTGGTGTTGGCGTCAGTATGGAAATAAAGTATCTCGACGCCGTCTTGGAAAGGTGTTGAAGGCACGTGGGTAACATCTGCATATTTATGAATTTACTAAAAGTGTTTGGCTTCGTATTTTTACGTGAATGGCGACTCGTTGCATATATGGTACACGATGAGAATTATTGTAACTCATATTTCATCTTTTATTTTAATTTATTATTTTTTTATTGACTCACCTGAATATTCGTCCCTTAGTTTATTTCACCTGATGATTACCCACCCTTAAGCGAACCTAACCTAACCTAACCTAACCTTACTAAACTGTAATATATTCTGAGAGGTAGGTTAGGTTAGGTTAGGTTACGTTAAGATACGCCTGACTGCTTCGTTCTGCTGTTTTACAATATGGCCGACACGAATTTTACCGAAAAAAAAATCGTAAACTTCAAACTTTAAAATATTTACATGATTTATCTTAACAAGTAGAACAACATATGTCGTAAGATGTTCGTAAGAAATACTGCCAAATGATGGGTTAAACTAGAGTGTGGATCTGATCTTCATAATGCCTTGTTTTCCGCCTCTCACCTTATAGGAACTTCGAGGTGTATCTTATTCACTAACATTTAATCTGGTTCTATGTTCAAAGTCAAGAATTATTACCAATATGTATTATAAAAATGAAAATAATAATAATAATAATAATAATAATAATAATAATAATAATAATAATAATAATAATAATAATAATATAATAATAATAATAATAATAATAATAATAATAATAATAATAATAATAATAATAGTAATAATAATTCCTTGTCTCTTCTTTCCTCCTTTATTTTTTTTTTACCCTTTATCTCCTAATCGTTAGTAATTCCTTTTCCTTATTATCATTTTTGTATTAGTGGTAGTTGAAAACATTTAGGGTATGGGACAGTGGGTAAGAGGAACTAGAGCGTGGGCAATGGGCAAGAAGACTGAAGAGTATGGGACAGTGGGTAAGAGGAACTAGAGCGTGGGCAATGGACAAGAAGATTCAGTATATACACAGCGGATGATAACAAAAACCTGAAGTATAAGGCATGGGTATTAAACGTGGGGATAGTATGGGCAAGAGAACCTAGGCCATTCGAACTCAGGCAGCAGGTAAGGCAGGGCGTGGGGGTGGAGTGGCGTAGGTGAGGGGGGCGCGAGGTGGAGGAGAAGGTGGCGTGGTGTATAAGTGAGGGCGCGAGGTGGAGGAGAAGGTGGCGTGGTATGTAGGTGAGGGCGCGAGGTGGTGGAGAAGGTGGCGTGGTATGTAGGTGAGGGCGCGAGGTGGTGGAGAAGGTGGCGTGGTATGTAGGTGAGGGCGCGAGGTGGTGGAGAAGGTGGCGTGATTGTGGGGAGTGAGCGAGAGGTGGTGAAAGGTGGCGTGGTATGTAGGTGAGGGCGCGAGGTGGTGGAGAAGGTGGCGTGGTATGTAGGTGAGGGCGCGAGGTGGTGGAGAAGGTGGCGTGGTATGTAGGTGAGGGCGCGAGGTGGTGGAGAAGGTGGCGTGGTGTGTAGGTAGTGGGTGTGGATGGTGATAGCCCCAGGAAAGTAGAATCATGAATTATATACCACAGGCAGACAGAGAGACAGACAGATGGTGAAACGGCCAGATAGACAAAGGGACGGACAGAAAGACAGACAGATAGCAGGAAGGTATGAGAACCAAGATCTTGAATAGTAAATTTTAACTCCTTAAAATTTTCTTCATATTTTAGGAACTTTGGTATGGTCTCATGTGAACTTAACCTATCTCCACGCAGCATTAAATATACCTGCAGTATCTTGACGTAGCACTGAAAACCTATCCTGATGTAGCACTAAATTTCTATATAGTATCTTAATGCATCACTAAGTACCTATCCTAACTTAATAACAATATTCTTGTCGTAAATGAATAATTATTGTTGTGCTCCCCAAAAATACATACTAATCGTCCATTGTTTATGATGAATGATTAGGTAGAAAACTTACAGAGGATTGGAGGAGATTAGGGACCTTAGAGAGCCGCAGCTTACCTACGTCAACACCAACAAACTCAACACAACAGTCAGCGATAGTGACGGTATACTGATGTCTAGGGTATGTGTGATCGCTGCCGCAGGGAAGGTTCAACACTGCAAATTTTCGCCCGCCCTGCATATTTCTCTATGCAAACTGCTCGACTAACGGGTCTGCCTGAACCATCATGAGTGGTATACGACCCGTGGGCGGTGAAGCACCCATCCACGCACTCTCAACCAGGGTCACTCAGGCACTCTCAAAGTCTCGTGCTCTTATTCTATATAAATACTTTAACTAACATGATAGATTCTTAGAGGTTCGTCCATGTTATTTTTTTTTTGCCACATAACAACCTTAAGCTAATTCAGCAGCTAATATATACTTAGTAATTTCTCCTCCTAGTTTAGCAAAGCTGTATTCTCCAAGGCTACTTTGTTACTGCATCTTTAAGTGAGTTAGTTACATACCCTGTCATATGGTCATTTAAGGTGGAAAATATAACATATTAAACTTTTGAGAACCGATCATTACATCGTAGCTCCTTACCTCACCAGCTTGTGGGGAAAATGTTGATATACGAGCCAGTTAGATGCCCTCTCAGGTCACCAACTAACGAGTAAACTTTCACTTACGAACCTTTGAAAATCGGGACTTGGAGTACACCAGATTGAACCCTAAAATAATGGGGCCACGTCAAGTGTATTTTTAGACCAGAGGCGAGTGTAATTAAAAACACATCCGTTATGTTACCAAGGACGCGTAGTGTAATGTACCCATGACGGGCAGTTGGGGTGAAGAAGGGAAGGGGAGAGTGAGGGGGGCTGGAGGTGGAAGGGGGGAGTGGATGATGTGGATAGGAAGTGGGGGGAGGTCGAGAGGTAGGTGGGAGGGGGAGAATAGATAGGGATAGATGGATATAAAGGTTAATAAATTGATAAAGAGAGAACAGAAAAGAATGAGAGAGAGAGAGAGGGAGAGTTAGCTGCTCCATGATGGGGTGGGGAGGTAGAAGAGAAGAGTAGGAGGCACAGTATCAAGTATCCCCCTGGAGGGAAGATGCAGGTGATGGCAGCTTTAATAATAGCGCCCTGCACTACACTAACATTCTGAATAAACTACCCTCTCTGGGGGGGGGGGGGGTCAAAGATCACGCCTCATAGTGATAATAATAATAACAGTGTAAGATAAATAGGAGGTTTTGATAATGATAATGATTGCAATGATAATGGTGCTGTTTGATAATAATAATAATAATAATGATGATTTTAGCAATATTAAGTTTGAAAGTGATGATAATAACGTCGAGTTTAACATTAATGCTACTACTACTAATAATAATAATAGTAATAATAATAATATTAACAACCACAACTCTCCCATACTCACACACAACCAAATCATCACAACATAACGCTCCTCTTTTGTTTTCAATCTAAAGCTCACTGTACTATATTGTCCAACATGTACATTTACTTGTTGCCAAGATAAAAGCATACATGAATGATATTATATGTATCACTTCAAAGCAAGCACGGCAGGTTAATTAAGACTAGGTGTGTGTCCGACAGGTGTGTATCTGATAGGTGTGTCCTTGACGGGTAAACGGAAGCAAGATGCAAATGTGACGACGAATAAAGAGGAGTTTAAGATCGTGTTAGTGTCCCCAGAGTTGACATAATGTGTGTGTGTGTGTGTGTGTGTGTGTGTGTGTGTGTGTGTGTGTGTGTGTCGCTCTCTGACAAGTAAAAACCATTGACAATTGGTTTTTGGAGGCGTCTGTAAATTGGTTTCTCAAGCAACAGTACAAGAAAAACGATAAGAATGTAGATAGCAACAGGAGGTGAGAGCCGTTAATAGTAGTAGGTGAAGTAAGTAACAGGAGTTAAGAACCATTAACAGCAACAGGTGAAGTAAGCAACAGGAGGTCAAAACCATTAACATCAACAGGTGAAGTAAGCAACAGGTCAGAATCATTACCATCAGGTGCAGTAAACAACAGGGGGACGGGACCATTACAGCTTCTACGAGTCTACATGATGATCACGTATTTGAACCAGACCGAAGACTCGTACTTTGCATAACTCGGTGCGTGCTGAGGGAAGGACCTGATGTTCATACGTAATTACTGTAACTGTGTACGTATCTGAATCTTAAATACCTAAGTTTGTATACACATTGACTACGTATTATATGTATAGATTAATACATTTAGTGATACAAATGGAATCTCTTGTCAGTATGTATGTTACGTTGCCAAAAGTCGCCACCATTCATCACCACAATAATAATGACATTGTGTAAGTCGGCCCTGCAAAGGTGTCCATCCCTCATTCACCGGACAGCTGGTCCATCCGGATAAGGAGGCACCGATAACACCGACTTTAACACCGGATTAGAGGGACGGTAATAACTCCCTGACAGTCTGGTTATATACCGTTGATCATGAGATACTAAGTAATATTAACAAGACAATGGTGGGTGGATGGTGTTGGTGGTGACGTAGACGACGCCTAGTCAGCTCATCTCTGTTTACCTCATGGTTATGTGGCTACCTGTATTATTTTCTTCACTATTTGTATTATTTTCTTTACTTTATTTTTTCTAAGTTTATCGTTGTTTTTATTGTTATTCATTAGCATTGTTACGAGTATATCTTATTTTTTTTATAAGATGGTTGGGGGAGATTAACATGACACACACACACACACACAGAGTGGGGCTGCCGAGACTGTTCCCTTGTTCAAGTAGAGCCTGTCTTGCCCTTTATAGAAGATAAGACCATTACTTTATGGACGTTGGAGGTGCTTGTGTGACCCTGCACTTAGAGAGCTGCAGGGTTACATTTGGAAGACGACACATGTACTGAGATGGAGTTAGACTGCAGCTAGGCACGAGGAACAGAAGCTAAAAGGCAGGAGAGGTGGGTGTTGGTGTCAATGGCGTCTCGACAGTGCCCTGTTGTAGCCAAGTAGAGCGTCTGGGATATAAAGAGGCGTGATAAGGTGGTTAGAGTTTCGTGTGATCTCTGACCATCAAGGTAACGGTGGAATAAGGGAAGGAGGAACACCTGAGTGACGGAAGGGTGCTGGAGATGAAAGCTCGACCACTGATAAGCCGTCAAGGAGAATTAAGGAAATTTAGGGTGTAACTTTCCCAAATGTGAAAATAGAAGAAGGCTTTAGTAAGAGTGTGTAGGTGTTGATAGGGAGAGAGAGAGAGAGAGAGAGAGAGAGAGAGAGAGAGAGAGAGAGAGAGAGATGAGCTAATTAAAAAACTTGAGTGAGCTAACTTTTTCGAAGCATTATGTTTACCCTATCATGCTGAAGTGAGGAGGAGGAAGAGGAATAAGTATAATGTCGCTAAAGACGGGGAGGTGAGTGTTGAAAATATTGCCTTTGTTGTGAGAGATGGTTTGACTTAAGGATATATAGAGAATTAACGCTTCACGGATATATAATGAGAGTGAGATCAGACTTGAGGGTGAGACTTAAGTGGAGGAATGGCTGATTAGAACGATGGAGGAGATTGTATAGAATGATGTAGCTCACTTATGACCTAAAACAGTCTTAACTTATTGACAATCATAAGTAGAAAGTTGATGAGGTGAGAATAGACACCTGAAGGACTTTTGCATAGATTGAGTTGCATAAATAAAAAAAAAAAACCTGATTTTATGTTTGAGAATAAGGTTAACGCTTCTCGGGACGACGAAGATATAATTTGTTTTAGTAAGATCTATAACCATGAAGATTACTCAGATAAAGTCTATGTGTCTAAAGTTAGATGGAGGAAAAAAAAAACACGTTGTACCTTATGTTTACAGATGGTTTGTGTACACGTGGGTACCTGCAGGCGACCGAGGCATCGTGAAGGGAACCAAAATAATCCCCTCCCTTGTGTACTTCATTTTTTCCTCAGCTGATTCAATGTAAACACAAGCAGTGACCCATACAAGGACAATCTTCTAAATCTATTCTTATGGACCGTGAGTAGCTAGAATGTATCTCGTCATCACGGAGGCGGTGGTACTTGTAGCTCGTCACTGTTGGATAGATGGACTCTCATGGGGGTGGTCAAACACGGTCAGGGGTTATTACTTCTTCTCCGTGTTGAACATCGTCAGGGAGGTGTTCAGCGATATTGTACAAGTTGTGTGAACCACGCCCATCTCTCTCTCTCTCTCTCTCTCTCTCTCAACGCATGACTGGCTCACATGGGGGTAATCATCAACGCTACGTTTACATACATGGAGAATTGGTTTGGTCAAGATCGAGGACCCTCTCTACCCTGCACCTCCCCCACCCTCTCCTCTACCCTGCACCTCCATCCCCTCCTCTACCCTGCACCTCCCCTTCTCTACCCTGCACCTCCCCCACCCTCTCCTCTACCCTGCACCTCCATCCCCTTCTCTACCCTGCACCTCCATCCCTCCTCTGCCTGCACCTCCTCCCCTCCCCACCCTGCACCTCCATCCCTCCTCTACCCTGCACCTCCCCTTCTCTACCCTGCCCCTACCCTGCACCTCCATCCTCACCTCTACCCTGCACCTCCTTCTTCTACCCTGCACCTCCCCTCTCTACCCTGCATCTCCGTCATCCCTCCTCTACCCTGCACCTCACCCTGCACCTCCCTTCTCACCCTGCACCTCCCTCTACCCTACCCTGCACCTCCCTCTATGCACCTCCATCCCTCCTCCTACCCTGCACCTCCCTTCTCTACCTTTGCACCTCCCCCTACCCTGCACCTCCATCCCTCCTCCTACCCTGCACCTCCCTTCTCTCCCTGCACCTCCCTCTACCCTGCACCTCCATCCCTGCACCTCCATCCCTCCCCCCTGCACCTCCCCTTCTCTACCCCTGCACCTCCCCTCTACCCTGCACCTCCATCCCCTCCTCTACCCTGCACCTCCATCCTCCCTCTACCCTGCACCTCCCTTCTCTACCCTGCACCTCCCTCTACCCTGCACTCATCCTCCTCCTACCCTGCACCTCCACCCTGCACCTCCATCCCTCCTTACCCCCTGCATCCATCCCCACCCTGCACCTCCACTCCCTGCCACCCTGTCGTGCCAGACTCTCCTACTTGTACCAACAATCACGCCCCGATCGAAATTTGTTCTTCGCTGATAGAACAACAACGTATGTTTAGTGATGTTTTTTCTCTCGTAGAACAACACCATGTAAGTACTAAAATAACACATAGATATAACTGATGTTTGTTCTTCACTGATAGAACAAGGTAACATTAGTATTTGTTCTTCACTGATTGAACAAGGTAACATTAGTATTTGTTCTTCACTGATAGAACAAAGTATGTAACATCAGTACCTGTTTTTCGCTCATAGAACAACGGAATATTAGTACTCAAATAACACAGAACAAAGTGAAGTTTGTTCTTGGCTAGAAGAACACCAACGTAACATTAGTTTTCAAATAACACAGAATTAAATGAAACTTCTTCACTGATTGAATAACAGAATTTTCTAACCAAGAAAGTTCATATAAATAATTTTCTCTGGTTTAGCCAAGAAGGAAACCGTGCTTGGGGGATAAAGGTTTGTCCCAGGGAGTTACATACTAAATTAAACAGTGGATGAGGGAGAAGGAAGTGGTAGTACTGGTGGTGGTAGGAGGAAGAGGATGTGGTGGTGAGGGCAGGAGGAGAAGATGGTGGTAGAAGAAAGAAGGAGACGGAGGGAAGAGAAGGAGGAAGGAGGTGGTAGTGTAAGGAGGAGGAGGGTTAGGGTATAAGGCTATCAACAACATGAACCAGTCGTTAATCCCAGATCGACGTTTAATTCATGTGTGTCCTTCTTTGGTGGTGGTGGAGGTCTCTCTCTCTCTCTTTCTCTTTCTCTCTCCTACCAAGAGACTGGTTTTACAAAAAAAAATGAATGCTTGACTGAACATAGGAAGAGGACCACGGGGACACGTAGAAGAGGAAGAGGAGGAGTACGGAGGAAGAACACACTGGGGACGCAAGGAGGAGTATCAGGACTGACTAGGACCATGGGGTGTGGACCACAGCGTGCAAAGTGGTCCCTTCGCCGTGGTCCTCACAGGCTGAGGCACCACCCTAATACTGCGGCGATGAATTTCTGTGGCGTCGAGATCCTGTTAGCCATTGTGGACTTTTTTTTTGGAAGAACATAAAACGGTCTCTCCTACATCACGATAATTTCAGTGGTGTCTGAATCTTAGTCCAGCAGAGTTATAGGGACGATGTTAATAGATTGAATAAAAATATTTTCGATTAGTTACCTATAATTTCAGTGGCGCGGGGAACCTTTGAATCTTAATGGACATGGACAGGTCGTGAATACTGTGAATAATATACGATCTCTTAGTTTTTGATAATTTCAGTGGAGTTTGGAACCCGCGGAACAAACCTGTAGTTACCTCCTTATAAACCAGGATTTACTTCACTCTGTATAGCTGGGGGTTATGGCCGATACCGCACCGCTCCGATTCTCAAAGATGTGTATATGTTGCCCTGCCATTCCCTTCACTCCCACCTTCCCGTATATGGAGATATAGAACGAATTTATCTGGTTCACTCAACTCCATGACAAAAGAAACCGGCGGTAAAATAATATCGTAAGTGTAACGGGAATGTAATATAACTGGGTGTGTTCTCCCTTCTCTTACCAGGTGAAAGAGAAAAAAAATAACACTCGAGTATTTCTGAATCCGAGTCCAGGGTGATAAGGCAAGGTATCAAGAGGCTCAAGTAGTCTAAAGTGCTGAGTCTATGCCATTTGGGATGTCATTTTTGTGTTTGTAGTGTACAGTACGTGAGCCAATGCATTCATATGTCTCCAAATATTGGGAAAATTCTACCTCTGATGATCTGTTTCAGAGGTTTGACATTGAGGGGATGAGATGGCCGAGTTGGCACAGTGTTCGTCTACTGTTTTAAGGATCACTGGTTCGCTCCCATGATATCTGCAGTTCCCACAAATATACACCATATTGTTCCCTAGATTACACCGGCGGGTCTTAAAAATAACTTATCACTAAAAAAGGTGAATTTTATGAATAATGTGATGTTTTCAGTTCATATTTCACCCATTCAAAAAATCATATAAAGAACATTACATTTTGTTTAACGTATCTCCAGAGAACCTTAAGTTTTATTTATTATGAGTATGTCTGTCGTATCTCATCCTGGGGAAAAAACGAAAGGGGAAAATATATGTAAGAAAGAGAGAAAAAAACGAATATTAAAAAGGAAGAAAGGAAACTGGTGCTATAGCTGGCAACCCTTCCGAGATGTAACCAAAAATTACAGTTTTCTATTATTATTTATTATCGTATGGCGAGACAAATTAGATTATAATGCATGGTTGCCGTATATAATAGTTACATGGGAAAGCTCATTTGCATACTCACGAGATTTATGATGCTAGTAGCACATGAGGTGAGGGCAATCTTTTTCGGAGTGAGAGTTGTGAACTTTTGGAACAATCTGCCAGAAAGTGTTGTGACGGCACCGAGTGTGAGCTCTTTCAAGACCAGATTTGACCAACACTGGAGCAGGTTCAGGTACATTCAGGAGCCGGTGCATGCCCAGTACTTTGCCAACAGTGCGTAACAAAGACGTGACCGATCGCCCAAGCGGCTAACGAGCCGATCAGTGGTGAAGAGGATAAAAGTATATGGACAAGTAGCAACCTCCCCCAAGTAGTGTTGTCAGATGTCTTGAGTTTTGTTAATGTTTTGTGGTATCGATTAATTTTGCCATATGTATACTGTACATAATTATTTGATATAATTTTGAGGATATGGTTAGAGTCATTTTTTATTATAATTTACGACTAAGATGAGGTTCAATGTGTGTGTGCCGTTGTTTGATTCTTCGGGGATGTTTACATATGGACCCTCTGAGTGAGAGTATGAAATAGGGAGAGATAAAATTATTGGAAACACTGATCTACTTCCTGTTGTATTTTCATGTTAGACACCATTACTTATAACACTTCTCTTACCCAGGTTGCTAAGATATAGGACCAAGTGACATACTGTTGAACACATAATTATATACAGTAAATCTCAAGGAAAAACTCCAGGGTACACTTCATAGCTGATGCGACTATGTTTATAAGTGCTTACCTGTGTGATGATGAGTGAGGCTGCTCCCTCTCACACAACACTACACCTGTCTACTACTATACAGACATGCAGGTGAGGAAAGGCTACACAATAATAAGAAGAAGATGAAGAAGAAACATAATGGTTAAAGGCGTTCAAGGATAAAGATGTCATTTAAAGCGTGTATATTAAAAGAAATGTAATTATCTGTAGGCAGAATCTTCCTAGTGGTAATGTATACATCAGAACGTGAGTAAAAAATAAATTCACACTTACCAGAATCCTCAACAGCGGCGTAGCTCCAGCCTTCTTCAGGATTACCAGAGGCGTCATGCAGGAAACTCCACGGCACATCCTTCTCTTGCTCCTCGTCCTCTGCATTCTTATCTCCGCGGGTGTGCCTCCAGGCGGGTGTAGCCTCCTCCTTTGGTCTCTCCTGTTATCGAGGAAGATCGTAACGCGAGTGGCGGGGCCGAGTAGAGTTTCCCTTATCTCAGGTGTCTGTATCCATCGTCTGAAGGATTGTCTGTGGTGGCGCTGGTTAGACAGATCGTAGTGTTGGTGAAGTTGGTAGTGTTGGTGAGGTTGGTAGTGTTGGTGAGGTTGGTAGTGTTGGTGAGGTTGGTAGTGTTGGTGAAGTTGGTAGTGTTGGTGAGATTGGTAGTGTTGGTGAAGTTGGTAGTGTTGGTGAAGTTGGTAGTGCTGGTGAGGTTGGTAGTGTTGGTGAGGTAGTGGGTAGGTGGTTGTTGTGAAGTGGTGTGGTGTTGGTGGGGTTGGTAGTGTTGGTGAGGTTGGTAGTGTTGGTGAGGTTGGTAGTGTTGGTGAGATTGGTAGTGTTGGTGAGGTTGGTAGTGTTGGTGAGGTTGGTAGTGTTGGTGAGATTGGTAGTGTTGGTGAGATTGGTAGTGTTGGTGAGGTTGGTAGTGTTGGTGAGGTTGGTGGTGATGGAGAGGCTGGCGGTGTTAAGAAGGCTAGTGGTGTTGTTGTTGGTGAGAACAGTGACAATGGTGGTAGTCAGGCTGGGGGTACTAGTAACTCTGCTGGTGGTGGTGGTTGTGGTGTTGCAGAGACTGATAGTGGTGGTGGTGTTGTCGACGTTCGTGGTGAGACACTCTAGACCACTGATGCCCACACTTCTGATGACGCCTCTTATTTATCATCTTGAGGGATCTAGGCAAGTGGGTTCTGTGTCTGAGCCTCCCGTGTTGTATGTCATCGCGTTGCATCACTAGCTTGAACTCCTGTCTATATTGTTTCCTCTTCCTGAGAAAGCTGTGTGAATAGTCCTTGCTCTGGTCTCTGTAGCCACTCTTACTTGTGACCTCTAAGACAGACTGAGAAACGTGAGCATTTTTCTCTCGTTCGAGGTATGATAAAGGCAGTTTTTCTCCATTTTCTCAGAACTTGGAGGTAAAGTGGTGGCACGTTGAAAGGTAATATTATGATGAAGAGAAAAGTTTTCTTTGTGCTCCAAACTTTCCTTTAGTTTCGCGTTAACAGGTCTCCGTTTTCTTCCATGTGTCCTTAGTTTATCACTGTGATACTCCTGCTCCCTGGCTTCTCTCTCCTCGTTGACCCTCCACCAACTAAACTCCCACTGTGAGCCACTTCGCATAATCTTCAGTTGTCTTTTTCTGTCATAAGTGTCTGTGGATGCTTCGTGTATTGTATTCCATTAATAGTCGCCCATACTTGGTCATATTCTTTTGTCTTCTGTCCTCTACCTCTCCACTTCTCAGAGTCTTGCTGATAACCACCAAGCACCACCCTGGCCTGTCTTTCTCTGCTATGCATATCCCAAGTATCTTCCGTTCTGACCGAGGAACCAGGGTCGCCACCTCGTATCTGTTGTGTTCCTCCGTCACCCAGTTCCTCCCTGGAGTGTGTACGGGACGTGGACCTCCCACTGTAAATTGAAGCGACAGCACTCTTATCTTCTTCACCACTAATCGGCTCATTAGCCGCTTGGGCGATCGGTCACGTCTCTGTTACTTTTCCTTTTATTTTATCCTCTTCACCAAAAGATCGGCTCGCTAGCCGCCCGGGCGATCGGTCACGTCTCTGTCACGCACTGTTGGCAAGTACTGGGCATGCACCGGCTCCTGAATGTACCTGAACCCGCTCCAGTGTTGGTCAAGTCTTGTCTTGAAAGAGCTCGCACTCGGTGCCGTCACAACACTTTCTGGTGGATTGTTCCAAGAGTTCACAACTCTCACTCCGAAAAAGTTTGCCCTCACAGTTTTGTCGACTTGCGGCTTCTTCAATCTTGAGCTGAGTAATGCCCCTTGAGATGCTTATACACCTCAATTAGGTCACCCCTTACCCGTCTGTAGTATAAGCTGGCAAGTTCAGGCGCTCCAATCTCTCAGGGTAGCTGAGATGGCGAAGTGCAGGCACCAGTCTGGTGGCCCTCCTTTGAACTGAAAGGAAGGGGCAAGTAGATACACACAGCCACCAATGCTTTATGTTTATACTTACGATCAGGAGAATTTCGCCCTAAGACTTACTTTATATTTCTACATCACATACATCTGCTATATTTTTATAATAGTCTCTCAAAGTTAAGAATAAGTGACTCATGCCAGTGATTGTCTGCCTACTGCTTGAAGTTCTTTCTAATATATTTGTTCTCCATGAAACACAGCATGATTCACACTTCAGAATAATTGTGCATTTTTTAATGGAATTGGATATTGGTCTTAAGATACAAGTAAACCTTTGATAATACTTACGTTTTACGTCGGAGCTGGAATGAAAACACCATTGTTTCCCCTATAATCAACACTAGAAGCATCACAGAAAATTTACATCTGTATAACATTTTCTGTTCTTTTTGTACCGTATACTATTGTATTTTATAGTAATTATGACCTAGTGACCTGGTCAATCGTTTGATTACGATTCTCAGAATTGGATCATTATCCCCAGCTCTCATTTCAATAACATTCTTAATATAGAATTATCAGTACAGAGACATTCATAGATGCAAGTGCAGATACAGATGCAAGTACTGTACACATAAAGAAACTAGTACAGTACAAGTGTAGATATAAATGCAGGTTATAATTACAATTACAGGTACAAATAATAAAAGTACTGTATAGGTACAGAAGATACAAGTAAAATCACAGATATTTTACCAGTACACAAAGACTGCTCAGGATCACTATACTGTACAGTGCAGTATAACGTCACATTATCTTGCGCACATCCAAAAAGAAGTACGCATTAATTTTCACTCAGACTAACGTTCAATATAAAATTAAGAGAGGCTGTTTCTTTTAGTGTTGCATCAAGATTTTATCCTAAGACACACACAAACCACACTACACAAGTATTCACTGCCATATGTCATGTATCATCTTGGTCAACACGGTATAATTAACTCCTAGGTAAGATTTTTTTGGCAACACGGGAAATAAAGGGGAAAGGTGGGTCATTGTCGAATATATTGTCATTAAATGCACGACAAGCTTATAGTTTAGAATTTACGATCGAGTAGATAGTCGATTGTATGGTATAGAAGACAGGTTAATCTAGATAATTGAATGTATGGTCGCAATTGACCGGCTCGTTAGTCGCTTGGGCGGTCGGTCATTCTCTGTTACACACTTTTGGCAAGTACAGAGCATGCACTGGTTTCAGAATGTATTGGTATACCTGCGCCAGTGTTGGTCAAGTCTGGCCTTAAATGAGCTCCCACTAGGTGCCGTCACAACATTCTCTGGCAGGTTGTTCCAAGAATTCACAACTCTCACTCTGTAAAGTTTGTCTTAACAATTTTCTGAGCTTGTGGCTTCTTCAACTTTACGCTGTGATCCCTAGTGGGGCGGGCGTTACCCCATGCCCGCCTATAGTATAAGCTAGGAAATTACAGGCGTTCTAATTTTTTCTGGGTCCAGTCTGGTGGCCCTCCTCTGGACATTTTCAGTCAATTGGTTGTCTCGATAGCATATAGAAGGGACGGATCACCTCTCTTGGGGACAGTCACCTGACTTTCCTAGTCCCAATTGGTCCCTGTTCACCTAGCAGTAAAGTAGGTACCTGTTGTAAATCGAAAGTTGCGAATTCGTATTCCGGGAAAGTTGTTGGAGCTTCCAATAACTTGATGACAAAAACGATTGACTCTTCAGGCTTCTACGCCCTTGACCCTTCAGGCTTCTACGCCCTTAACTCATGAGACATAAAGGCAAGCATGAACTAGCATGCTTCCCTGTTGGGCGCTGTAAGCGCTTCTGCGCTTCACCTGACTTCTACAACTAGCGCCTCCTTCGTTGCCTAGTGGTGGGAGGACACGCCATGGTTGTGGCAATAATCTGGGGTCAAATGTGAGACTGTCGGTGGGTGTGAGGTGTAAGGTTCAGGGGGCCAGTCGTGGCGTGACCACATAAGGGGACAGACGTGCCCATAGGTGCTCTTGACTTCTCGATCGTCCCACGAAGGTCCCCTCAGCCGGCAAGTTTTTGCCACCTTGGGGGGGCGACATAAACGTCCCAGAAGAGTCTCTCTCATGGACGCAGACATCTCTGATACGGATGCCATCGCCAACTCGCCTGGTCATACTGAATCCAACACCCTTCGAGAGTGGGTTCGGTGTTGACACGATGATGGTGTGTGTGTGTAAAGAATACGTTTATAGTGGCCCGTTATAATTTTGAAATTTTCTAAAGCAATATCTAACATTATCACTAGTCCATATTTTTTGTTCAGATATCTAAATATATTTGAAATTATATATCATTCCACCAGTATATATTTTTTCGGGAATATAAAAAAGAATCACTCAGAATGTCTTAAAGGGATTACACTGTATATTGGAGACCCAGTTCATGACATAGGTCGTGCAACACATTCACGGATCACCAAACATATTTACAGGACACCAAAGACATTCTCAAGTCACCAAAACACACACACACAGAGGTCGCCAAACATATTCAGAGATCACCAAATATACTCACAGGCCGACAAACGCCTAGGTCGCCAAAGGGACCCATAGATTCCTAAATACTCTCACATCACCACACTCGCGAGTCAACACACTGACAGGTCAACAGACGCATAGGTGAGGATGAACGTCAGGAGTAGGGCATTCAGATTACTGCCATACAGAATCTCCCCACTCAATACTCTGACCGCTACTATTGATTATATACGTTATCGACATAAATATAGGGGTTGACAGCAACATAAGTAAATTTGTTGACTAAACAAAAATAGGTCTTTAACGTATAATTTTTTTTAAGTGATGTGGTTAAAGATACTATGGCAAAGGTGCTTAGAACATAAAATCCGGAGCAAATGCGTAGCAATGGTTTTAAATTATATAAATTTTTAGTAATGAAGGATTTCGGCAGGCAGTTGATTCGAAATAGAGTTGTGAATAACTGGAACACATTACTAAACACCATCATTAATTCGATAACATACACACACACACACACACACACACACACACACACACACACACACACACATATATATATATATATATATATATATATATATATATATATATATATATATATATATATATATATATATCTTGATAAAATCACACGGAAAGGGAAACAACGAAGCACCTTAACTTTCGTCTTTGTTCTTTATACCAAGATTTATCTTATCCACGTTTTCATTTGGATCTACATGAAATATATATATATATATATATATATATATATATATATATATATATATATATATATATATATATATATATATATATATATAAGTGGTGAAATGATAAATAATGAGTGGCAATGGGTTGGATATAAACTTGACTGCCTAGACTGGGCCAATAGGTCTGTTGCAGTTTTCTTCATTTTGATGTTCTTACGTAAAGAGGTTATCAGTACTAAACGAACTGTCAGGGTTTACTTCTTTGGAAACATAAGAGACTTTTTATATCTCATAATTTTTTGGATGCTGTTGGGATAGTGTATGTGCTGACCTTGTCACGCACTTAAAGACCTTAGTTGATGAAGTGCAGTTCTAACAACAGCTATAACAACAACATGGAAAATGAGTCGTGAACTCGTTGATAACTTGCCAGAGAATGTTGTGGCAGCGTCAAGTAAGGTTTTATTAAGTCCAGATTTAAACAATACCGGCACCTGTATTATTCAGGTGTACATTCAAAAGCCTATGCATGTCAAGTATTTACTAAAAATATGTAAGCTGACAAGTGGAGAGAGAATAAGCAAACACATAACTAAAATTGTAATCGGAAATTGTAAGGTAACTCAGGTAAGGTTAGGTAGGTTTAGGTGTACTTAGACTTAAAGGTACACTCACACACCTGAGTATTCCCTTACATCTTCGTCAGCATAAATACAATTCAGATTCAAATTTGTCTCTTAATATTATTTATTGAACACAAGCTTTCCGTGTATACCTAAGTACAGCTGACAACATTTTATATAAGATGCACCGTGATTGAAGAAAAAGAACTTACTATTTTCTTCTTACATTTTATGGTAGACCACAACAAATTGAGCGAGAGACATAGGATTGAACACATCGTATGCAATAATACTGCATACGATGTGCTCAATGTACCACTATAGGAACCAGTAGCCCAGTACTAGCACCTACTCTCCTGACATGACAGCTGTCAACACTAGATCTCCTGTGTCCCTCATCCTCTCAGTCTTCGCTAATCATCATTAGAGAAATATATCAATAGATCTTAATATTCTGTACTCCAAGTTTCTTTTGTTTTCCAGCCCAACCACTAATAATATGTACGTTTAAGATAGCTAATGCCTCGTCTATATAAGGTATCCTAATATGTGTGTTTTCGGGGAAGTGTATTTACTTCATTAGAGGAGACAGTTGATGGGATGTAAGTTTCATGTCACACAAACAGCTTGCTTTCAACGCGGTCCAAAAACCAGCAACCCACTTTCAATCACTCAATCACTACACTCTTAACGTTTTCGAATTGTTTTTATCAATCCTCCGAGATCTTGCATCTCTCTGGGGACTCAATTTAATTCATTCATCCAAGTCTCTGTTTTCCCCTGGCTCTCCTACCCCAAATTATCCCCATTAACATCTGTACTATTATCCACCAATCCCTAATTATATGACCAAAGTATCAAATTTTGACCTTTTCATTATATTTCAAGTATTTTTTCTTGAAGTTTTTGCTAATCTTAGTATTTCTTCATTTGTTTTCCTGTCAGTGTAACTTATTTGTAACATTATCCTCTAGCACCAGAGGCCTCTAACCTCTTTCTGGTATTATCTGCTGAAAGTGTCCACTCTTCTGACCCATACAACAGTTCTGACTATACAGTACATAGTATTTCAGCAGCCTTTTTCTCCAATTTAAATTAATGTCCCTTTTTTATTAGGTCTTTTAAATTATTAACTGTTGTTTTTGCTTGACCTAGTCTTGTTTTGATCTCTTTTCCACTTTAGAAAATTCAGAAGTCACTCCCCGATGATTGTGGCTTAGAATGTGATTACCTGTATATGAACATGAGGCAATGTTCCTGGACCATATGAGCGGTAAGAGTGAACGATTATGTTACTTGGTGTAATCATGAGAGAGTGATATTCCGTGTAATTTATCTATTTGAAGGTTGCCTTTACGTTACTTATGACTTAATACGAAAATTTATTATAACTTGTTTTGTTGTGCCTTAACAGTCATTTTGGTATGTCACATGTAGACCATTTTCTCAAACAGTTTGTGTACTTGTGATGTGAAGAAGTATGCGAACAGAAATTACTTTTCACTGTACAAAAACCCTGAGTACAATACTGCATTAAAGAAAAAGTATTGTAATTTTCAGATGAAAAGGGGCGGTTATGTTTCTGAAGCATATACAGTATGTGTTAGTGTGCTTAGATTTTTTATCTCAAAGATTAGTTGTCAAACTGTTGATTTGGTGTGATAAATTACAGAAAATAATTTTCATTTAGTTTACTTGTGGTCGGAGTTTATTTTTATTTTTATTTTTGTTTACAGGAATGGGCTCCACCCGGGCACAGGTCACTGACCCACATCGGGGAGTGGGGGCAAAATGTAATAATAATAATAATAATAATAATAATTAGTTCAAAGTAAATAAAATTTGTAATTCAAAATACAAAATTAAAAATAAATTTATAACAATAATGCTAACAACACTAATAATAATAATAATAATACTACTACTACTAATAATAATAATAATAATAATAATAATAATAAATACAAAAATTAAAAAAAGATCAATAGTAAGAAACAATATATGTATGTTGTGCTGTCAAAGTAAGAGAAACAATTGAGACCCTGCAATTGTGTGTAAATGTGGCAGAAAGTCAGATGAGCAACCTGGGACTCGTCACAATTTTCGTGATGCCATATGGCAGCAGGGTCTACCATTATACCATAATATGCTTCTAATATCTTCCCAGCGGTAGTACCTCCCTGTTTGGTAGCTACCTATAACTTATCTCTATTATTAACAGTTACAAGTATTTCTAAACACAGTTTATGTCATTATGTAATTCGGGTTATGTCCACAAACAAGTGTGCGTGAGGGAGTCACACACACACACACTACGACGAGTTCTTGGTGGCGGTACAGTAACGCTAACTCGCTGAGCCGTGTATCCCCACCCTCCCACCTCTCCATGACCCCCACCCCCTTCTTTTCATCTCCTCCCCCCCAACATACACGCCGACGAAGTCCCGCCCAATGCCCTGCCTCCACCCTCCATATACCAGGCTCCCTCCCACCCCCTCCCCCTCCAGCCAGGGTAAGCTCACGATTGGCCAGTTGAAGCAGTTGGAGACAGACCGCCGAGTTGAGAGGGTGTATCGACGCTCATCTGTTTGTGAAAAACTTAAGGCATAATTATTTAACGATGCCTGTTTTGAGTGGATGCTGTTTCATTTTCGACCTTAAGGTGAGTAACCAATTTCTGCAGTAATTCTGTAATGTTTAACGGTTTTGTTGGTGATAGATAAGGTGATTGGTCTCCGAGCAACAGTACATTCATTACCTCTGGGCATTTAAAGGAATTTTACGTTAGTTGTTGAGTTTGTCTTGGCCTTAGCACATACTTGTAATGTGGTATATAGTAAAAGGTAACTTGAGCAATTATCGTCCAAAGCGCGGTATTGTTATGGGAACGTTGGGGCGGGAGGGCGTGGCCTACTTAGTAACATACTCTTCAAGAAGGCCTGTGAGTTGTGGCGTGGCGTGGGTCAAGGAGTGGCAACAGTCGGTTCTTCTCTGGCTTTTAGCTTTTCTCCGACGGTGATTGCTTCTCCATCAATAAGTGGATGTTGTTCTCTGGAGGGCGGCCACTGAAGTATAATGGTGGTGGCGAAGGGGATTTTTCGTCTGCCTGGCATGACGTATGGTTATCTACTCTTAGCTGTGCCACCTCTGTTCTTAACCCTTAGTTGTTGGTGAGGGCGTGGCGGCGGCGGTAAGGTTTTCTCCTCGGTGTTGGATGCTGGGAAGGATCTTGGTTGATGGAGGGTGAAGAAACTGGGCTGCCCCAGCACCACAGTAGGAGGTGCACTGCACGGTATTGTGCATTCGATCTCGGTTGTTGCTGACTTCTGCTGCATTGGTTACAGATTCTGTACCGCTTGGCTTACTGGATCCTTTTGTTGCGATATACCTCGCAGTTATATAATATGTGCATGCACGGGATTTTCCTGGAATATGTCGCACGTTAAAATGCTGTGCATGTACTATTCAACTAAGCATCGGGCCGGTAGTTTCGTTTAATTCTCTTTTATGCAGTTCGGTTTAACGCTAATTTCTATTTTGAGGAAAGTGTTACTCATTATTTCCACTCCTACAACGGTAAATATTAATGTGGATGCGAGGTTGTCTGCATGAGGCGATCAACTCGTTTAGAAGTGTAATGATATACCTTATTAATATTATATCCTGTGTTGGCTGCCTAGTGCCCTGACTGCCCAGTAACTAGTACCCTGGCTACCTATAGTACCCTGGCTGCCTATAGTTCACTATGAATTAGACTAGGTTGGGTTGTTAGGCTATAATAAGGTTGGGCTGAGTTAACTTCGTTTGTGTTGGATTAAGGATCATTAGGCTAGGGTAGGCTAAATCAGGATGCGTTGGCTTTAGATAAGGTTATGTTAGTTTAGGTAATGTTAGGTTAACCTTGGTTAGATAAGGTGAGGTTGGATTAAGTTATGTTTTATAGTTCAGTGAGCAGGTAGTCAGATGTAATCAGTAACTACGTCCTCGCCTCAGTCAACTGTTGATACACGAACGAAGAAAGGTTAATAAATACCCCACATCAATAAGTAAATAAACAGACAGTAGGAAAAGTCTCGGATGCGTCTGTTCTCTGGCAGGCAGGAATGAGGAAGGTTGGGTGAAGGTGAGGTGTGTGACCTGTGTGTGTGGGGCTGCCTTATACGGCGTGGCTGTGCTCCCCGCCCCCCGTCTTACGTCAGTCATAATCACATTAACTCAAATTTAGATATTGCTCTAAGGAAATATTTTCTCAGGAAAGTCTCGGGTGCCGAAAGAGTAGTAGATCACCTGAAGATAACTTCCCAACTCATTTCACCTGATAATTAAAACACCTTGAGAGTTAGGTTAGCATTAGTCTAGTTAATCATAGGGCTAGTTTAAGTTAGCAACAGGGGGGTTATTCTTAAGGTGAAATAAGCTGGGTGGAGGCTGATCTTCAGGTGATACGAAGTAGTTTTACCTAATGTATACAAAATGTGGCAGATGGCATTAAGGGTCTGGGTACTGATTCAGAAACGTTTGTATGATGCATATGCCTGGTAATTGAAGAGTATAAGGAAATGGGTAACAATTTGACTTAATTATTTACAAATATACGTGTAAAGTAGAGCCTCAATGTGATGTTGATGCTAGTTATTGTTGATTTACAGGTAACATGTGTCGCCAACCAGAGCATGAAGTGGCCTCTCTCTCTCTCTCTCTCTCTCTCTCTCTCTCTCTCTCTCTCTCTCTCTCTCTCTGTATGAATGTGCAGTATACATATAACTATACATGGGAGGTAAATGTTGTTTGCAGCTATTCATTAGTATGTGTTGATGCCAATATTGTTACTGACCGTTACTTCCTTCTTACCCGCAGGTCGGAACCAAGATCATCGGGATCCTCAGTTTGGTGAGTACTGTGTTCTTCATCCTCCTCCACCCAGTGTTCATCATCCTCCTCCACCCAGTGTTCATCATCCTCCTCCACCCAGTGTTCATCCTCCTCCTCCACCCAGTGTTCATCCTCCTCCTCCACCCAGTGTTCATCCTCCTCCTCCACCCAGTGTTCTTCATCCTCCTCCACCCAGTGTTCATCCTCCTCCTCCACCCAGTGTTCATCATCCTCCTCCACCCAGTGTTCTTCATCCTCCTCCACCCAGCGTTCATCATCCTCCTCCACCCAGTGTTCTTCACCCTCCCCCAGCCTGGCCAACAGTACAGCAGGTGAAAGTCAGCCACTCGTCGGGGACACAGTCAGGGCCCGGCCGTTGACCCTCACCAACCATACAGCCCACCTCGACCATACAGCCCACCTCAACCATACAGCCCACCTCGACCATACAGCCCACCGAGCCTATCAGTTGCTACTCCGAGGAAGTACAGTCAACAAAAGATGCTCTTACCCCACCCTAGGTCTTGTACTGGCAATTTTACCTGGCAATACTTGGTAAAGTAAGGCTGTATGTAAAGGTGATTGTGATTGGTGAATATATTTTTGGCTGTATCACTTTCAGGATAAGTATTAAACAATCCAAAGGTAACATTTTTATCAAACTAAACTATTCATCATTATTTTAGATCGTGAGAAGTTTCCGAACCTTCATATATTTTCTTAAATAATGAAGGAAATTATATTAATAAATTGGCAACTTAACTACAAACACAGCTGCCACAAGATTCTTGAGCTCGGGTGCTGGAAGAAAGGTCTTGACGTGTGTTTATGTGTCTGTCACCGACTCCCTCCGCCACACAGACATAAGTAGTGGTCCTTCCCTGCCGGAGGGACACGCCCCCCACCTGTTGGTGACGCCCGCAGCCTCACACCGGTCTATTTCCTGCCCTTGTTTTTTGGCGTGTGTGTGAGAGTGAGGAAGAAAATTCGTTACAGTTTTGTGAGACTGTGAGGTGCCCTCGTCTCTGTCTGTTTCTATTATATTCGTAAACACACACACGTTCACTCTAGTCAGTAATACGCTGCTTCTGGTTCCATTGAGGGTGGGAGTTTGTGAATATGGCGACTCCAGTGGCTGTTAGTACAGTAACTTTAGGGAGCATGAACCACACAGCGTGATGACTGGTGAGTACCGGTGTGTGACGCTGGAGGAGGAAGGGGAGGGGATACCCTGCTGGTGCGTGGTGCAGCAAGGCCAGCGCAGGGTGGATCAAGGGGGAGTGAAGTTAAAATTTCTGTCACGGTGTTGCAGAAAGCGTATTAAGTAGCGGTGAAGAAGCAAGTTAAAAGTACCCGCTGACAGGTCCGAGTGGGTAGTGGGTGGTGTACATACACACTAGCGTGCAGGTGACGTGCGAGGAAGGAGTATACTTGTGAACAAAAGTCCTTGTATTATGTGGAATTATTTCAAAGAACTAACTCATACTTGTGTCCGAGACTGCACCAAATCCCTGTAAATCAGTAAAGCGCCATTTGTGGCTAAAATAATAGACTCGGGCGTGTAAAAGAATTTAGTTCTAGAATCTGTTTTTTTTCTTCTAAATTTCTACCTTCACCATGCAGGGAAGATTCGTATTTTTAATTAATTCACCACACACGTATTGAGATGTGCATAGGATGATGAATCCCATGGAGTCATTAACCCAGGGAGCGATGCGTGTTAGCGGTAAGGGCCACTAAGCAGTACGAGTCATTCCTGTCCTCCATGTCTGGGGATTTTGACTTCCTGTCAGTGAGTATTCTCCAATAATTTCTGAACAACTATTCTTTTCGGGTAGACACAATGACGACTTCGAGTCTACCAAACTAAAATAAGCTGAGGACTAGTGACATCTTGTCTCAAACTTTTCCGCCAGCAGTTACGATCTGGACAGACTCCACACACTCATCCTGTCACTATATGTAATTTGCCGGCATAATTCATGGCCCATCAGGCACTTGCGTCCTAATTTGCACGAGTCAAGAAGGCAAGCATGAACTCCGCAAGCGTTCCTATTGGACGCTGTAAATGCTTTTGCGCTTTGCCTTGAGCAGGATGCAAAGGGGGCGCCCAGTAAACTAGCCCCCTCGCGGGGCAAATCTGAATGGTGCGTAAAGTGAAGGCGACCCTCAGCTACAGCGCCGCCGCTCCTAGCAAAAAGTAGAACATAATTTGGAAGTTCCCTTGTGGATATCCTGTGTGGCGCGCCTCCTACAACACTCGCATGGTGGATACCCTGTCACTGGCCGCCTTCCACATACTATGCCGTACACTGCGCCCTCCCCACATACTATGCCGTGCACTGCGCCCTCCCGACAAACTATGCCGTACACTGCGCCCTCCCCACATACTATGCCGTACACTGCGCCCTCCCCACATACTATGCCGTGCACTGCGCCCTCCCGACAAACTATGCCGTACACTGCGCCCTCCCCACATACTATGCCGTACACTGCGCCCTCCCACATACTATACTAATGCCGTACACTGCGCCCTCCCCACATACAATGCCGTACACTGCGCCCTCCCACATACAATGCCGTACACTGCACCCTCCCCACATGCCGTACACCACCCTCCCCACATGCCACTGCACCCCCACATACTATGTCGTAAACTGCGACTTCCCCACATACTATGCCGTACACTGCGCCCTCCCACATACTATGCCGTACACTGCGCCCTCCCCACATACTATGCCGTACACTGCGCCCTCATACACTATGCCGTACACTGCCCCCACACAATACGGCACCTTAGCCCACTCTCCACACAGTACACCGCACACTAGCCCGCCTTCTACACACTATGCTTCACACTAGGCGTTATATCCTTGATTTAGTCACTACTTTAGGGTGCGTTGTGTCCTGTAATTATACTCCAACTTCCTGTCGCTAATGTTTCGGTACCACTTAGCTTCCTTTTTCTTTTTTTACTGGGATTTTCCCACCCAGGCGCAGGTCACTGACCCACATCGGGGCCTGGGGTGCGAAATGCAATAATAATAATAATATTAATAATAATAATAATAATAATAATAATAATAATAATAATAATAATAATAATAATAATAATAATAATAATAATAATAAACCATAAAGAAATACAAAAATGAAAAAAAGATCAATAGTGAGAAACAATATATGTATGTTGTGTTGTCAAAGTAAGAAAAACAATTGAGACCCTGCAATTGTGTGTAAATGTGGCAGAAAGTCAGATCAGTAACCTGGGACTTGGTCACAATTTTCGTGATGCCATATGGGACTCCCTACAGACGAACAACCAGGTGTTGACCTGGTTGCTTACTGCCCGCAGGACGATACATTCTTCTCAGTATAAGTGATGAGGAATATTTATTGAGGAACTTGTCCAGTTATACCATAAAACCTTCCACTTGTTTTTCCTTGACATATGCTGCACTTGCTAGCAACACACTGAAGAGCCCTGGATGTTGATACTCTGGTCCCTGACAACCTGTTGTAGTCTCTAGCTCTGATTTATTGTGCAAAACTGAGAATGACTTCTGCGTCAGGATTTTAATTAAGCATCACCAATCTTCATTATTACCTCAATCGTCTCCATTGGGGTTCAAACATGTCCTCTTCCGTGTTGTGGAAGGTGTAGTGTAGAGAGTGCTATAACTGCCGAGTACAATAAAACAGTACCGTTCTCCTCTATGTAATTAAAAGTGTTTCAGTTTGAAACTTCGGTACCGTAGACTTGTCATGATCGGACTTAGAGCTTTTTTTAGAGTAATAATGTTCACTTTCTTAAAAAAAAAAATCAAGTTTACAAGTGCTAATTATTGAATAGTGTCAGGAGCGTAATGACAGCACGCCAGAAGCACACGTTCATCAAGGCCGAGTTATGTACACTACCCGGGTCTTGTCAATTAGCACCTATCCTCTCCTTACTAACAACATCAGCTTAAATAGCAACTGGGTAAACACCTTAGCTTATTAAGGCTAATTGAAGCGAAGTAAGTAAGCAGTGCAGGCTGTTTACCTACACCTTAACCCACCACTGGGGCGTCACCCTCACCCACCACTGTCATGTCACACACACACCAGCCCCGTCACATACAGTACACTCACCACTGCCCCGTCACATACAGTACACTCACCACTGCCCCGTCACACAGAATCAACGTGCTGCTTTGGGTTGGTTAAGGCTCGGCCGTCATCCCGGTACATATTGATGACTCAGCGAGGAATGCTCATCCTCACTCAAACTCAGTCATCACTTTTATGCTCACTCATCCTCACGAATAATCACTGATCCTCACAATCACTCATCCTCACTATAACTCATCCTCACGAATAATCACTCATCCTCACAATCACTCATTCTCACGCGTCCTGACTCCTTATCACTTACTCATACTCATTCAGTTACAAAAACCTGGAAATCACTTTCGTTCTCCGATACAACACTAGTTCCCTTAAGTGCGCTTACCATGTAACGGTGTTGTGGTGATGTATTGCTTGTGTGGCCTGTTCCTGTACCGGTCTCGGGCAGAGATGTTGCTCCTGTACCTGTCTCGGGCAGAGGTGCCGTTCCTGTACATGTCTCAGGCAGAGGTGTTGCTCCTGTACCTGTCTCGGGCGTAGGTGGTGTTCCTGTACCTGTCTCGGGCAGAGGTGCCGTTCCTGTACATGTCTCAGGCAGAGGTGTTGCTCCTGTACCTGTCTCGGGCAGAGGTGCCGTTCCTGTACCTGTCTCGGGCAGAGGTGCCGTTCCTGTACATGTCTCGGGCAGAGGTGTTGCTCCTGTACCTGTCTCGGGCATAGGTGGTGTTCCTGTACCTGTCCCGGGCAGAGGTGCCGTTCCTGTACATGTCTCAGGCAGAGGTGTTGCTCCTGTACCTGTCTCGGGCATAGGTGGTGTTCCTGTACCTGTCCCGGGCAGAGGTGCCGTCCCTGTACTTGTCTCGGGCAGAGGTGCCGTCCCTGTACTTGTCTCGGGCAGAGGGAATCAACGCAGTCCGCCAAATCATTCTCAGTTATGTTCATGTGGAAGTTTAAAAAAAATCGTCGTTTAAGTTTCTCTACTTGGTGATCCTTATCACTACTCCTGTCCTCTTCTGCGAGCACCTGGAGGCGGGAGATAGGGTGGCAGTCTTCTCCAACACCAGAAGCCTGACCAGCAAGTGCAGTATTCAACCCTACTGTGTGTGTGTGTGTCCAAGGTTGGTATCACTGTCAACTCGTGCCGGCAGTTCCTAAGCAAATCTTAATCCTACTACGGCAACTCATTCTGGACACTCAAGCCACCATGTTGAACACTCATCCACCCATTACCTAACCCTGGGTGGTTATAGTGGTGACAGTGGCGCGTGCGGTGGTATTGGTGGCAAAAGTAGTTGTGGTCGTAGGGGTAATGGTATTAGTGATAACACTAGTGGTAGTGGGAGTATTTGTACTTGTGGTATTTGTGGTAGTGGTGATAGAGATAGTAGGAATTTGGGTTTATGGGCTTTTTATGCAAAATAATAAAAATTGCATTAGGTTGGAGAAATAGGCTTAAAGTCTGGTGCGTGCAGGCGTGGACTGTCGACGCCAGCCTTGGGGAGGAGAATGTGGCCCTGTTAGAAGTTTGAGTCGCGTGTGGCTCTATTTGAGGTTGTTTGTGTCGAGTGTGGCCCTGTTAGAGATTGCTTATTGTCGAGTGTGGCCCTGTTAGAGATTGCTTGTGTCGAGTGTGGCCCTGTTAGCGATTGCTTATGTCGAGTGTGGCCGTTAGAAATTGTTTGTTGAGTGCGGCCCTGTTAGAGATTGCTTATTTCGAGTGTGGCCCCGTTAGAGATTGCCTATGTTGTTTGGCCCTGTTAGAGATTGCTTGTGTCGAGTGTGGCCGTTAGAGACTGCTTCTGTCGAGTGTGGCCCTGTTAGCGATTGCTTATGTCGAGTGTGGCCCTGTTAGAAATTGTTTGTTGAGTGGCCTCGTTAGAGATTGCTTATGCCGAGTGTGGCCCTGTTAGAGATTACGTACGTCGAGTGTGGCCCTGTTAAGAGATTGCTTATGTTGAGTGTGGGCCTGTTAAGAGTTCCAGTAATGCTGTTTCTCGTGCCAGCCAATGGGTCACACGTTCCAGCTGGTGGGGAGTGTTGTGCGTGGTAAGAGGCTATTGTGGTAACAGTACCTTACAGTCAACATTTCCGGGAAACCCACAGTCACCCCAGTCTCTCACGCTTATCTATGACTGTTGTCACTCTATGGGGGCGGGATATGGGGCGTCTTGGTATTGATCGGTGAGAGAAAAGGTTACTTACGCTAGTGTCTGCTGGCCTAAGTGGAAGTAAGACGATGTGTACTCATTAATATTTAGAATTATTAGGGCGAACATGCCATAGGATATTGATATTGAAACAATTTATTTAGCCAGAAGAACATAGATACAAAGTGGATGTAACCTAACACGACTTCTTGATAGTCAATGATGAGTGTCTTCACCGAGTAACTCGCTGTAAATGTTTGGTGAAGCGCGAAATGTAGCAGACAGTGGCTTGTGGCCGTGAGCCTGGCCTTGACGGCAGGCAGGTGGGGGGATAACAGGTAGTCACAGTTACCAAAGGCATAACCCGAGAAATATTTAACCCATGTCTCTCTATATTAATAACAGCTATAATATTGAACTCGGGGAGAATTTACAAAGATGTTGGTCTATAAATGATCTGCTGTAAATATTCTGTTATCCCTGAATGACTGAAACACCCGGGTGATGACCGGACCATGTGTCTAAAACATTACTAAGACCGCTGAGGTACCGGATGCGTATTTACTGCTTACTGCACACACTTCCTATTGAGTATACTTAGTAGCTTCGTATATACCATTACGGCATACCTAGTATAGGGAGTTGTGGCCAACAGTTAATAGAACTTAGGTACTGTATTCTGCTGTGTGTGTGTGTGTGTGTGTGTGTGTGTGTGTGTGTGTGTGTGTGTGTGTGTGTGTGTGTGTGTGTGTGTGTGTGTGTGTGTGTGTGTGTGTGTGTGTGTGTGTGTGTTGCACGCCTCACCTTATAACGCCGCTGCACGTTAGACGAGGAGAGGGGGGACGAGGGGTGAGGAAGGAGTGTGTGTGGAAGGGGGAGAGGGAGTGTGTAGAGGTAGGGTGAGGGTTGGATGAGAGGGAAAGTAGAGGGAGGAGAGAGAGGGCGGCTGCGTTGGTGATGGTGGCTGCGGCAGGAACTTGAGGCTGTGCCTGGAAGGAACATGATAGCGTGTCATGAGTAATAGCGACAGAGAATTTTGTCTTGGCGGTAAAACATGAAAATAACAACTACGTCATTGTAACATTACAGTTACGTTACGAATCTTGACAGAAATAGAAGATTAGAGAAGGAAGGGTACTGATAATTCGGAAATTGAAGAAATGGAGATGGAAGTTGGTGGGGCTTGATCCTTGCTGTTGACTAGATAAGGTAATAACGTGGCGACTTTATACATTGGGCTAGTTGTAGGTACTAGCACTAGACAGCCTACCCTATCACATATACTGGAGTTTTAAGGCCATATTTCGTATTACGATGACCTTACAAAGAGGTTGTATCATGCCTGGCCGTAACGATTGAGGGTGGTGATGGTCTCCTTCAGGTTTCTTAACTTCTGATTCCTGTCGTCTGTACCCTGACGCCGCCCTGCCTCCCACTCGCGGTTCTCTACTCCCCCAGAGACAAGTGTCCTGTCCACCCTGCATGAACTTGAGCGGCACTGGGAGGAGAAGAGTTGTTGGTTTGCACAGCCATATGCAGGCCTCTTTACCCTTATCAACGAACTACAGCAAACTATGGCGACCTTTGCCGCCACTCGCCTGTTACTGTACTGTTACTCCCCGTCCAACACTGCTGATTCGTCCCCTGGCGGACCTTGACCACTCTGCCTTCACACTCGCCACGTGCCCGACTTGTCCTTTCATCGTCAATTAAGTTTGCTCCAGCCTCTAATCTGCCCCCCGCCCCCTCCCTAAATAGTCCTTCTTAATGGATCCGGGGGCGTCACCCGAGTTGCCGTGTGCACTTCCAGCACCCTGCCCCTGACGCCTCCGCATCACAAAATACTAAAGTATATTCCTCAATATTGTCAAATTTAGTGTACCTCCTTCCACCCCACCGTGCCCATTCTCTCATGCCACATCCTTTCTTGACCAAATATCCCTCTTCCTAGTGACAGTTATTAGGGACCTGTGGCCTGCCTCGCTTTGCCATAAACAGGCTAACTGTCCAGGAAATCCTCCTTATATACACTTATTCTTACTTTACCACCTGTAACTTGAAAACAACACACTTCGTCTACCCATCGTTTACATTACGTACAAGAAGGTGAGCATGAACTCTGCAAGCTTCTCTGTTGGATGCTGTAATGCTTTTGCAAGTGGGTACCTGATAAACTTGACCCCATGATGCATGGAATACATCTCTCCTCCTGCAGACAGGCCTGGCATTTGACTTATTAGGGACTTGCCACGCCTTGCCATAAACAGATGTACAGAGGGTAGTGTATCGGGAATTCTCCCCCACACACTCCTCCTGTCACTATATGTAACTTTCCGATGAAATCCATGGCCCTTCAGGCACTTACGTCCTGAAATGCACGAGTCGACTAGGCAGGCATGAACTCTGCATGCTTCCCTGTTGGGAGCTGTAAACACTTTTTGCGCTACGCCTTGCACAGGATGCAAGGGAGAGTCCAATAAACTAGCCCGCTCGCGGGGCAACTTATAATTGTATCTGAAGTCTATGGTTCTTGTCATTTTCTTGTGGGAGTCTTTGTAGTTCTTACTCAAATTGCCAAGGTGTGTAGCTGCTGGTTGGTGGGTTTTACTTCTAGTTTCTGGATTTCGGTCTGTACTGTTGTAGGGGTATCTTTCGCCTGTGCCGAACCTCGGGGCTTAGTTATGGACCACATATAGTGTCATTATTTAGGTGGTGTTTACAGTGTGTCGAGGTACTGCTGGATAGGTTAGTATCGGTGTGATGAGTTGTGTAACCAGGCGTAGTTCTAATTCAACTATTTTGCGCTTTCCTTTCTGGTATGAACATGGTGAAAGTAGCCTGCTGAGGATAAGCTGAGGACCAGAAGGCTGTCTGCAACTATATTCTATCTTTTCGTTATTGATTGCCAGTGGTTGGGTTTCCCTTCATATCAAGGACATCACTGTTAATTTGGGGAGGCTTGATTGGTTTCTCCATATTTTTTTTTTTTACCTTTTCACCCTCTCTTTTTCCTGCTTGGTGTTGTCAGCAGGGTGATATTGGCCTCTTCGATTTTTTTTTTAAATATCCTAAAACTGGGCAAGTGTTCACCAGATTCAGATTTGGCCCGCGAGGGGGCTTGTTCATTGGGTACCCCCTTGCATCATGTGCAAAGGCGCCCAACAGGAGAGCATGCAGAATTCATGCTTGCATTTTGTCTCAGCGATTAAAGGAGCAACACATGATACATCGCTGAAGTAGGACACACTGCGCCATTGCGCAATAACCAAGCGTTCATGTGGTGAGGGTAGTGCGTATACAGCTGGTTGAGGGCCAAAGTACTGGGAAGGAGAGACGCCCGTGTAGGAAGGGACAGAGGGCTCTCTGTTCCGTGTCTTGTGTTAGTATATTTAGTGTTACCATATTCGTCTTATGTTGACTCACTCATGTTATTTGTTGACATATTCGAGTTCATTGTTTACATATTCACCATCTTGAAGTATTCGTGTTCTTTATATTTACTGTATATTCGTGTTCTTGGTTGACATATTTGTATTCTTTGTTGTCACTCTTTTGTTCTTTTCGTTACAAGGAAGCTGAATGTTACCAGCGAGTGCTAGGTTGACGCACTCGCTGTAGCCACTAGTGTACAGTGTATTGTACCCACATCCAACGCAAGTATCTCTGAGTCTGGCTGTTATGGTGTCAGAGGCCAGATGTTCAAAGAGGCTCGCAGGATGAAAATTTCTCTTTAGCAAAGATGTCAGAATGTCCTGTGCTGTCATTAGTATACAAAGACACTACGTTAACCAGAGACGCTCATTTAAGATCAAAATACAGAATCACCAGCCATTTTGTATACTGGTGTCTGTGCCTGTTCAGACGTTTATATTCGTCTTGACACTGGTATTTAGGACACAGCCCACCCATCATACACACACGATACAGTATATGAGATGTGAGGGGTGAGTGTTGGCAGTCAGTTTGAGTAAGACATGCCGTTTAGTGGGACGGACATACTGGAAGGGAGGATGGTTAAGGGATGTGCAGGGCTGGTGGGTGAGATGGGGTGGAGATGCGGACGGAACGGGCGGCGGGAGAATGGGTGGGGGAGGATGGGTGGTCGACGGGATGGAATGGGTATAAGTAGGGTGGACTGGGTGGCAGTGGGGTAGATAGTGAGGTGATAAAATCCACTGCCATGTTGCCATATGGTGAGGTTCTCCCTCCTTGGTCGTACCCTGAGAGGCTCCTCCCCCTCCTTGCCTCATGTTTACTCCATCTACAAAGTCGTAATTTTTGAGCGTTCGCCAACATCTCTCAAGGGCGTTCGCTAGCATCTTTCGAACGAGGAAGGAAGATTGTAGCCGGGAGAAGAGCAGAGGACAGGGTGTGGCAAGGGAAAGGAATGATGTTACGGGAAAAAGGAAGGTTGTGGCTACATGCCAGACTTGAATACATGACCTATACAAACTGTGTTCACTTTGTTGCTCATGATGGCTATTTTGAAGCCACTTGAAAACCAACTTTGTCACTGGAATAGCGAGGCTTCATTCTTTCATGGGTGCCAAGTGTTACGAAGATCGAGGCTTCCTTCTTACATGGTGCTAATTATTTATATGGTACGACTCGGTTTGCTGGTGTCTGTGTACAAATATATCACCAATATATTTGTATGATAAGGTATATACTGTAAATCTATTTTAAACACTCCGTCGGCCGTGTGTTTAAAGTATTTGTCCGCCTCAACGAAATGAGGTTGGGTAGGCGGGTTCCCTCTGCTCGCTCACTTTACACCATCGTGGGTAGTGCTGGGGGTGGAGCGCCCCTCATGCGGTGTATTACTGACCTGGGGTACGTGCGCAATTAACAGAATATTATTGGCATACCTTGGTCATGTTAAGATGATTGTTAGTCTTAGTAAATAATTTTATTATTATTATTACGGCATTCACTCTTTCCTTGTAATTGATAAAATATCTATGATGAGATGGCTGATACATGTCAAGTAAGGTTCAGTTAATATTTGGTTCTCTAGGTGTTAGGTTAAGTTGGCGTTGGGTAAGGTAAGTTTAGGTTAAGTTATCATATTGTTATTTATATCACTACAGCAATATTGGTTTAACCCCACCCCAGTGTACTCCACGTTAGGGGGGTGGGAGGATGGGAGTGGAGTGTCATGTGTCATTTAATAAATTGAACTGTCAAGATGGACGATAACACAGAGTCTTCGCCCTAGTTACGTCATGTTTCAGATGGCTTCATCAGTCCCATGTATGTCACACAACGTAAACCCCGAGAAAAAGCGCAAAAGAGGGCATGCAAGATTATTCTCTCCCCTTCCTACTCCACATGTCAAGAAGCGCTGAACACACTGACCCTCTCGGCTCTCTCTGACCATCACCACGACATCATCTGCAAATTTGGTGAGAAGTTTCTGCACCATCCTCAACACCGGCTCCTACTACCACCCGAGATCCCTCGTCCGCGAATTGCTGTTCGACACTACAACAACATCTAGCCCATACGAGCACGTACTGATCGCTATAAGAACAGCCCAGTCCCAACCATTGTAAAAATTATCAACAGCTCGTAATCAACCAGTTTATTCACTGCCAGTCAATTTTACTTTTTGCACTGTCACCTAGTTATTATATATCATATTTGTATCACTCATGTTAATTGTATATTATTTATGCAACTATATATTTTCAGCCTTCCGGCTGCCATGGTTTTTCAATAAACCGTTAATTATTATTATTATTATTATTATTATTATTATTATTATTATTATTACACTTTATAGTGATATGATATAATGTTGTTGTATGGAAGGGTGGTGGTGTAAGGCAGTGTGGTGGTGCAGGGCAAGGTGGTGGTGGTGCAGGGCAGTGTGGTGTTGGTGGTGCAGGGCAAGGTGGTGGTGGTGCAGGGCAGTGTGGTGTTGGTGGTGCAGGGCAAGGTGGTGGTGGTGCAGGGCAGTGGTGGTGGTAGGGCAAGGTGGTGGTGGTGCAGGGCAAGGTGGTGGTGGTGCAGGGCAAGGTGGTGGTGTAAGGCAGTGTGGTGGTGGTGGTGCAGTGTGTTGGTGGTGGTGTAGGGCAGTGTGGTGGAAGTGGTGGTGGTGTAAGGCAGTGTGGTGGTGCAGGGCAAGGTGTTGGTGGTGCAGGGGTGGTGGTGGTGTGGTGGTGGTGCAGGGTAGGGTGGTGGTGGTGCAAGGCAGGGGGTGGTGGTGGTGCAGGGGAAGGTGGTGGTGGTGTAGGGCAGGGTGGTGGTGCAGGGCAGGGTGGTGGTGTAGGGCAAGGTCGTGGTGGTGTAGGGCAAGGTGGTGGTGGTGGTGTAGGGCAAGGTGGTGGTGATTTAGGAAAGGGTGGAGGAACCACTAAGGCAAAATTTACGATAAAAGTCTCTGACCTAAATATTTGAACAGCTACTCCGGCCATTGGAGGGAGTTTTAAGACTACGTCTCCTCCACCACTCACACTCTGGGCTACACCCAAAGGTTACATGCGTGTCTACTAAGGGTAGGGCAAAGGGAGAGCGAGTCATCCAGGGGTGTCATGTCTATGAATGTGGTACACTTGTCTTTCCTTGTGATAGGGGGTCTCTCTCTCGCGGTTACAGTTTTGAAGAGACAGAGGTGACATTTGACATGGGAGATGCGCATGCACCCCGGAAGTGTCTCCAAAAGAAGGAATTTTGGTGGGTTAACCTGTGGGCGGGGGTTCTAAGAGCACGACAACAATTCTCTTACTGTCATCACCCCTTACCACCGATCTGGCAATCATAAGGATATTCCATCCACAGCAGCACTTATAAAAAGTACAAACACCCTTTTACCCAACTCAATTATTTAGAAACCTCACTATAACCAAAACGCTAATAAAAAGTAAATAATCCTAAAATCTCTGGAGAGAGAAAATTGGAAGTTATCGTACAGGGAGCCCAACCTAGACTGATTCAGACAAATATGTTCACTTAATACCAAACAAAATCATTTGTTTTAGCTTAAATCAGCTAGTTAAATGCACTCGTACATCTTCAGTTACGAGGAATATTAATTGTATAAACCTTTTGAGAATCATTACACTGGGTCCCGTGTCGTAGCTCCCACAGAAGTGTTACGAAGATGGAATTATGGGGGGTTTGAACCCAGTGGTCGACCTCCCCGTCTCCAAAAGTGGAATCCCCTCATTAAAAATTGCTTTTTGTACGTGCCTTTGCTCTGCGCGGCCACGATTTTTCAACAGTTGAAATTTGGTATGTTTATGTAAATAACCCCGAGAATACTCAAACGCATCCAAGCTGGGAGAGGGGAAAGGGATCCACCCAACGGGGCCAACCACCACCTAAATGTGGGGCACTTGTGTGCGACCACAGTTTTTAACATAGAGCTGACATGTGATATGGTTATTTTGCATGTGTATTTACTGCTGGCTAAGGACAGACAAAACATAAGCTGCTGCTCTAATTCTATGACTCTGGCTATACCGAGTACCCCAGCTAACAGTAACAGAAACATCTTTACTCTCTTACACATATATTCAGTGAATTTGAGAGAGTGCGTGACAAGAGTGTAATCCCTCATTAACCTTGGCTTTTGGTCCTGAGAAATGTATAAATCTGGCACAAAAATGTATATATTGGAGTGGACTGTGATGGCTATTATGGATTCAGTGGACTAGGACTCACTGTCGGCAGTGTACAGAGGAAGTCACTGTTGGAAGAGATAAACGAAGGCAGATGAAGAAGGGGAGAGAACGTGAACAGAATGAATGAAATCTTTGTATGGCTTTGATGGACGAAATGTTTGTTTCATTATACAGTAAGTTGTGTGTATCTGAGACCCTGTTTTGTTTGCGTCAGAGATGATACTACTTAGTGGCAACTCACGAGAGATAGTCTTGTTATCACATCTTAGTCCCTAAGTTTTTACGGTGAGGCTGGGTGATGGTACAGGACTGTGAATAGTGTAGCGGATACGTTTGAGGAGTGTAGATAGTGTGGGGGAGGGGAATTGCACAGCTAACGAAGAGAACCGCGTATCACAAAACGACTGTCACTTGATCACTGCCTCCAGTGTGCAGTGTAAAGAGCTAGTTAGAAAGGGCGATCCTTGTAAGAAGGGGGTCGATCCTTGGAGGAAAGGAACATTTAGTTCTCAAATAAAGTAAGTTTCACAGTCTCCTTTTGAATCACAGCACCAATTTCCTACAGTATCAATATAGTTGTAATCATGGGAGGGAATTATTTCAAACTAACATGAGGTTACTTCACACTTATTGCTGAAAAAGTGAACACAAGTCGTACACAGCACGCTGTTTAGGTGTACCATTAGAGTCAAGAGAGGGCAACATCTGGCCTCCCCAAAAGGTTCAAGATCTTTCCTCTATCTAACATCTCCGAAAGTTCTCCCAACATCCAAAACTCCGCCTTATCCTTGTGAACATCGGTTTATTTGGCGGCCGAGACGAAGCTCCACCCCTGAGTAACTACAACTCCGCCTTTCATTTCGTTAAGCACCACAGCCAGTGGCCTCTGTGACGTCATATTACTTTGCAGATAAGACTCAAAGATTCCCATTGGGTCATCTGTGTAGGTCAAGTCATCTGGTTATTACATCTATTGAGAGATATTAACCCTCCCTCTTCAGTGTGTTTCTCCGTCCCTCTTCAGTGTGTTTCTCCGTCCCTCTTCAGTGTGTTTCTCCGTCCCTCTTCAGTGTGTTTCTCCGTCCCTCTTCAGTGTGTTTCTCCTTCCCTCTTCAGTGTGTTTCTCCGTCCCTCTTCAGTGTGTTTCTCCGTCCCTCTTCAGTGTGTTTCTCCGTCCCTCTTCAGTGTGTTTCTCCGTCCCTCTTCAGTGTGTTTCTCCGTCCCTCTCCGTCCCTCTTCAGTGTGTTTTCTCCTGTCCCCTCTTCAGTGTGTTTCTCCGTCCCTCTTCAGTGTGTTTCTCCGTCCCTCTTCAGTGTGTTTCTCCGTCCCTCTTCAGTGTGTTTCTCCGTCCCTCTTCAGTGTGTTTCTCCTTCCCTCTTCAGTGTGTTTCTCCGTCCCTCTTCAGTGTGTTCTCCGTCCCCTCTTCAGTGTGTTTCCTCCGTCCCTCTTCAGTGTGTTTCTCCGTCCCTCTTCAGTGTGTTTCTCGTCCCTCTTCAGTGTGTTTCTCCGTCCCTCTTCAGTGTGTTTCTCCGTCCCTCTTCAGTGTGTTTCTCCGTCCCTCTTCAGTGTGTTTCTCCGTCCCTCTTCAGTGTCCTTCCCTCTTCAGTGTGTTTCTCCGTCCCTCTTCAGTGTGTTTCTCCGTCCCTCTTCAGTGTGTTTCTCCGTCCCTCTTCAGTGTGTTTCTCCGTCCCTCTTCAGTGTGTTTCTCCTTCCCTCTTCAGTGTGTTTCTCCGTCCCTCTTCAGTGTGTTTCTCCGTCCCTCTTCAGTGTGTTTCTCCGTCCCTCTTCAGTGTGTTTCTCCGTCCCTCTTCAGTGTGTTTCTCCGTCCCCTTCAGTGTGTTTCTCCGTCCCTCTTCAGTGTTTCTCCGTCCCTCTTCAGTGTGTTTCTCCTGTCCCTCAGTGTGTTTCTCCGTCCCTCTTCAGTGTGTTTCTCCAGTCCCTCTTCAGTGTGTTTCTCCGTCCCTCTTCAGTGTCTCTCGTCCTCTTCAGTGTGTTTCTCCGTCCTTCAGTGTGTTTCCTGTCCCTCTTCAGTGTGTTTTTCTCTCTCATCCTCTTCAGTGTGTTTCTCCCTGTCCATTCCAAGCGACTCTTAATCTTGGCGAAGGCGTGACCCACCGTGGTGAGAGACCAGCTTGCTGTCAGCTGGAGAAGATATTTATAAACAATGTTTTATGGTGCGTTACGACAGCGTGGTAGAGTACTATATACATGAATCGCATATATGGGCGTAGAAAGCACTATAGCATACAGGAATCACATATAAGGGCGTGGTAGAGTACTATGGCATATATGAATCACATACACAAGGGCGTGGTAGAGTACTATAGCATACAGAATCACATACAAGGGCGTGGTAGAGTACTATAGCATACAGGAATCACATACAAGGGCGTGGTAGAGTACTATAGCATACATGAATCACATACAAGGGCGTGGTAGAGTACTATAGCATACAGGAATCACATACAAGGGCGTGGTAGAGTACTATAGCATACAGGAATCACATACAAGGGCGGGGTAGAGTACTATGACATACATGAATCACATATAAGGGCGTGGTAGAGTACTATATGAGTGTGTATGTGTGTCTTCTTGTATATATCTTGTGTGTGTGTGTTTCAATACGCTTTCACAAGGTCAAACCTCAGGATGGGCGGGTAGCTGCCATTTAGTATTTGAGAGCATGTGTATGTGGCGTCCTTGGTGATGTCATCCTTACCATGTGTTGGACCCTTCGTCCACACCCACCTACCCTGACTCAACCACCCACACACACACAATAATAGTAGGCGTAATAATAAAATATAAACATAATAATAATATTGTTAATCTACTGATAATAATAATAATAATAGAGTAATAATGTGATGGCTGCATACATTAAGCTGATAGAAGTGAACAGTAACGAATGTGGATTTATTTATTAGTTATATTGTTATGTATGAAGCGGAATGATTGAGAGAGAGAGAGAAAGGAGTGCGTTGGTGCCCAGGTCATGGCTTGGTCTGGGGGGATGAGAGGCTGGGGTGAGGGAGCGTCTGATGTGGCACTTTGTTGTGCCACTCTCCCACCACACGACACTATATACCATGACGGAGTCTCCAACGTTTGAACATGTTTAAAAGTTGTTTAGTACGAATCATATTAAACCTCTAGTTGTGCTCAAGTCTCACTGCGAGTCCATTTTCTTCCCTCCCTCCACCTTCGTCATCCTGTCTTATAGGAAACCAGTTATACCCGGGACATAGTGACAGAACCTTAACCCCTGGGGTGTAATGACAACCTCAACCCCGTGGAGTGCAATGACGTGGCCAGTCTTACCATTATTAAGTTTCGGCAGTGGTTGTAGACAGGATAGAGAGAGAGCTGGGAGACGTTCATTATCTGATATGATCGTCCATGCCTTTGAGGAGTCACCGATAGACTCATTCAGACTCATGAATCGCACAGCGCTACGACACTATTCGTTAAAAGCAGAATACTTAAATGGCTGAGCCCTTTAAACCCTTCACTACGGGGGCGCCACTTTTTATATTTTATTTCGGTAACGCCGAACGATTTTATTCAGCACAGGGGGATCTCGTGCACAAGTTGTTAGTAGACCATCTCCCCTAATGCGTGTAAAAAAAAAATCATGTTTTATGTAGTGTATACAACACGAGCTGGCGTAGAGAATTTGTTAGGCACAATACTCGTACATGGGATACAGTTTTGGTTCCTTCACGCTCTTGTTTCAAACTGTATCAAAATTAACACTACAGCGGCAAGCAATTTTGGGACTCGTTATGACAGTTGAAAAATTCAGGCGAGTAAAGAAACGTTTGTTCTTGGAGTATTTCTTCTTATATACGTGAAAGAGGGTCCCGGCGGCCTGACAACCCATTAGGTACAATGAGGATATAACACGCCGAATACTAAACCTTTTAGTACACAAAGAAGTACTGGACTCGACTTCACATTCACAGTAAGGGTCAACTGCGTCCTCTAGCGACCTTTAGGAACAGCGGCGAGCGCTGTATCCACTCAGCCACTGCACATTATTAAATAATTGTAAAGAAGTCTGAATGCGTGGGTTGGTTCCTGAATTACTGAAGATGAATCGTACACTAGTTGACGGCCGTGAAGATGTCACAACGTACACCTCAATCTTACTTATTTACGTTATATCGTTAGTTCAATAATAATATATTAATGAAGTGATTTAAAAGACCTGACGATGTTTTAAGTAAGTTAGTTGTGAGCCGATCACCTTGTGTGTAAGTAAGTGAGTTCGTGTGTGTGTAAGTGCGTTCGTGTGTGTGTAAGTGAGTTCGTGTGTGTCCTTTAGCTATTTGGCGTCATCAGGTTGAATTGACGCCCATGTTGTTTAAGTCCCATGCAGTCGAGGCGCGCGCGCACACACACACACACACACACACACACACACACACCTCTGTTTAAGGCCAGGCCTGGGTGGTGCGTCTACTGGGGGTCAGTGTTTGGATTGTGTGTCTGCTGGGGTCAGTGCTTGGATAGTGCGTTTTCTGGGGTCAGTGCCTCGATAGTGTGTCTGCTGGGGTCAGTGCCTCGATAGTGTGTCTGCTGGGGTCAGTGCCTCGATAGTGTGTCTGCTGGGGTCAGTGCCTCGATAGTGTGTCTGCTGGGGTCAGTGCCTCGATAGTGTGTCTGCTGGGGTCAGTGCCTCGATAGTGTGTCTGCTGGGTCAGTGCCTCGATAGTGTGTCTGCTGGGGTCAGTGCCTCGATAGTGTGTCTGCTGGGGCCAGTGCCTCGATAGTGTGTCTGCTGGGGGTCAGTGCCTCGATAGTGTTTTCTGCTGGGGTCAGTGCCTCGATAGTGTGTCTGCTGGGGTCAGTGCCTCGATAGTGTCTGCTAGTGCCTCAGGGCCTGCCTGATAGTGTGTCTGCTGGGGTCAGGCCTGGATAGTGTGTCTGCCGGGGTCAGAGCCTGGATAGTGTGTCTGCTGGGGTCAGGGCCTGGATAGTGTGTCTGCTGGGGGTCAGGGCCTGATAGTGTCTGCTGGGGTCAGGGCCTCGATAGTGTGTCTGCTGGGGTCAGGGCCTCGATAGTGTGTCTGCTGGGGTCAGGGCCTCGATAGTGTGTCTGCTGGGGTCAGGGCCTGGATAGTGTGTCTGCCGGGGTCAGAGCATAGATAATGTTATCGCTAAGGGTTTCTTCAAGTGGCGCCTGTGAGGTAATTGTTAAGCCCCAGTGTAGGTTGTTGTGGAAGGGAATGTTAAGAGTATTTGAAGGAAAAATCTATATCTTGATATAGTGGTTGATGTACATAGTGTTAAATTTGTTTTACCATCCGCAGTCAAGTGCTGTGTCATTCTACATACAGTTTATTTGGACTTTCCTTAAAAGGTTTTATTTTCTTAGCCTATGGAGTAGTGTTATAGCGTATGTCTAATTTGTCTATTGAGTTCTTTAGTGCTATTGAGTCAACATAAAATAAATGTAAGGACTTTAATATGCAATTTTTCAAATTGCGTCGGTGCTTTTCCCGTCACGAAAGACCAGTGTTGGTGTGTGGTAATCTACCAAAGTTTTTACGGGGAATAGCCGACCCGGGCACAGGTCATCGACCCACAACGGGGCCTAGAGGGCGAAAAAATAAGAGTACAAATAAATTTAAAATAGAAAAGAAAAATACCATATTAATTTACACCAAACGTTGTCTATGTCACGATTTAAAATAACTCGTCGGCCACAATTTTCAAAGAAATTTGACGTAATTTGCTAAAACTATAAATGGGTGATATGCCAAAAGGCTTCTTATTCCGATGACTACGTCCGTCCGACTTTCAATCCGCCCTCTAATTAGTAAAATCCAACCCGTTCTTTGTTTCTTCCATTAAATTGGCCTGGCGAGAGGTGATGTGAACTGTTCTGATCAAAACATTTCTAGCGGCCACAGTAAGCCGGACGTCCGAAGTTCCGCAGTACCACGAACGTGTCCAGGATATACAGTACTGGTTTCACCCAATACTCAAGGTTGGTTTAGTGGTTCACTTAGGTTTTTTTGTAAGGCGAAACTTATGAGCAAATTTAATTTATTAGGGACCCTATATAATTGTACTTTACCAAGCATATGAACAATAATGTTGTTGGTGAAATAAAGTAAACATTTGCCTGACATCCGGCATTTAGTAACTATTAATATAGCCTGGCATTTATATCCTGTATCTTTCAACTGTCAGCTCTTAACAAAATATAAATGTATTTAAAAGGCTTTTTGTATAAAATAGATTTGGGGCTTAACAAAAATAAAACGTGAAGTGCTAGACAAAACAAACGTCAGGTGCCAACTGTAAGCCTGCTTTGTTCACCATTAACAAATGTTTTTGCTGCCGTATACTGAACACGGGTGTTCATATACTTTTGTTTTGTTCGTTAATAAATGTAAGAACATCAACTTGTCAATGTCATACCGTGAACAGTACAGAACAGAAATCCGAGTGAATCCTGCCTGCACTATCTGCACTTGATAATACTATTAACTGATGTTACAAACTATAAATAAATAATATGTCCGAAGGCCGCAAGTGTTCTTAGAACTACACATGATTCGAATACATAACATTTTCTTAACATATTAGTTAGGTGATCAAGTTTTTGTACAGGAACAGGATGTGTGTGTACACGAACATTACTGCGTGACATTGGTACCACTACCCACCAATCATCGATCTACTGTAAAACATACTAGATTGTGGAGTACGGTCCACCGTCTCATTAACCACTCACCCACCCACCCCTCACCCACCCAACCACCCCTCACCCACCCAACCACACACCCCTCACCCACCAACCACCCCTCACCCACCCAACCACCCCTCACCCACACCCCCACCCACCCACCACCCTCACCCACCCACCTCCCTCACCCACCCACCCACCATTCACCCACCCACCCACCATTCACCCACCACTCCACCTCCCACCCACCATTCACCAACACATCCACCCACCATTCACCAACACATCCACCCACCATTCACCAACACATCCACCCACCATTCACCAACCCACCGGCCCATCAACCCACCCATTGATTGAACACACTTCCATGTACCTAGCACAACTCCCAACCAACAAGCACATGTTTGGTCTAACACACCACATGTTAGTTGTAACAAGCATTCCTTAGCCCTTAAAAAATTATTGCCTCGCAACATGCCCTTATAAATGTCCCGTAAGTGCCGTCACCCATCCACGCTCATTCCTAGGATAACTCGAGGGTAAAGCAGAAACACACTTTGCCAACCTTACTTTAGTCAGCCACTATCCCCATACATTGAGTGCGGTGTTAAAAAAACACATGCCACACAGTATCTCACTGAAGTTGAGCATGCCATTAAGACTCGATACGTGAAGGTGCCTTATACCTGTTGGTTTATCAAGTCAAAATAAGGTCTTAAAGAGTTTTTTTTTTTTTACCGTCTCTCTTGGCTCGCTGCCCATTTCTGCCCCCATCTCTCTCTACCTCCCTCCCTCCGTACAAACCCGGGGAAGTGTTTGTGTTTTGGCGTAACCAAAAGAGTACTGTACTGGGTCCCGGGCCCTTGGGCTGTCTCCGCCCACTCCTCCCCCATCCTCCTCAACCACCACCGCCCGACAGCCGGGATCAAGCACCTCCACACATACTCACACTACTACTTTGCTGTCACTGGGAATCGAGTATGAGGATCTTGCAGCTATGATACAATGATATGAGTTATTAGAGATGTCACTTTCATTAGTGAGTTTTGAGGTGACTAAAGAGGCCGATTGGGGACCGGCAGAGTTGTTCACGGATGTTGCATATGTGGAGGGCTCCATCTAGTGCGGGAGGGGATGTGGCAGTGTCTTTCCGGCGTTGGCGCTTGTCTGCCTCGGTTTGCAGTCGGGCTAACTCGAAAGTATTGACACCTTCTTGTGTGGTGCTCCTCCAAACGTTATGATGTGGAGGAATCGTCTCCCAGGTGAGAGGGAAACGTGCGCACACACACACACAGACCTAGAGAAGGTACAGAAAAGGGCCTGCAGAATCATGCTCGGCGCAGAATACTTCGGCTACATCAACGCTCTCTCCACCCTGGAAATGCCATCCCTCAGTGACCACCACCAAGCACTGGAAAGGTTTGGCAGTCAACTAATGCACCACCCTCGTCATCGCTACCTCCTGCCATCGGCAGCCCCCCACCCACCGTGCGCAGTCCACCACTACAACAAAATTCAGCCCATAAGAGCCCGCACTGATAGATATAAGAATAGCACCATCCCATCTATTGTTAAAATAATAAACTACTCCTGACTTATGTACTATACAGCCCTGTAAATGTATTCAACGCATATTATATCATTATGTCTAAATCAAATGTAAGTCTGTATATTTTCAGCCACCGGCTGCAACTCTATTAATAAACCGTTTATTATTATTATTATTATTATTATTATTATTATTATTATTATTATTATTATTATTATTACCTGTGCGGGTCATTCCTATGCATTTACTTTATCACATACACATCCTCCCTTCTTACCTCTTCTACTCTATACAGTACAGTATTATTGTTACCGCCACAGTAGGATATGTTACCTCCACTGTAGGATATGTTACTGCCACAGTAGGATATGTTAATGCCACAGTAGGATATGTTACCTCCACAGTAGGATATGTTACCTCCACAGTAGGATATGTTACCTCCACTGTAGGATATGTTACTGCCACAGTAGGATATGTTACTGCCACAGTAGGATATGTTACCTCCACTGTAGGATATGTTACTGCCACAGTAGGATATGTTACCTCCACTGTAGGATATGTTACTGCCACAGTAGGATATGTTACTGCCACAGTAGGATATGTTACCTCCACAGTAGGATATGTTACCGCCACAGTAGGATATGTGATTGCCACAGTAGGATATGTTACCTCCACAGTAGGATAAACTAGAAGAGAGAGAGAAAGGGAGACAGGAGAGAGACAGAGTGTTGACAACGAACTTTGCTGATGTGTTAAATGTGAAAGGGATGGCCCTCGCCTCGGGCGACTCACTCCCTGTGGGGTTCAGAAGATAGTCTCTAGCCGTCCAGTGAGCTAATAAGTCCTACATTAGACCCGAAACACGTAAGTTTTTATATGGTTTAACACCCCACTCTACTCACATTTATCATATGTAGTTGTTAATAGTGAAGGAATGTATGAATGAATTATGTAATTATCTTATAATTATGTAACATGTAATTTGTACTCTGCAGGTTTGACCGAATAAAGAACAATCGAGTCCTACATGCGAGGGTCTCATTATCCCACAGTCGCTCATTGGGCGGTTACAATTATCATCTCTCCGTATATCTATCCCTCCTCTACTTCTCATTGCGTTTTATTTATTCGTCAGGGCGCTCACATGTTTGACGATTTTATTACAAAAATCTCTACCTATATATTGTATATGTTTGTCATTAGATACCAGGAGACGTATAGAATATACTGTACATTATATATTTTTTAGCACCAAACAAGTGAGCTTTCAGGGCCCACTTCGTCGGTTCGTTTCAAACACAGGAACGATTTTTCAGCTACTGCTACTTTTATTTAATATATCAGTTAAAATGAACAGACCTAACCTAACCAAATCTACTGAACCTATCCTAGGTTAAATAGGTTAGTAAATCCGGTTTGATTAGTTTGCTTCATTTTATTACCGATTACTCCAATAATATAGCAGTATTTGGTAAGCTTTAGGAAGAGTTGCTGTGGATTAAACCAATGATTTTAAGACAATAGGTGGATAGTTCACTCAATGTTAATTTTTTTTTTATCTTCTGTGACGGTGACGATCATCAAGCGGCCACAAGATAAACAAACAACACATTAAGCCCAATGCACTTACATGACATTGTGCGATCAATCAATCAGAGTACCATCCTCATATATGAGGGTTGATGCCCACAGTCCTCCACTCTAAATGTTCTCGGGCTGTTTTGTATCTCTGGGTACACAGTTTTTAATTCCATTCATCCAATACCAATTTGGTTTCCCCTGACCTTCTTGCCCTCAACATTGTCCATTCATTTTTTTTATTATCCCCCTCATTCCTAATTATATGACTAATGTATCTTATTTTTTTCTTTTTCTGTACATTTCAAATATTTCTCTTGAAGTTTTTGCTAATCTTAGTACTTCTTTTGTTTTCCTTTGTGTAGAATATTCTTAGCAGTTGCCTATAGAGTAACATCATATTTCAAAGGCCTCCAACCTAATTCTGAAAGTGTCCATCTGACGCATACAATAGTCCTTGCCATATAAAGCCTTTCAGCAGCCTCTTTTCTCGAATACAGTATAAGTTTGTCTCTTTTCATTAGGTCTTTTAGAGTACCGGCAATAAATGCTGTTTGCGAACAATCTTCCTGCGTTTGAGGACAGACGATTTGACTTAGCGCTGACCCACATTGTGTTCTCGGAAGAGGTTATAAGAAATAAGTTGTCAAAGCTAAAGGTTTGTAACGGCAGCATCACACTTGCATTTCTAATGTCAAATTTTTCATTACTATCAAAAAATTTTCATGAATCGTCGGCGTTGTCATTGGCTGTTTGTCAAATAGTACAGACAGTCTGCACTGACAACTCTTACGACAACTTACAGCGGCGTCACTCTGGCATTTTTTCGTAATTTTTTTTATGTCAACTTTCAGAAAATCTTAAAACTTTTTGTTGTGCTCCGTCAAACATGCGTTTAGAACCAACTGGCTCTGTCATGTTGTTATTCCCGCTTGGTTAAAATGTAAACCGCAAATGACATTTTCTTACCTCTTTAAAATCATGAAATTAAACATAATAATGAGTAATGTTGGGAAGAAGAGTAATAATTTTAGCTTTATATTTTAAGTAAAAATTAGTTTATTTTTTATAACTAAGTTGTCGTACAAGTCTTCAATGCAGACGGCCTGCACCATTTGACAAACAGCCAACGACAACGCCGACAATTCATGAAAAAATGTCGACAATAATGAAAAACTTGACAATAGAAATGCCTGTGTGACGCCGCCTTTACCGGAGTATATATCGACAATATATACCTAGATTTTGCCATAGCTTTCAACAGCATACCCCATGAAAGGCTAAAAATTAAACTGGAAGGTCACGGGATCTGGGTAAGTATCCTAGTGTGGATCGGAGAATTTCTGCATAATCGCAAACAGTGTGTGTGTGGTGATTAATGGTACAAAATCGCCATGTGTTTTGTGTACCTGTGACAAGTAGGGTACCACAGGGTAGTGTATTGGGCCCGTTGTTGTTTGTTTGTTTCATAGATGACATGCCAGAAGCTATACACTCCTCCATACAAATGTTTGCAGACAATGCCTATTTATTTGGGGAAATTAAGAACCAAACAGGCTGTGAGCTGCAGAAAGATCTCTGAGCTTCAGCAATGGTCAAAGAAATGGCTGCTAAGATTCAATGTCACAAGTGTAAGAGGCTGCACCTGTGACATACCAATGGGAAAAGAGCATATCGTGTCCCAACAGGATGAAGAAACTGCATTAATTGAGATTGAATGCAAAAAAGACCTGGGTGTGTATGTTGACAATGAACTGAAGTTCTCAGGCCATTGTCAGAAGAAGGTGAATCAGGCAGCAAGAGTATTAGGTATATTATAAGAAGGTTGTTCAGATATCTAGATGATCCGTCCCTCGTAACGATCTTCAAGAATGAGGTGTTTCCCCACCTGGAGTACTGTCACCCGCCTGGTCCCCGAGATATGCTAGGGACTGTCAATTGATTAAAAATGTCCAAAGGAGGGCCACCAGACTGGTGCCTGCACTTCGGCTATCAGAGGGTTAGAGCCACTGCAACTGCCTAGCTTTTACTACAGACAGGCAAGGGGTGACCTAATTGAGGTGTATAAACATCTCAAAGGGCACTACTCAGTCGAGTGTCCATACCTGGAGCTGGCGGATGCCTGTCCCTGAAGGGTCACAGCTCAATGTTGAAGAAACACTTGAGTCCAAAAACTGTGAGGGCAAACTTTTTTGCTGTGAGAGTTGTGAACTCTTGGAAGAACCTGCTAATGAGTGTTGTGATGGCACGTGTTTGAGCTGTTTCGAAACCAGACTTGACCAGCACTGGAACCAGTGCATTCCTAGTACTGTACTTGCCAACAGAGATGTAACCGATAAAAGTAAAAAGTAAAGTAAAGTTTGCTTGCTCTATTCTTGTTGTGGGTAAAATGCGGCAAAAGTGGCATAGAAGAAAATAATTTTATTTTGTCTGAAATTATCATTAGACACGAGATAAAACCCTATATCTAACTATGTCCTCTACAATAAATTGGCCAACATATAAAGGAAAAACAAAATTTTGTCCAAAACGTTGTGGGTGTTCCTAGAATGAAGAAAAACCCAAAACTTCAAAGTTTCAGCCTTATTTTCGACATTACAACAGTATCATTAGCAATGATACTCTTATGTTAACTAGCAATTCTGAAGAGTGGAATGTTATTAGTGCTAAATGCATTAAATAAATAAATGGCTCATAAAAACTAATGAACAGTCAGCATTGACAGAAGTAGGTATGTCACTCACTTCTGCATGGGTCTTTCAGAAATCAAAAGACAGGTTTCTGTTCATATAGAATTCGTAGAGCACTAATAGTTATACAGTACAGGTAACTCGCATTTTACACGCGTTTGATTTAAGCGTTTTTGGAATAACGCGATCGTTCAATTATTACCGACACGTAATTTACGCGCACCTATTTTTGAAATAATGCGCTCAAGACAGTTTAATTTTGCCGCTCATATTCGCCTGGTCGCCTGACAGTGGAGTCACGTGTGATGCCTGGTGAGGAGCTTGTAAGTTATTACTGTAAAGTCGCAGTCATGTCAACATCAACGATTTTAATATTATTAATAATAATAATTATTATAATAATGTAATAATAAAGATTATTACTGTTAATGGTGAAGATAATGAAGTATTCTGTACAACAACTGTGACGACTTCTGGCAAGCTTCCCACACATCGCTTACTCAGTTCACACCAGCATTACTTTTTCTCTGTGCTCTCATTTGCATTGTGTGTTTATCTCATACCTTTTAGTGTTAAGCGCTGTTTTCCCCATTGAACATGTCTGGAAAACGTCCATCTGCCTCCTCTGGGGAGCCTAAAGATAAAAGCAAAAAACAATGCAATGGACGTGAAATTAAAAGTAATCACCGCCTTCAGAGAGAGGCGTGTGTGGGAGGTTGGCCGTGTGCTTGGTTTAAGTGAGCACTGTTAGATTACCCTGTGGTATGATGGTTCCCCTAACCTGTACCATTTACATGTGTTCTTATGGGAAAATTATGTTTAATTTACGTGTTTTTTAATTAAGCGGTGATTTTCAAGAACGTAACCCCCACATAAAACGAGAGGTGGGTGTACTGGGGTCCATTGCAAATGAAAAAAAAAAGAGGCAACGCATAATGAAAATGTGATTTCACGATTTTTCATCTTTCTCCATTGACTGGTAAATTATTTTGTTTATTTCATGGCTGTTTGGCAGTGCCACATTGGGGGGTGAACACGTTCCTCCAGGTGTGAGCTACCCTCCTATAGTCTCAGAAATTCGCTCGATTACCCTGTACAGTACTCGGAATGGGGAGATTTTCTCGGAATTTCTTGGAATTCTAAAACATTCCAGGTAATGGACAGTTCCAGGACCAAAGATTCCAGCTAATGGAAAAATTACTATATAGTACGGGTACTGTATAAACATTCTTGGGCCCTGCTCAGACACTTGTGCATATATTTCACCAGACAGCTACAGTATTATACGATGACAGTTTTCTCACAAGAAAATATATATATATATATATATATATATATATATATATATATATATATATATATATATATATATATATATATATATATATATATATATACACACACTTCATTTTTAGTCCATATAACAGCGGACTTTGAACATATAATCCAGCGACCTCACCAGCCAGGACTCGAACCCTCGGCCTACTGCTTGGAACCAGAGAGCGTTACCGACCATGCACAGGACACTAAAGCAGTTCTGAACTATTTATATTTCACACAAAGCCTGTTCATCGAGCTGATGGGCGTGTGAAATATAACATGAGGGATTGGTGAGTGAATATATATATATATATATATATATATATATATATATATATATTATATTATATTATATTATAATATATTATATTATATTATATTATATTATATTATATTATATTATATTATATTATATTATATTATATTATATTATATTATATTATATTATATTATATTATATTATATTATATTATATTATATTATATTATATTATATTATTATATTATATATATATATATATATATATATATATATATATATATATATATATATATATATATATATATATATATATATATATATATATATATATATAGCGACCTCTCACCAGCCAGGACTCAAACCCTCGATCCACTGCGTGGGACCAGGGACGTTACCAATGAGGTTCACGGCGCCATCAGCTCGATGAACAGGCTGTGTGAAATATAACAGAGTCTAGAACTGCTTGTGTCCTTGTGGCCTAGCAGTGGCGTTCCCAAGTCCCACCCAGTAGGTCGAGGTTCGATTCCTTTGCTGGTGAGATTAGTTGATTATACAATATATATATATAAAGTATATATATATATATATATATATATATATATATATATATATATATATATATATATATATATATTATATATATTATATATATATATATATATATATATATATATATATATATTATATATATATATATATATATATATATATATATATATATATATATATATATATATATATATATATATATATATATATATATATATATATATATATATATATATATATATATATATATTATATATATATATATATATATATATATATATATATATATATATATATATATATATATATATATATATATATATATATATATATATATATATATATATATACCCATTATATATACAGTACAGGTGTTTAATAATTTTTATTTATTTATATTATTTTTTTCAGATTGGGGCCCTGTTAAACAGCCTTACGTTTGCAGGGGTAGCAGTGATGCTGGTATTTATTGGTACGGCAACAGATTCTGCCAGCCAGCTACATCATTTCGCTAATACTGAACTCCATGGGAGTCACTTAAATGAAGATGATGAATACACTGACTCATGGGAGGAGCAGGTAGAGGGAATTTTGGAGCTAATCAAGGCTCACATTCAGATGGGTAAGAACAAGAATTAAGGATGCCACTTGAAGTGTTGAAACAAGATTTATATACACTGTACGTGAGAAATTTGTGTGTGCTTGCAGTGCAGAAAATAAATTTATTTCACTTTGTTAAATCAGCAGGCCATAAGTTTGCCCCTAGTACAGAAGTGGCAACAATGTATACCTTTCTAATAACAATTGTAATATATACAATAACTAACCAGTCATTACTTTCAGCCAAAAGAACCAGATAAACAAAAGTACAGGGTATGTACTGTATTGGATTGAATTACACTCATTGACAAATTATGATATTAACAAATTATTATATTTTATCATATACTGTGCTGCATAAATTTATAACACCTATTAGTGTTGAAAGGCTATCTCCATGTACAGTATAGGTAAAGATATGATTATTAGGCAGTAGGGTGTAGTGTCAGAGATGGCCATGGGAGTGCTACTGCTGGTCGATCGGGGGATATCTGTACTTCTTATTCCAGTTTCACCATATGGAGGACTGTGAATATTGCAGCTTCCTTCTTCATAATGGCAATGTCACCTGAACATCGATATCAGTGGTTCCATTAACATTTACACTTTATTCCTTCCTAACAAAACAAACAGAACCCCGGCAATTCAGAAGTGTATCTCCTCTTTCCTTATTGTACACAACATCTGGTGCTACACAACAGTAATATGAATGTCATTACATGCCCTAACTTTATGTAAAGAAAACTTAGAGAATAGTAATAAAACGAAATTCTGTGATCATACAGTTAAGAAAGACAAGATTAACCAACAAGAAATTTTTGAGCAGGAAAACTTGATTACTGTACTGTCTTAGATTATTGTATTCTTGCAAACTGTAAGGGGAACATGTAAAAGAATGAGACAACTAATGTAGTGTACAGTACTGTAATTTCACATTGATACAATTGTAGTCAGAAGCTGTTAAGTCAGTTCAACACAGTAGGTATAGTATCCTTAAAAATTTTACTTTAAATTTCAGAAACATACACAGTACAGTACTTATGTGTGATTTATTACTGTGCTGTACAGGCACAGTATACAGCTCCTCCCCGACTTACAACGGGGTTAGGGACCCAAATCCAGGTCATAAGTCGAAATGGTCGTAAGTCGAAAATGCTTAAATAATACATAGAAAATTTAAAATGGGTGTCTCTTTTTCTTCTCAGCACCACAAAACTCTCACTTTTAAGCTTGCCAGCCATTTTAAATGGAATTACAAATTAAAATTTTGTCTGTGTACTGATGTTGGGACTCGAAAATATGTAATTTGACTGAGGCAGGTCAGAAGTGCGGGTGGTCGTAAGTTGAGTAGGTCGTAAGTCGGGGAGGAGCTGTACTAGAATATGTAATCATGATTATAAAACATTTTTATGAATTTTCAGTGCAAATTTTGGTGTACTTGATGCTGGCCATAGCACTAGTTCAAATCGTCACCTCGTCCATGCTGATTCATGGTGTCAAGCATGTAAGTCCATCTTCTGTTATTGTAATTCTGTACTTGTTTCAATCTATAAACATTAACCTTATTTGCAAGTACAGTCAAAGAAAAGAATTGTGTTACACCCCCTAAAATTATGTTCCGAAACCCATGACGAAGAATTTGGGTAAAGTGATAGTGAAGCTTCGAAGTTTGAGTCTGAATGGGGAACTTTACCCAAAAAATTTTGTCATAGGTTCAGAACATAAGGCACAGTAAGTGTAATGCGATTTTTTTCTTTGACTGCACATTTGTAATGTATTTTAATGTTTATAAAATTTAGCAGAGCACATTTATCTTATATTTGCATACTATAGAGAAGATGATACAGATGACACACACAGGGGTAGATCTAGGACTCTTTGGGCACCCCCTAAAGAAAGAAGAACTCGGTACTAAATTCTCTTCTTAAAACATACCATCAATGAGCAAGTGTAAAAGCAATTGTATTGTTTTATTAGATAAGTCTCATTCAAGAAATATCAGAATATGATGTAGATAAAAAATGAATTGGTTGCACCAGTACTCAAAGGGCACCTATGAGAACCATTAGATTTACAAATTTGGAAGAAACACTCAAACCTCACTAATTCAATATGGTTTCATGTAATTTATGAGTTAAATTAGGAATAAATAACTGTTAAAGCCAATACTGTATTAATTAAGCAATATTTTCAAAATTATTTTTCCTAACATACAAATAGTACGTGGGGAGTGGTGCTAACACAAATGGCATTTTTTAATAGTACTTTGAGTAGGGTTTCAAACTCTGCTCTCTTATCAAGGAACGTGTCATTATTCAGTATACGTGACTTTCAAATTGGAATTTGTTCTCGGTGTTGTCTCTGATATTGGTAGTGACTCTGGCCCCCTACCATTATCAGCAGCTGCCTTGGTTATGTCATGGAAAAATACAGACTGTGTTGTGTAAGCCCTAATGAAACATTAATTTTTCACCTAACATACAACTAGTGCATGTAAAGTTATGTTAACACTAGTGATATTTATATACAGTATGTATAAAAATGTACTGCCAGCTATTGCTTTCATCATAAGCCTCGGGAGTACCAAAACCTAAAAATACAGGTATGTTACCACCTTGCTGCTTGGCTAATTGCATCATGGAAAAGTATCGTATGCTAATGTGTTGTGCCAGCACTAATGGTTATGAAGTTATATAATACAACAGTACATTGTAGTGATATCTCCACTAGCTGGAACAATTGGCGCAGAGCAATTCCAGGAATGAGAGATTTCTGATAATGAGAAGACTCTCAATATTCCTGAAATTTTCTTGGAATTTTTCGGAATACTGCATTATTTCATTTCTCAGAGCTGGAAAAATCCCCCATCCCCAGAATTTTTTGGATACCAGAAAAATTTTCTAGGAAATTCCGGGAAATACACCTGATTTTCATCTCTCAAACTCAGAAAAAATATTACTCATCCCCGGAATTTTCCTGGTACCGTGAAAATGTTCTCGGAATTATCCAGAAAATGTGCCCCTAAGAAAATCGTTCACAAAGCTGGTATTTTATGGAAAATTCCAGCTTTGGAAAAGATTTTTCGAGAAAATTTCAATTCTGACTTTTGGAGAGTTCCTTTTAAGAAGGATTCCGGCTGACAGAGATATTACTTAGCAAGTCTCCGTTGAACAAAAGGGTTAGGTTCCACTAAAATGCTTTCTTTAGGTGGATTATGTTTATCAAAACCATTTTTCCCATGTAAATAAATGTAATAAAGGGGACGTGTTCCTGTACTAAGCTCTGTGACAAAATAATTGCAACACCTCATAAAACTGTAGATTGAAACAATAAAACATATAAAACATAAAGGTACAAATCCATGTCAAAAGCAACAGATGCAATGGAAGAGAATCCCATTACGAACATATATATCTCTCGAGGAAAAAGCAGCACCAGGCTTCAAGGCCGCTAAGGGTCGCTATACCTTATTGTTAGGAGGTAATGCCGAAGGTGACTGCAAATTAAAACCAGTGAAGGTGTATCATTCCTCACCCACATGCTCTCGAGGGTTATTCAAAACATCTCTTGCCAGTTAATTACTTTTCAAGTAGCAAGGGGTGGGTGGATTACTGATAATATTTTTTATGACTGTGATGTGTCAAGGCTGAAGGATGAGTTACGTGAATACGTATTGTGAACGAGAGAATCTTTCTTGTAAAATATTAATTCTAGTGGATAACGCCCCTGGACATCCACCTTCAATTCAAGATGTCCGTCTTCCACTGAATATGACATCCCTCATTCAGTCTATGGATAAGGGAGTGATTAGTACATTTAAGGCTTATTCTCTCAACAAAACATTTGATGCTATAATGAAGGCTACTGATATGGTAAAATGACTGTTAAAGAATTCTGAAAATCTTTTAATATTAGAGAGACTAATGTTTGTTGGTGAGGCATGGGACAAAGTTAGTTGTTCGTGTATGAATGAAGTTTGGAAAAAACTGCGTCCGCATCTTGTGCATGACTTAAGAGGTTTTAATATTGAACGTGATCTGTCTAAAACCAGAGAATAAATTGTGAGTTTGGCTAAGAAAGCAGGTCTTGAAGAGGTGGAATTAGAAGACGTGCAGGAGTTATTAGACTCTCATAAAGAGGAACTTTCGCCCCAAGATTTGCTGGACTTTGAAAAAGAGCGGGAAGAAGAGGAAGCAGAGAAGAAAGAGGAGCCTGAGGTCGTTCAAACTAACAGCAAAGTGGTTGACAGAGGTATTCACTTTAATAGAGCGTGCTTTGGCTATTATAGACGAAGACGATATAAATAGTGATTGTAGCTCAAAAGTGAGTAGAAATGTGCATTCAACTTTGCAGTACTACAAAGAAATCCTGTGAGAAAAGAAAATGAAAACCACCCAAAAGATATTGTTCTCATATTTCTATAAATCTGGCAACAACGCATCTCAGCCATTGACTTCTGGCATCTCCAGACCACAGCCTACTGCTAGCTCAACCACTGACTCACCCATACTCTCGCCTCCACCTCTGTAGCCTCCATCCTCAACCCTTCCTTACGCCATCTTGGACAAGCAGAAGTCGGCAGTCGTCAATATAAGTGTTACATAAGAACATAAGATGTAATTTCTATTGTTTTTCCTTTATTAACTGTTTTGTTTTTATTAATGAGTAAGGTAAAAGAATATTTATTGTGACAGTTATATGATTTTTCCTCTGACCTGTACCATTAACATGCATTCTTATGGGAAAAATATTTTTAAATTATGCGTTTTTGAATTATGCGGTAAAACGAGAGGTGGCTGTATACCGGGTCCGAATCTTCGAGGGTTCATTGTAAACGAAAAATACTACCAAATTATACAAAGTGGTACCCTAGTATGCTCATACACAGGGAAACTGCCTGTTTTAGCCTTCTGACCACTTGGACCAAAAACTGTTTAGAGAATTTAAAAAAAATTTTCGCTCACTCAAAAAATTTACAAATTATCCAGTACCCTGTACCTCAAATTAGTGAGGTTCTAGTGTTCTGTAGTACTTGGCTAACTTGAAATATAAAATATGGATGAGTAATACGTGCATTGCTTTTAAGTACTTAAAGCTAGTCAATGGTGTTTTGAATTGATACAAAAATGTTCTATATCATTATTTGTCCAGGCCACTGTTGTAATTTGATACTGTATGTTTCTTTTGCAGAGTCGTCGAGGGTTACTTCTACCTTACCTTGTAATAACTACAATCGGCATCCTGCTTTGTATTATTATGGGGATTGTGATGTTTGCTGTTCTTGGAAATGCATCTATGATCGTCAGCTCAGCTGCCAGCATGCTTGTGGGTGCTGGGTTGCAGGTATACTTCATGCTAGTAGTATTCTCCCAGTACCAGGCTCTTGGACTTATTCGCATGCATGAAGATATGAGCATGAAATAATGTAACAAGAATAAATAACACCAGACAAACATATCTGTTTGTAGCGGACTTTGCTGCTTGTTGCAAAGGATTCTTTCATACTCTATTGATTATCTCATAAGGTAATTACAGTACTGTACAGGTATATCTTAAATCGAAACTGTGACTGAAAAAGAATTGAATACCATCTTTCTCATTAATTATTATCAATGGATTCTACATCTCATATCCTTTACACTTGATATAGTACAATAGCTACTGTATATGTGAAGTATTAAATTAATGTTTTTGTTCATTAATCTCCAATTCCATTTGATGAAAAAACAGAATTTTAGTATCCATGTGATTGAAGTACAGTATAACAGAACTGAATTAGTGTATAAAATGTCATTACTGTATTTGGTACAAAGTAAGCTGAGGTTTCCACCAAGGCTTCTTTGCATTTATGTTGGAAATGTGATCTGAACATTAAAATGAGTATAGTATACAGTATTTTGACTACCTTATTATTTTAGGTATTCTCAGTATACACATGCTAGACAAAATTTAAACATACTGTATTAGGATATTTCCATGTTTACCCACATTTATATCCCAGTATATTGTACTTTGTTTTAATGTGCTCCGCAGTGTGACACTACACCTCTTGTGTGTTGTAGTGTTTGGAAAGATTCTGTATTTAAGATTGAGAAGAAATGTATTGGTTGATATACTGACCACCCCTTGGTGGCTTATATGAAGTAGTTTGACTTAGTATTACTATTTTACTTAGGAAAGAAAGCATATGTTTTAAAATAGCTGGATTATTATTTAGTTTAGTTTATGTAAAGAAAATATTTTATTACTGCACAGATTTTGTAAATGTCATTCTAAATGTTATCCTCTCCAGGGATATAGAAAGTAGACACACCAAGAGATTACAATACATGTTTGGTGTTGATTCATATGTTTTTTCTTACCCTAAAACCTCCGAGCACAGTACACTCAGGTTGGCAGGTTGGAGTGCAAGATGGTCCCACTGATAGCTGGGAATGATCTCCGTGTAAAATCTCCGATGTTCTGAGAGGCCACTTCAACCTTCCTGATGTCAAATTTGACTGGATAGTCAACAGAAATATTATCCTGCCACTTTCTGTATTTTTCATTCTGGAACACAGTTTGAAATGTTTAGAAAACCCGGCTAGCCGCGCCAACACTCATCCCGTCCTTTAACTTGACTAATAATTCAACTTTCTTTGTCAGGGTCATCACTGACTTATGCCTTTTAAGTTTCACTCCATTGGCATCACTAGCACTAACACTAGGCAGTCATTTAAGGGCCATTCTCACACAGAAACAGTAAAGTTTTGAGATTACAACATGAGATGTTGCGTGGAGTGAGTCGTTGTGCTGTGGGAGAGGCTCACAAGCTAGCCACCATCTGCTTACCGCGAATCCTCAAAATCGAGAATCGCACGAGTTTACTGTATTACCATTCACCTAGAAACCTTTATAAATCAATGTATAAACTCCTACACATATTTTATGTACATTATTGTACAGTACTACCTCTTTTCTTCTTTTTTTCGTCTTTTATCCTCTTCGACACTGATTGGCTCGTTAGCCACTTGGGCGGCCAGTCACGTCTCTGTTATGCACTGTTGGCAAGTATCGGGCATGCACTGGCTCCTGAATGTATCTGAACATGCTTCAGTGCTAGTCAAGTCTGGTCTTGAAAGAGTTTATATTTGGTGATGTCATAACACTCTCTGGCAGGTTGTTCCAAGAGTTCACAACTCTCACTCCAAAAAAGTTCGGCCTCACTGTTTTCTGGGCTTGCGGCTTCATTAACCTTGAGCTGTGACGCCTTTTGGGGTGGGTGTCCACTAGCTTCAGGTATGGACACTCGAGTGAGAAGTGCGCCATTTGAGATGCTTACACCGATGGTAATATCAACTAAACAGTGGGCACAAGGCCTCAAAATTGTTTTAGAGCACCTTTTTGGTTTTAGAAATGAGACATAATTATTATACACTGTTATTTGAAGTATACAATATTCATAAAGACATAATATTCAACCTGAAATATGACTCAAATTTATTACTGTACTGTACTCCTGAGTATTGTATCATCAAATGTATGTATAACATAGTGTATACAAGTTAATAAATGTTCATAAGTGTACACACAAATTTCATGGTAAAAACCATAGAAATGGGAATAAACAACTTAAATAAGTGAAACAAACAAGTACAGTAAATACAAAGCAAACAAATAAATGCAACAATAATAAATTATAATCTGTACAAAATCCTAAGTAAATGCTCACACTTATTACATAAAGCTAATTTAATGATAATAGAAGCTGGATAAGGAATGAAGGTTTATCTGCACCAAAAAATTAAAAATAAATTAAACAAAGAAAATTAAACCAAACATTTTTCTAACGAAAAAAAATTCTTGATTATGTACAGCAAGTGCAAATTTGTTTTTATGGCATTTAACATACAATATCTGTGTTTAGAAAGGGGGATTTTCATTTGACAAAACTGCAAAAGAATTTTATATTTATTTTGTCATGGATATATATGCTCTTTAAAATTCAGTTTTGAGTCAAAGTACACCCCAAGATTACGAACAGAATCGACAGGACTGGGTTGTACTTCCTCTGAGTTTAAAGAGCCAAAATCATCTGTGTGGTCTCCCCTCCTATTTCATAGGATGACGATAATCTTGGCTTTGCTGTCGTTCACCTTAAGTTTTCTCCAAGCCATCTTCAATACATGTATTTATTATTTTCACATAAAGCTATTTATCATCAGCATAGAAATGGTAGGCAACACCACGAATATCTAGGAGAGATCCAATACTACTGTAAACAGAAGTGATCCCAATACTGATTCCTATGGGACTCCAAACTGCAAAGGGATCTGGTCTAAAATGGTTCCACCAACCATCACACACTGAGATCTCTATGACAAATATGATTCCAGCAGTGAGTGTGCATTCTCACGGACATCAAACGACCAAAGATCCTGAAGCAACGTATGATGATCCACCATGTCAAAAGCTGCAGAGAGATCCAGCAAGACCAGAAGGGAGGACTTTCCTGTGCAAGTTTTTACGACCAAATCATTATGAATTTTACACATGGCAGTTTCAGTTGGATGATGCTTCCTATAGGGTGACTGGACCAGAGAAATCACTTCATTTTTCTCTAACAGAGGAAGTAACTGATCCAGCATAGGATGCTCTATGATCCTTGATGAGAATGAGAGATTGGAGGCAAGACAATAATTTGACATACTGTACTTATGATTCTACAGATAAAGTCTGCAGCATGTTCATAAGCGAGTGGTACATTAGATTCTGTTATGCTAAGGCATAACTTGGTATTAAAATGTTTGTAAACCGTTCCATGACACATGCTCACAAGGCATTTACAGTACAGTACTCACAAGACAAACCTAACATTACATTTGTTTTCATTTTCATTAATGTTGTGATTATTTGTCTTGTGAGTATATACCTTGTAAGCATTTGTCTTGTGAGCAAATGTTGGCACACCTTGTAACTAGTTTGGATTGTTTTAGATTCCAAGCAGGAGTTATTTTGAGAAGTTTATGGAGATTTTTGTGTATATATTTATGTATTACCCATGTAAGAATTTTCCAGGCATGTCTTGGTCCGACCTCCAGCATCTGAACATCGCTAGAATGCTCTAGGCATCTGACAGGAGGTATATAAGAGGCAGCGGACTGCCTAGCTAGAGTCAATTGTTTCTAAACAGAGTGTGAAGTACAAGCCTAGTTAGAACTAAAGATGATAATTGTTGTGCAACTATTGTAGAATTGTTGCAAATGATATACTGTACAATATATATATATATATATATATATATATATATATATATATATATATATATATATATATATATATATATATATATATATATATATATATATATATATATATATATATATACTGTACAATATATATATATATATATATATATATATATATATATATATATATATATATATATATATATATATATATATATATATATATATATTTATATATACTTCATTAGCCCAATAAAGCACGCAGACTTCTACATATAATCAACACCTCACCCCGCCAGGATTCAAACCCACGATCTTATAATTGTGACCGGGTAACGCTACCTCTGGGCCACCAGGACACTAAAAGCAGTCCTAGACTCTGTTATATTTCACACAAGGCCTGTTCAACGAGCTTATGGCGCCGTGAACCTCAAATGGGGACCACCCGTGTCTCTTAGATGATCAGAGCAACGTTTAACCAAATCCGGCTTCGAAACACGAGGATCCATATATATTTCATAAGCCCAATACGTAATTTGAAAAAATTTTGATACGACTGGGGCAGACGTATGTCCGGGTGGTCGTAAGTCGAGTAGGTCGTAAGTCGAGGAGTGGCTGAGTATATATACTGTATACAGCTACTCCTCGACTTACGACAAATTCGACCTACAACCGCCTCATTCACACCAGTCAAATTACGTATTTTCGGACTGTCATTAAAAAATATGACATTCTACAATCACAATCCAAAGTTTCGACACCCCCCTGGCTGGGTGTTCGCCAAGGCCATGGTTTGATCGCTCCTGCTTTCTTGCATGTAGGGAGAGAGATAGGGTGTATCAAGTTGTGAAACTATCTCCTTCTGTTACCCACTCTCATTCCTTCTAGGAATCATTGTAAGGTTATTCTTCATAGAGCCAAGTGGAATTTTTTAAAAAGAAAGACTGCTGACCTGACTAACTCTTCTTCAAGTAATTCCTTCTGGTCCTGAACCAGAGCAAGATCAAGAAGAAATGTGGGAAGTACCTAAAAAGAAAAAAAAGAAAACAAGAGAAGCAGTGTAATTCACAAGTCTTCGGCTGTGATAACCATAGCAGTTGACGGCCAGGAAATCCAATCAATCAATCAGTGCGAACCGTTCCCATGGTGATAGACCAAGGTCATGCAAAGGCCCCTTTATTGGGACCCCCTTCCCCCTAAAAAAAAAAATGCACAAAATCAACTTGAGCAAAAATCTACTTGCTGGGCTCTGGCAATCCAAAGGAGGGTATCATTTAATTGTAATATCTTGCGGCGACGTATGGATTAATCACACGACCTGGCCTGGTTTGATATCTCAGTAAGTCAATATCCATGGAACCTGGTAAACAGGACCTTGATGGATCAAGAGGATTTAACAACACGGGTGGCTGGTCATTTGGAGTGGGTCGGGCGACAGGTAAAGTCCCAAAGGGGTAGTTATCCCCTGGTGTTGCGAGCTGGTGTGTCCGGAGGGAGCATTTGTGGCTGGGATATGGGCTGCATCTTGGGCTAAAGATCAAGTTGGCCTTCTGGAATAGGGAAAGGAGAATAAAAATAAGTGCTAGGAAGGATAATGGGAGGAGAGGGTTGTAAGGAGCGAGTGACAAGATATTTTCAGGTAAGAGAAGGTCTTCTTCTTTGAAGGCTGGTTTGAGGCAGTTTGCGTTGAAGTTTTCTTCCTCTCACTTGTGTAGGATGGTAAAATACTTTGAACTTCTGATGAGGACATCAAAGAGAACTTCATATACCATGGGGACATATCATTAAGGGTATTGTAGTGGTTAAATATCACCACAACCGGTCCGCCGTCCTCGCCTCTGCCAATCAGCAGCGAGTTCCAGATCACAGTATCTGCCCCCGTCTTGCTCGCAGATTGGTCACCTGCTGTCTTTACCCAGCCAATCAGCTGCGCCGCTCACCTCACACCTCCGACCTTGATCCGGCAGAATCACATAAATACCCCTCTGCCTCGCCGTGAAGGTGGCCAGGAAAACAAGCAAAGACACCACCCCTGGCAGTGATTGTATAACCTATTCATTGCTCAGCAATGCAGGACTTGCTGGTGAACTTGCTCTCCTAACAGTTATCAATGCATCATGGTCAGCAGGCAGTCTCCTGTCAGCTTGGAAAAGAGCAAACATTGTTCCTATTCCCAAACCCAATGATCCCCAGAATTTCAGACCAATATCACTAACAGCAAGCATCGGCAAAACCGCCGAAAGAATGGTCCTTACACGACTCCTCTGGAAAACTGGACCACTTCACCACAATATCTTTGGATTCACCAAAGGTCTCAGCACTGCACACAGTTTGGCCACTCTCCTGGGATCGATTGGTCAAAATAAGGCAATCGAACTGTTCCTTGATCTAAAGGAAGCATTTGAGCTGGCAAATGCACAGGCCATTGTAACCACTCTGGCCCGGAAAGGAGTCAAGGGATGCCTACTGGCTTGGATTGCTTGCTGACTATCTCCAAAACACAACAGTAAGAGTTACCTGTCAAGGAAAAGTCTCGGATCACCAAAGACTGGAAAATGGCACACCACAAGGAGGAGTTCTTCGTCCAACTCTCTTCAACATCCTCATGGAAAACTTGTGTCGGCTCCCGTTTCAAGAGGGTAACAAACTGCTTTGCTATGCTGACGACTTAGCACTGATAGCAAGAGGCGGAAACCAGATCAGCAAAGTCCAAAGTGCACTAGACCTCATCAGTGAAGAATGTATGAGTCTCGGGCTCAAGATATCAATCCCAAAATCAAAAGCCATGAGGATTGGACACAACTGAGCCGGTGACACAACTGCAAATACTGTACAAGGTATTGCCCTACAATGGGTCATTGTATACAAATACCTGGGCATCTGGATTGACAAAGGCCTCAAATTTGACACTGAGATAAACTATCTAAGAGACCGAATGGGCAAGAGAGTCAACATGAGGAGAGCCATGACAGGATCCAAGGTGGGTGCGGAACATGTAGTCCTGAGAACGCTATATATACACGCCATTCGATCATCAACAGACTATGCGACACCGGCTCTTAACACAGTCTGAGTGGCAGTGGGAGAAATTGGAGGTTGCCCAGAATAACGCTATGAGAGTCATTGTCAAGGCACCTATGTGGACAAAAATTTAATACTTACACATGGAGACAGGTCTCACATCTCTCCAAACCAGGACGGAACGATTAACAGCGTGCTTTACAACAAAAATGATTACCAGGGCTCGGGAAAGTGACATCAAGAATGGACTCTTACGAGCACTGAACCTTGACAGAGATGTCTTTAACAAGAAAACATGGTTATTGTGCGCATCTGACGCTGTAAATCGACTGGAATTGAAAGACACAATCCTCAGCAAGGGACCTGATACAGTGAGTACAGACTACAGCACCCCAGCACCGTGGGAGTCCCCGCCAGCAGTCTTCAACATTCTCCAAACTGGGACAAGAAAGGCTGACTAACCCACATGAGCTCCGACAGGTAGCAGAGAGAAACACGAAGGCTCTAACACCACACAATAGTACAGTGTATTATACAGACGGTTCTGTAGAACCCACCAGTACGAAGGCAGGAGTAGCCTTCACCATAGAAGGAGGTAACACGTCCCTTTGGAGAACCCCAGATGGATGCTCTACTTTGCAAGTTGAGCTAGCTGCCATACTTGGAGCCCTAAGACACGCTTCCATAAACAGTCAACAAAGTGTAGTGGACGTCTCCCCTACAACTGCGTAGCCGCATTCCAATGCCACAGTATCCTAGCAACCAGCCACCTGCTACGCCTTCCCTAGCAACCAAACGAGCGGCCCAGGGGGGGGCGTCACCAGATGCTACAGTATCCTAGCAACCAGCCACCTGCTACGTCTTCCCTAGCAACGGAGTCGAGAAACCGGCGAGTTCCCACGGATTTACTTCCGGCTGCTGTGTATATAAGCTCTGTCTCTCCATTGAGATTCATTCTGGCCTCGGTTCCTGAACACGCAACACCTCCTCCTCCGCCGCTGCCTGGCGGCCCTCGCTTCTCCTCCGCCTGCCTGGCGGTCCTCGCTCCCGCCGGCGAGCATGGCGACCCACCAGCTGTCCTTCTCTGAGCGTCCTCACCAACCAGCTCTCTTATTCTACTCTACGTTCCTGAACACGCAACACCTCCTCCAAGCAAGCTCCTCACTATCCAGCTCTCATTCAACCTGGAGGCCAGCAACAGGCAACATCTTCTCTAACGAAGCTCCTGCACATCTACCTCCTTCAGCACGCTACTCACTGAACGTGTCTACTGAGCAGCTCCTCACCACATGGCATCTCCAGCACCAGACTGTCTACCATATAACTTATAGTATATAAGAAAACCACCACCTTAGAGTTTCCATCCATCCTGAGTGCTAGACAACATAATATCACGAAACCCTACAAAGGCGTTGTAATACACACTGGCTCACGATGTGCTATTGAAGCACTACAATGCAGAGAGCCTAGAGACAACATTCATCTCATAACATCCGTTGTTGGCCTACTGCAAGGGTTAAAACTACAAGATCGGCAAGTTATCATTAACTGGGTGCCCAGTCAGATCGGAATCCCAGGGAATGAACGAGCTGATGCTGCTGCCAAGGCTGCGTTAGGGCAGCGAAACGTTGAGATGAACATCCCGCCCAGTCAGGAGCAGATAAAGAAGACCACAATAACACGAACTGCCCAGTGGAAAATGGACAAACATAGAAGATTAACACCAGTGTCACGATCGGCCAGGTGGTATTATCTGGTCACGAATTATGAGAGACCACCACTCATGAAGGATATAACAAGAAGGGAAGAAGCCATCTTCCACCGACTGAGACTGGGATACCCATGCATATGGGAAATCATTATACCAGTACCAGCAAAGCAGCGCATGTGCAAGACCTGCGACAGCGGAGCAGAAAACTCACTGCAGCGCTACATCATAGTGTGCCCTGGAACACAATTAGCTAGGAGAAACATACACCCTATCACAGCAGAGAAGGTTGCCAAAATGCTAACCGCTCTCAAGAAACCCTACAGTTTCTTACCGAGCATCCACCCCCCATGCGAGTGGTGGAGATGTACAGTTAACTAAAAAGATGCTGGTGTTTTATCCCAGCAGTGGGTGGACCAGTATTCTAGCTTAAGGTCCGCGTAGGTATTATTCATACCAATCTTAAAAAAAAAAAATCCGTGAAGGTTATATTCAACTCGACGCTCTCGAGCTGACAAGACCTCCTCTCAAGCAGCTCCTCACCACAAAGCAACTCCCTAGCACAGCATTGTACATGCAATACATATAGAGTTACGGTATTCCGAGTTTCCTTTCTCACCTGAGTGCGAGATCTCCTTCATTGTACGTGTGTATGTGGCCCTAAAAAAGGAAAAAATGACACAACAAATATAACTTTGACTAGTGCGCCACATACGCTACTTTTACTTACTTTTATCCTCTTCTCCACTGATCGGCTCGTTAGCCGCTTGGGCGATCGGTCACTTCTCTGTTACTTTTCCTTTTCTTTTATTCTCTTTACCAAATGATCGACTCGTTAGCCACTTGGGCGATCGGCCACGTCTCTGTCACGCACTGTTGGCAAGTACTGGGCATGCACCGGCTCCTGAATGTACCTGAACCTGCTCCAGTGTTGGTCAAGTCTTGTCTTGAAAGAGCTCACACGGTGCTGTCACAACACTTTCTGGTAGATTGTTCCAAGAGTTCACAACTCTCACTCCGAAAAAAATTGCCCTCACAGTTTTCTGGATTTGCGGCTTCTTCAATCTTGGGCTGTGACCCCTTGTCGGGCGAGCGTCCGCCAGCTCCAAGTAAGGACACTCGACTGAGTAGTGCCCCTTGAGATGCTTATACACCTCAATTAGGTCACCCCTTGCCCGTCTGTAGTATAAGCTAGGCAAGTTTAGGCGCTCCAATCTCTCAGGGTAGCTGAGGTGCCGAAGTGCAGGCACCAGTCTGGTGGCCCTCTTTTGAAAATTTTCAACCAACCGACAGTCCCTAGCATATCTCGGGGACCAGACGGGGTGACAGCACTCCAGATGGGGAAGCACTTCACTCTTGAAGATCAATACGAGGGACGGACCGTCTAGATATCTGAAAGACCTTCTTATAAGACCCAATAATTTATTTGCCTGATTTACCTTCTTATCGCAATGGTCCGATAACATCAGCTCATTGTCAACATAAACACCTAGGTCCTTCTCACATTCAGTCTCAAATAGTGCAGTTTCTTCATCCCGTTGGGACATATGATACGCCTCCTTACCGTTGGTACGCCTCAGGTGCATCCTCTTATACTTCGTGACATTGAATCTCAGCAGCCATTTCTTCGACCATTCTTGGAGCCCACAGAGGTCCTTCTGCAGCTCTTCACAGTCCGCTTGGTTCTTGATTTCCCTAAATAACTTGGCGTCATCGGCAAACATTTGTATGGAAGAGTGTACAACGTCAGGCATGTCATTTATGAAACAAACAAACAACAGCGGGCCCAATACACTGTCCTGTGGTACCCCGCTTATGTCAGGTACGGATGATGATTTCGTGCCATTAATCACCACATACTGCTTGATGTCATGTAGAAAGTCTTCTATCCACGCTAGGACATTTCCCCGAATTCCTTACCCTTCCAGTTTGATTTTCAGCCTTTCGTGGATTACACTGTCGAAATCCTTGGCAAAATCTAGGTAAATATTGTCGATATTACCACCCCGTTCCAGAATATGGGTCCAAATATCCAATACCTTGAGCAATTGTGTTAAGCAGGAGCGCCCAGGCATAAAACCGTGTTGGCAATCCTTTACAAGGTTGTTTCGTAGTAGATGTTCCATTGCAGCATCTCTGATAATACTCTCAAGTACTTTACATATTATGCTGGTCAGGCTCACCGGTCTATAGTTGTTCATGGAGTGACGATCGCCCTTCTCGAAGATAGGACTCACATAAGCCACTTTCCATTCACTGAGGACCTTTCGTTCATCCAGGCATTTACAAAACATGATCTTCAGGGCTCGGGAAGCTCGTTGCTCAACTCTTTTAGCACTCTAGGATGCACCATGTCAGGGCCTGGACTCTTATGGACCTTCAGCTTTGACAGTTTATTTCTAATACCCTCTTCTGTGAACACAATGTGGGTCAGTGCTGTGTCGAACCGTCTGTCCTCAAACGCAGGAAGGTTAATCGCATTCTCTCTTGTGAAGTTGTGAACAGTATAGATTCTGTTTGTTTTGTCGGAGAGTGACATGAAGATTTGTCAACTGTTTGAAGGAGCTTGTTCCATTGTTTATCTGGACCATTGACCTATGTGAAGTGCCAGATAGTATTAATATTAACACATGTGAGTGCTGCTGTGTACAAAGCCGAATTAAGGACAACAGGAGCCAGGGCGCAAGCGGTCCGACTAATTACCCAAATGTAGCAAAATGTAGCCACAATGAAGTCAAATAATGGTCGGACCCAGGGCAAGGGTTCATTTAAGGAGCCCTTTTGGTACTTTATACTTCACCGTTTCCGTCTTTTTTACTGCATTCAGAGTCACCGTAATATTACGTTCATACTCCTCTCCCAATAAAAATAAATAATGGGATCTGGAGAAACTGAAACATCGCTGCTTAATTTGCTTGTTCCGAACAAGTTGGTCGTTACTGTTTTGGGAGCTCTCATTGGCAATATTGCCAAAAAGGTCATCATTCAATCGCTCTAGATTTCAGAAAGTTTAACCTACTGTATATATCTTAGAAAATGAAACGTTATTCTTGTTTTACTAAGTTGCCTCGCAAACGTTGTTCCGGGTTCAATTCTTAGCCCGCCGCCAGCGTTGGCTGTGATGGGAGGGCGTTATTCTATGTGACCTCACTCATCATCGCAGGTCCTCCTTAGCTCTGGACAATGAAGGTCGCAACAAAGAGAAGACCGCCCGGTCGAAAGGCTGGTGTGGGGTTCAGTATTGTTTGGTGTTCACACTCAGGATGGGTTGGAGAAAGGAAACTCACAATGTGCTCTCTATATACATGTTGTATTGGATGTACAATGCAGCTTGGTGCTGGGAAGGCAGCATGGTTACAAGCGTGATGTAGAGAGAGCTGGTTGGTGAGGACGCTCAGAGAAGGACAGCTTGTGGGTCGCCATGCTCGCCAGCGGAGGAGCGAGGGCCGCCAGGCAGCGGCGGAGGAGGAGGTGTTGCTGGCTGCGGCTGTTGGTAGAAAAAGAGGCAGATCACCACGAGGTCAGGTCCTAAATAGCGGGGGTAGGCGTGGCTTAGCAGTTGACCCCCGCTCCGTGATGTATGGCGACGCTGGTTGACCTAGACCACGAGGCATACACTGGGGAATTGGTGGGGTCGGCTAGGCAGCGACAAACAGCGTTTGTAGGGGAGAATTCCACTACACTGGTAAGCGGATGAGTGGTGTATAAATAAATAATAAAACATTTATTTTAATGGAGAAAAGACTGATAGCAATAAAGTATTCTTGTACAAAATACAGACGTACTACTGAGATGATTAGTGTATAGCGATTGAGTAACTATCTGGGTGTCCACATAAAAGTTGCTTTAGAAATTAATTCAGTAGGTAAGCATATTTGAAGATTTTCAAGTACAGTAGTAAAATAACACTATGAATACAGTTGTGATAGAATTCAATAACATGTGAAGAAGGCACAGATGTTCCGGGAGGGCTGCTCAGTAGGGTTGAGGAAGACTAACAGGGTAGTTGTAGTGAAGGTAGTGGTGATGCTCACTTGTCCTACCCTGGAGCAACTTCCCAGTCCTCTTGCTGCTTCCTTATAATTTGTGTTTACATGCCACAACCACTGGAAAAAAATACGGAAAATTACACATTATTTATTAGATTATTACCCACCATACTACAGCAAACTCAAACAAGGTGAGAACTGTGTGTGTGTGAACTGTTTATTCTAAAATTGTAGATTGTTTTTCAATTTAAATTTTAAAGGTTCTAATGTAAAAGAATTCAATTGAAAAATGAAAAGATTCAGTTTGATTTACTAATACTTATTTACCTGGGGAATACTTACCTTTTCTACACATGCACATTTAAACCACTTACTGTTGACGAATTATAAGCTTAATATTCGATTAATGCCTGTGGAAAGATTTTTTATATTTGGTTATTCTAGAATTTTTAAAACTGGATATTTTGCTGTGACTGGCTAAGTTCCTACTAACGCTATTTTACCGTGAGTACACTCTGATTGGCTAAGTACTTTCTGTTTAATATGACGGTGGGTCCACCCTCAAGCTTGGAAGTTAGGTAGGTTTCTTTGGTTGGTTAGGTTAGGTTCTAGTAAATGTCGCGGTAATTAATCGTTTTAGCACACCCTCGAATTTTGTTCATGAGATGTTTGGTTTCTGATGTGTCTTGATGGGTTTTGTTCAGGTCTGACCTTCGTTTCCACGGGTAATATGTCTTTTTAAAATAAGTTGCAAGTCATCCTTGATCAGAAATGGCTATTTTCCATAAAAAACGAAGGTGAGAGCTGAACAAAATATATCCAAATACATCAGAAACCAAACATCTAGACTCCTAACTTTTACTAAATTAGCCTATCTTAACCTAACCTAACCCCTGCGGGGGGCCTCATGCCTCACGGCTCCAGACAGCTCGCGGTGGGACAAAAAATGGCAGGTGGAGATTTATTAATCTAATTTCTTAGGCATTCCTCACTTGTGCAATTTTTCTGAAAGAAACCTGTTTCCAAGAGGATTCATGGGTTGAGGAGTGTATATATGAGATAGAAATTGCCTAAAAGTAAGTGCTTTTATGAGATTTGAAGATGTGCTAAACCGAATAATAAGAACACCTGTGGAAAAATTAACAAAATCAAGCAACTCCTTCTGGTGGTAGTGCTGTTCTCAGAAATAATCAGCAACCTACCCCACAGGTTGCATAGCCATAATGTTAGACCACTAGGTTAGATTAGACCCTGTTAGGGTAAGTTAGGTTAGAGAAAGTTTCACCAATTCAAAAACTCACCATTGCTTAAAGATTCGACAGAGTACATACTGTACAAATAAGTGGACAAAAATGGATTTATCTCGTAGGTAAAGATGGAGCGGACTGTTAGCACCTGAACATGTTTATATATTTCCTTTATATTTTTCACAGTTCTTTGGATGATACTGTGTAATAAAATTGAAACACCAACATTGTAGTAATTTTTCCTTTAATTTATTCCTAGGTCAGTGTAAAAACACTGCGAACACTGATTGGATGGCGGTAATTTCATGTCTACTTGCTTTGTAGGTGAAGAAATAAATTACTTACCGTAATTATGTTGCTGTCGGATATCCTGTGGTGAGCTTGACTAATTACTGTACTTCAAGATGAAATTTCTTTGCAAGCATAAATCTCTCAATAGATAAAGTACTGTCCTCTGATTGTTCAAAGCTGATCACGTGAAGCTTACGTGAATGAGAATTGAATATAATACAGTATCCTGTGAAAATGGCTGCAGTGAACTTAAAATTTGTCAATGTTGTTGTAATCTGATCCTGGTCATATCACATTCCAATTAAGTTAACTTGTCTGGTTTTGTATGAGAACAGGCAAAAACGAGAAGGAAATCACTTTACACTGTATTTTCTGAGTCCATTGATTAGATGATGTAATATTGGGTAAATATAGGTCTTATTTTAGGTTAGGATCAGAGCAGGTTGCCAAACATTTCTTTTTTTTTCAGTGTTTTAACCACAAATTTTCCCTCGTTTTCGAAGCCCTACCCACTTTGGGAAAACCATTGCTGTTGCTAGTGCTGAAAATAGTCATATTCTTTGAAGAAACTATCAAAAACATTGGAAAAACCCTTTTTTGTTTGTAATTTCCAATTAAGTACTCAACTGAATCTTTACCCACCATTGTACTGTACTGCAAAGGGGTGTGCCCATTTCATCACCAACCCATTCGTCACCACATTTTTTACCCATTTCGTCACCGCGTTCATTCCCATCACCATTTCAAGGGCTTTGGACCTTCATTGTGTATTCACTGAAGCAGTAATGTGTACATACATTGGATCATGCAAGCATCTCATGACAATTTAGTAAAGAAAAAACAACAACGTTATTACTCATGCAAGCATCTTATTAAAACAATTTATTCGTCTAAAATAAACCAAAAATAAAAACATTATTAATACGCCTACAATCATCTCACTTAAACAATATGTTTGTCATTATTTCCTTTTCTTGTGCACGATTTTAGCTTGTTCTCAACAACTAGTTGTAATTGCAAATCAACCATTGAGACTTCTCTGTGAAGAAGAGGGACAAAGAGGTATAGAGCGAGATTGTTCTTTGCTGCTTGGTGGTTTATGCGCTGGTGCCAGCCCGCAACATCATTATTTGTTCTAACCAGACGTCGGAAACCATACCAATTACCGAATGACCAGACCTTGTTGTTTAGCCATGTTTGGCTCATATAATCAGTGAGTTTCTTGACGAGTTCTGACTGTTGTGCTTTTTCTTGTAGTTCTTCAAATGCTGGTCTGATGTGGCGTTTAGGCAAAGTAGGGGAGAGCTGGGAATTTACGCACAAGATCATATACTGGGCCACGTTCCATATACTGTACGCAGTTAGTCACGTGGCAATTACAACCAGTCTTATCACCAATGTAAAATTCAATTAAAATACACATTAGTTATCTATTTGCTGGTAGTAGTCACCAATACAATAACTTTTTGTTAACATGCAACAGGTTATGTGGCCCAGTAAGGCTGGGCATATCAAAAAGATCAAATAATAAAAAAGCTGTTAATTAACCGCCAATCGTTTCCATCGAGTGGTTTGCCTGATAATTGCCCGTTGTTTACAGAAATCCCCTGACAGTCTGACTGCATCCCTTTCTGAAGGTGGTGAAGAAGAAATCCCCTTCATTTGTTCTGTATTTTGTTTATTTACCATTGTTTTAATATTCATGTATAATAATAACACAATAATTCCTGAGTCATCTGTAAACATGTGTAATTTCTATTCGTGTAAAATAATAACGAACAATTTATCACTCTAATACCACCGACTGTTTCATCACCAGACCATTAGTGGTGACGAAACGGATTTGATATTGGTGACGAAATTTTTATTTTATTTTTTTACGACAAAATGGGTTTTTTGGTGACGAACCGGGTTGGTGATGAAATGGGGTGTATCGACACTGTACAATAGTTATTAATGATATAGCAAAGGTGATAAACACTCACAGATGTTTCTTAAAAGCTTTTGCTGTTCAAGATGGCTAAGGAGCACATATGTAAGTTTTACATGCACTGCACAACCTTTTTGTTCATGCTTGGGGTTATTTTGTTAGTGAAATTCATTTACTGTAAACTGTACATTTCAGTGTAGTCTGAGACCCTCGCAACTGTGTCTGTTGATCATTGTTTATTGCTCTGCTAAAGATGAAGAGGCACTTGGTCTTATTTTAAAATAAGGTCAATTCTCTTTGTGACCAGGTAAGTGATATGAACTGGTCAAACTTTCCAAACCATAATAATCTTAGGTTTTCTCTGTTGAGTTTGATATGTTGGGGAATTTTGAATGAATGAGGATTGAGTTCATTTTTATTATACTATACTGTATTGTGATAACTTTTGCAGGTTGCAGAAAATGTGGCAAATTTTTTTTCCGTAAAAGCAGTCTCATGTTAGACCTTAAAACAAAATGAGACTTTCTTGAGTGAGGATCAATGTGACATCATGGGTAACAAGAAGTGCCCATAAGTTAACTATCTAGCTACCATGAATTGTCTCACATATAAGAGACAGAGGACTGAAAATGGTGCGAAATAAGAAGGGGATTAAAATATGACAAGATTTACTTCAGTTTGCACTTAAATAAGCATGTGGAAGGCAGTTTTATGATGAAAAGCTTCACAATGGACTGGAACCCCTACTAGGAAGGTGGTGCTTCTTGACAGTGGAACAGCAAGACTTAATCCATTCACCATTGAGTGGTACGAGCACACCACTTCCTCCAGCACCTTCACAGACCGAGGTAATGTCACTATTTTTACTTTTGAATGCTTCTTAACTTATATTATCACTTGGAGCTATATCATGATGCTTATTATTTTATTACAGGTTTATTTATTTATGTTTGTGATAGAGAAATTGTGTTAGTACCCATAATAGAGTGTATTATAGCTTATTTGACAACTGTAAATTAGTAAATTGTGATTTTTACTTTAAGGAATTTGAAAGCATAAATAAATTTATTGAAAAATATTGAAAAATAAGGGCAGTGAGATGTAGTAAAACAGGACATTTCCATGCTCATGAATTTTTTTTTAGGAATTTTCATAAGTAATACAGTACCTGTAATAAGAAAATGTGCCTTGAAACAGGTGGTTTCACCACTGTGTAGAAATGAAAATTGAATTTCATTGTTTACACTGGGTAGAAAGTTGTTTAAGGAGTCACTTGCAGACAAGTCTCTTTTATATTAATGAAACTCAGCTGAGGGATATGCACTCATTAGTTCTTGTTTCAGTTTCAAAACTATGAAATTTTGTGATATTAAAATGAGATTTTAATCATAAAATGTAAACAGGACTATGGGTATCCATCATATATATATATATATATATATATATATATATATATATATATATATATATATATATATATATATATATATATATATATATATATATATATATATATATATATATATATATATATATATATATATATATATATATATATATATATATATATATATATATATATATATATATATATATATATATATATATATGGGAAAATGGAAAAACGGAGCACCTCTGAAGATGTCTTGAATAAAGGAAAGCTAAGGTGCTCCGTTGTTTCCATTTTGTGATTTTATCAAGATTTATCTTATCCACGCCATTGTGATTTACATTATATATATATATATATATATATATATATATATATATATATATATATATATATATATATATATATATATATATATATATATATATATATATATATATATATATATATATATATATATATATATACTGTATATACAGTATATATAATTACTCTACTGTATAAGTGTATAGGGTTCTGATGTGCAGCTCAGCATTTTGTAATTTCATATATACAGTAGTTTTAGTTTGGCTTCATGAATTTGGATTTTAAATAAGTACATTATAAATGTCATTTTAAGAGTATCAGAAGTACCAGTTGTCCTCATTACACACAATGCACTAAACCAACATTAATATCAAAGTTATGTTGACAGTACCGTGGTGTGTCTGTGAAGGATGTTCTTTACAGGAAATGTTTATCAAGTTTTGGGGGTATCAAGATAGTGGTAGCCTTTTTACAGTTCAGCTGTAAGGTTGATAGTCTTACATTAACACAGTTGAATTTTGCCTTGTTCCTCTCCATAATTTTGTTTAATTATATAACTGGTCATATTTAGAAGCGGGTGTTAATTTGTGACTACAGATGCAGATGGCAATTTGTCAAGTGTATCTCTATTTGTAAAGCTGAAATAATAACACTAAACATCCAATTTGTCATGTGCGAGAAGTATATCTTTAATATTTTCAAGTTGGAACACTGCAAATAATTAATCTCTGGTAAATGGAGAGAGTAATGTAGGAGGACATTTTCATAGTCCCCAGAGCGTGATTGAAAAAAAAGTGTTCTTAAAGTTGTGATATGCGAGTGGAGCTGATGATCAGAGATTTTGTGGACAGTGGCCTTCTAGGACTTGACATATAGTATGGTATATGTAGGCCTACAAGTGTGCCTTGAAACTATACCGTATATTGTATATGATGATGTTAACGATACACATGTTTAAGTTTGAAGTAGCATACTATATTGTTACTGTATTTGATTTTATTATCTATGCAGTACTGTACAGTATTTGCATTATGTTTTCATATTTTTATGTTAGTACTATATACTACAGGTATATGATATTTTGAATAGTGTGTAAGTTGAAGAAACACAAGGACAGAGACAGTATATCTGGAGGATATGTTAATTTGTTCACTTTGTACTAAGTTAACATACAGTATGTTGACTTTGTTAGCTCATTGAGTGACAGGGGTTTCTCTCAGCTGAATAAAATCATCTGATGTTAGCCAAAATAAAATACCTTAACCCTTTGGTGGGGAAAACCGAATACTCCCTGTATTTCCATCTGCCTGACTCTGTAATGAATGGTGAACGACAGAAGTTTTCAGCGTTATGTTGAAAGCTCTATTGGCAGTACAGTATACTCTTGATTTAATGGAATCTGATATAATGAACTCGATTTAGTGGAAAGATTTATTTCCGTTATTTTTCGCTTGATTTAGTGAACTAGTTCGCTAAATTTAATTTAATTCCATTAATACGCTGACACCTATGGAGACACCTTAGACACGTGATATTTACATAGAAATATTGAAACATTATTCATGGCTTACCTTAAATTAGGGGGTTTGGTGATTGTTTTAAAATTTTCTATGATTTCCAAACCTTTTTCCAATTGATAGCTGCACTCTTTTGATTTTCTCCCCCATACCTCTTTCTTTCTGAGACTTCTGAGAGACTTTCAGCGTGATGTCTAAGCACAGTACTGTAGTTAGTTGACTGAGAAGTAGACCGAGAAGTAGCAGTGAACAACACACGCGGGGGTGGCAGGACACAGACTGAGTGAATGTAAACAAACCCCATGCACCAAGTGGTGGAATATAACGGAATCACACTCGATTTCGTGAACGAGTTTGTTAAATTGAGCAAAAATAACGGAAATTCGATTTAGCGGAAATTTCGATTGAATGGAAAGGGGTGGCTCGAATTAGTTTGTTAAATCGAGAAAATAATGTATTTGGTGAGTGAGATTTGGGTTTGGCAGTTTCCAGAAGGTGCCATCATCTTTCAGTGATCTTTATTACTCACCTACTCAACTATCAGTAGCAGTCAGTGTTCCCAATTCCAAGTTTCATTTGGGTATTTCTTGATATCATTGGTACTAGTTTACACTGCGGATTTAACTCACACAGTACTAATAAAAGTAAATTTCAAGATTTGAATATTATTGTTTACATTCTTTTTAAATTTTTGTACATTTTATGGCATAATTTATATTTGAAGTTGAAAGCAAATATTTTTGCAAGATTTTTCATAAAAAAGCCAGTGGCATTGTACCATTCAAATTCTGTTCCAATGCTACAGACAGATGATGTATGGAAAATTTATTGTATATTTTATATGTAAAAAGGCAAAAAATTTAGAAAAAAATTGTTCAAGCTGTAACTATCTGGTAAAAAATACAATTATAAAAATTAAGGGATACATTTAGGATACCTTTCAATTCATCATTATGTGTATGTGGTACGTTTTGAATTTTAAAACGCATTGGCAGTGGCAGCTTGCAGCTAAGTTGAGTTTTGTTTTTAGTACTTTTTCATGCTAAGAAGAAAGTTTATGTTATATACTGATGGTGGTATGTTGGTGAGGCAGTTTAAAGTTTGCAATAGGTAAATATTAAAAAAAGGAATGGTGTAAGAGTCTAAGAAAGATGAGCATTAACATGGTGATAATAAAGATAAGTAGTGATAGTAAAGATAAGTAGAGACAGGAAGAGGTATAGAGGTTTACATTTACATTATAAAGGAGGAGATAAGGAGAAAGATAAGGTACCCGTACTGGTATCTTTAAAAATGGAAAATTCCCAGATGATGGCAGGAGAGTAAATGAAGTTTTGTATAGGAGTATGTAGAATTGTAAGGTTTGAAATGTGATTACTGTAGACTGTATGAAAAGATTGACAGCTATCAGCAGCTGAGTAACAAGTGGCTAGACTGGTTTTTTTATGCAAGTTGGGGATGAGAATTTGAAATTTTGGTTTTGAATTTTGAAGAAGCATATTAATAGTAAATAGGAATAGATCTTATGAATATTGTTCATGCATGATATCTATGTTTTGTAATACTGTGTGAATATATATATATATATATATATATATATATATATATATATATATATATATATATATATATATATATATATATATATATATATATATATATATATATATATATATATATATATATATACACACATATATACACACAGTATTAATATCTCCATTAGCCGGAATTGAAATTTTCCGAGGGGCACATTTTCCGGCTTTGGGAGAGTCGTCTCATTACCCAGAAATCTCTCATTCCCGAAAGTGCTCTGCACCAATTGTTCTGGCTAACGGAGATATCGCTGATATATTGTATTGTGAGATGCTTGCTGCTAGCTTTTTAGTTTTATCTATTTTATGTATACGTATTTTGGAAATGACTTATTTAAGGGGATGTGTAATTACTAGTACTATACACAGTATGTTTCCGTATTTTGGTGTAAGTAGACATTTTATTACTATAATATCTCGCTATTGATATTGTGTTCAAAATATCATGATTTTTTGTGTAGTAGTCAAGCCTTTGTTGTCTCTTCTTGTTCACTTTGCATGATGCATAAAAATTACCTCGTCAGATTTGCAATATGGGTTACAAATTGAAAACCTGTTGATTTATAGTAACTCTTAAATACTTTAGGAAGTCAGAGGTTCTATAAATTTAAGTGAATGTTCAATGTAAATGTAATATGACATTATTTAGAAATGAACATGGCAGCATACTGTACTATATATATATATATGCTGTAATATACTTCAAGTTTGTGTTACCATTGTTAGATACAATACTATGCTGATTAAATTCTTTGATCTTTGGAGTGTGAGGTATATTTTTATGAATCTCTATTACTCTACTGTACTGAATATTTGCTCTGAGTAGATCTCTCCATCCATATTTTGGACAACCCTTTATCCGAAATTCCGAAAACCTCTGAAAACCGAGTTTTTTTGTGGAGCAAAACTTTTTTTTTTTTTTTAAACAGGGATTAGCCCACCCGAGCACAGGTTCACTGACCCACATTGGGGCCTGGGGGGCTAAAATGTAATAATAATTATGATAATAATAATTATTCATAGTAAATAAAATTTATCAAAAAAATACAAAAAATAAAATAATAATAAAATAATAATAAAATTAATAATAATATTAATAACAATAATACTGTAATAATATAATAATAATAATGATAATAAAGAAATACCCGGTATAAGAATGAAAAAAAGATCAAAAGTGAGAAACACGACCTAGACCTATGAAGTACTGTACAAGTATTATTATTATTATTATTATTATTATTATTATTATTATTATTATTATTATTATTATTATTATTATTATATTTTAGCCCCTCAGGCCCCAATGTGGGTCAGTGACCTGTGCCCAGGTGGTCTGATCCCTGTAAAAAACAAAAAACAAAACTAACTAACCTAACCATTCTGAAATCCGAAAAATTCCAAAATGCATCTGGCCCCAAGGATTTCAGATAAGGGATTGTCAACTATTCAGTTCACCGGTTGGTTAACCTACACAAGGACTCGAGTAAATAATTATAGATTTTGGTATGCATAATGTATATACAGTACTATACACTTGTGATATATTGATATATACTCTATACAGTGATTGAAATGGAGAATTAAATGATTTCAGTGACCTTGTGATTGACTAAGACCAAAGACATACCATGTGAAAAAGTTATGCAGACATATATGAGAGAGTGGTCCCTGGTACATGATAATTATTGTTTTGTTCTACACAAAGATGAGGAAGGCAAGTTTACACGAGGCTTCCATTAGGGAAGATTACCTGTACTTGTCTGGAAAAAGTTCTGAACGGAGACACACTGTCAGTGTTCCCAGCCATTCCCATGGTAAGTTGGTGTACATAACTAATCTGATGCTTTCTGTAGAATAGTAAAGCTGTTGTAAATGCTCTTCTTTATAGTAAAGTTTTTCTTCAGCTTACTTTTTGATGAATTATTATGATAGCAGGTACAGTATGAGTTTTAATTAGTTATTACCATGTTAGAAACAAGAGCATCAAGTGTTTGTCATCAACAGTGTCACCACTTGGGTGTGTGGAGTAGCTGCTGAATGATGGTAAAACAACCCATAGAGGACTAATATCTTGCCAATGGGATGGAGTAACCTATTAGCCTACCTACATCATACTTGAAAAAGGTTGTTGTTGTATTTTCATGGATATGGTAGTTGGAGAGGAAAGAGATGATACAAGTTTGACATGTACATAATGGTATGGGACAGAAATAAGAGGTGACTCAGCTATTGTGTGCAGATGACACTGCTTTGCTGGGTGATTAGGAAGAACTGTTTCAGATTTTTTGTGAAGGAGTTTCAAAGAATGTGTGCTGGAAAAAAGTTGATAATGAATATGAGCAAAAGTGATGAAAATAGATAAAAGAGGCGAGACTTGGAGAAATAAATAGTAGATTAAACAGATAGAATGGAGAAAGTGTGTTTCATATACCTAGGAGTCATTCAGTTAGCAAATGAAATGATGAGTGATGACTTAACCACAGAGTAGCCGAGGGAAAGAAGGCAATACTGTACTGTGGGTACAACAAGAAATGTATGGAGAGGGAAAACTATCAGGGTAACAAAAGTTAGGGGATACATGGGAACCTTTGACCTGACTGTTAAACAGGTGGGAAGAATGGATTCTAGATGAAAGGGGAAAGAACAGATTACAAGCAACAGAACTGTTATACTTGAGAGTATTGTACATTATAGTACTGTATAGGATGAATAGAATTCAGAGAATAACAAATACAAATACCCTGTAGATGTGAAAGTGAAAGAATTTGGGTTTGCTGAGGTGGTATAGATGTGCAGTAGTGAGAGAATGGGACATGAAAAATGTGTAAAATGAGTGAATTACCGGGTACTGAGAGGTGAATTGTGGGCGAGTGAGGTATTACAGAGGAGGGATAAACATTCAGGAAGTAACATTGTACTGTACTTTCATGATTGGAGATCATTATTTTGTGGTAGTTCATTTGGGAGAATGTGCTGGTGGTGGGTGATGCTGGGTTGTATGAAGTGACAAGTATGGAAGTCATGAGGCCCTGGTGTGGAAGGGCAATACCAAAGTGGAACACATCAGTTACAATGACAGTGAATGATAGGAGAGAATGTAATGTTCTTAATTCTAACTACTTTATGCTATGGCTGGCAAGATTGAAAATAGTGTATTATTTAAATAAATTTACCAATTCCCATGTTAATGATGTTAATAGACCGTAATACAGTAAGCAAAATGTTAAGCATTATCATACAATGAGCATTCGTGTGTGGGCTGCAGCAAGGGCAGGTAAGGTGAAGCAGTCTGGTATGGGAGGTAATGTTTAGGCAATGTAGGGCGGGGGGGGCTAAGTATTCATTGTGGCTAAACTTGCATTAAGCAAAGATTCTTGGTTTCATTTTACTATAAGTGTCTGCCAAGCTCTAAGCATATTATATATGGTACTGTTCATATATGTGATAAAAGCATTTTCACTCATTTCTTCAGGCGGTTAATACTGTATTCTGTGTATTATACATACCAAGTACTGTACACAGCTTAATTGACATCACATGAAATTAATGTGCATTGCTGCTTGATGCAGACTAGATGCTCTTGTTTGTAAGTAAGCTGAAGAAAGAAGGAATCCTGATTATTATGATTTTTTTAAGTGTTTTCTAATAGTGTAGATGTGACCCTTTAATGTCTTATAAATGTGTACTTTATGAGGCATTCTTGTTCACTTTCTAAGTGACAATCACATATACTCTTTAAACCTTTAAATTGTGTCAAGTAGTGCAAGCTCCCCTTTATAAAAAAAAAAATCTAGTTCAATACAGCAAAACCCCCCAACTCAGTTGAATTCCGTATATCATCAGGAGGCCTCCCGATGAAAGGAAATGCAGTAAAACCTCACAAATTTGCATAGTAGCATAATGTCCAATATTATAACTGGAAACAGTACAGTACTTTGAGAATTACCAAAAATACGAGTGCCCTCATAAGATTATAGTAGAGAAATTAAAAGCATAATTGTTTATTTTAGTTACTAAAAGTATGAAGAATAAATAATTATGGTGATCTAAATAAATTTTGGCAGTTGGAGAGTTACTGAACCATTTAGAATCATCAGGTAGAACTTTTAAGTTTTACTATACAGCATTAATAAATACTGTATACTTATAATCCCTTGAGTACCACTGTGTTATACAACATTGTAATTCTTGCTAACCACTTCTTGATTTTTAATTGTGAAAGGAAAAATTTTCTATGCGTTTTATTATCATCATACTTTACATCAAACTCCTTTTTAATACAGAACTGTAGTAAAATAAAGTATTTATATTTTGGTTCCTTGAGTTATATTGAGGTTATGTGAAAACAGAAGAGTCATTCTATATTGAGAAATTTTTATTTACACATGAGGGATGAAAGAGTGAAGGAGGGAGAGTTTGTGTATGTGAAGGTACAGTGTTAGCTTTCGCAATAGTAATCTCTTTTGTAGTTGGAATTTTCTATTCCAGAACTTTCCAATAGCTGGAATGGAAATTGGCCAACATAAATTCTGGGATAACTTTTTCCTTTCTGGGTCTGTGAACGAGTTTCCGAGGATGAAAATCAAGTGCACTTTCCGGAAACATTCCAAGAAAATTCCTAGAAAATCTCTCCAAACTTCTTTTTTCTGGGTCTGGGAAAAATTTTTCCGGGAGTTTCAAGAGATTGCATCATCCTTAAACGCGTCCTCACTTGCCAGACATGTGGGTGGCCTAGCTGCTTGAATCGCTTAGTTCATATTCTGCTGCTTTTGTAGAAGGTTGTTCCCTTGCTAGCTGCTGTTTTTGCATACAATTTGTGTTTTGAAATATTGTACATTACTGTACCAGGACACAATCAGCCAAGAATACAGTGTTAAGATGTAAAATTCATTACAGTTACGTATGCTGTACTGTACATTCATTTAGTGTGAAAGTACCATATGCATAGACGAAGGGAAACACTTGGGTATCTTAACATTTGTCTTTATTAAAGACATCTGGTCATGAGACCCACGAATCTGCTGGTGAGTAGAGGATATATGGTACTGTACGGTAGTAGTATACAGTACATTATTTTGTTTATTTACAATATATTAGATGTGTACAGTACAGTAATGTTTGCAAAAGTAAATACAGCTCTGTGTCTGTTCATGTGACATGCGTACTTTAGACTCTTGGAAAAACTTTCCTCAGTAGCTACAGAGTGGAAAATTCCAGTCTTGGCTGTTACACAGGTCCATTCACGCCTCACATGCCCGTATCATAAAGATTTTTTTGTTTTTGTAGATATTTTACCAAACTTTTAGATAAACTATTCAGGATTATTTTATTGAAAAAATAGGGTTTCTAGCTCAATTAGAATTGATTTTATAGGCTGGTATAAAAATTTTTTACATTTGCTAATAAAAGAATTTATCCCATCATTATACTGTATTGTGTCAAAATAATTTGTTTAAGGATCTATCATTGAAAAAGTCTTGCAGAGATTGTGTTCAGGATCATTATGGTACCAAATTCATCTCTCTAATGCAGTTAGAACAGCTGTTGTGAATAAAAGTTTATACACTTTTTTGCTAGCCGTAAATAATGTATACAGTACTGTACAGTATTTGCTTGCAGCCTTGTACCTCAAAAAGACCTTCATATGATGGCCCGTATTATGTAGAATTGAGTTCTCATCATTATATAGTGTCAAAATACAGTAGTACTATACAGTATTTTGTTTAAGGATATTTTATTGAAACTGTCTTGTAGAAAACTTACTCAGGATCATTTTGTACCTAATTCATCTCTCTTAACACAATTAGAACAGATGCTGTGAATAAATGTTTACCGGGTATGCACTGTTTCGCAAGCCGTGAATAATTTTGGTCGTGCCCAGGGTCTAAATGTAATGGGAGAGTGTTTGTCCGTGCAAGATGAGATGCGTCGTTTAGACTCTCTTAGACTCTCTTAGACTCTCAGAAATCTTTCCCCAGCACCCAGAAACATTCCGGGGATGTGTGATAGTGACTGTCTTTGCGAGTTGCTTACAGTGCAGTATAAAGGAGATTTGTTCATTGTATAGTATTTTAAAGAAAACAGTATGTGTTTGTAGTCAGTTATGTATGTGTGTGCAATTGTTTTTGGTTTATTTATAGAACAGATTCAGTTTAGGAAACATCAACCACACACATTAACAGTAGATAGTGAACAACCACACACACACAGTAACAGAGTAGATAGTGAACACACACACACACACACAGTGTAGATTTCTTGAAAAAACATCAAATTATTAATGTTTTGTCCAACAAGTAGCGAGGAAGGATGCTTGACCTCTAACCTTTATATATCATTTATAAAGGAAAGACGTGAAGGTGTAGTGAGTTCTTTGAAGCATAAACATAGGTCCAGTACATGATTCACCATGCACATTAAGATTAGAAAATAGAAAGAGAGTACACCATAAAGTGGCTGAGTCTCAGACCTAGCTTAATATATATATTGAATTTATTTACATTTTTCTTTTTGATTAAAGTTAATTAGGATGGTGATTGTGAGAGATAAGACTATATATTCCAGGGTCATTATTAACTAATCTAAACTACATAATGTATGTTTATTCCTTGAAAAGAAATTAATAGAAGAACATCAATCCAGAGAATAATAGGCATGCAGCAACACTATGATGCTATATTGCCTTAAAGTTGAAGCTTTAATATAAGAACTTTGCAATTATGCATTCTCTTGAGCATGAGGATTCCTTGAGTAAACATCTCATGATGATGCTACTGTACTGGCATCTTGTAGGAGAAACAGATGTCAGTTGATGTTTCCTTTCATGATGCTAGTAGAGCTCCTATGAATTGCTGTTTAATTCCACCTCATTCCATACTTGTGAAAAATGCATGGAGCTAAATGGGATGTGATGTTTCCTAAAGACCCCGTTTATGATGTGTTGATTATTTTATTGTAGCCATTAGAATATTTTCTTATCTCTTTTATATCTACCTGGTAGTGTATTTATGTGTATAGGCTGTTTCAAAATCCAGGTATTTTGATTTAATAATAGGGTTTTTAGTACTGTGTATGAAAGGTATATATAGTATAAGCTTCATAGTTTTCAGATTTTTTCCTGAACAGTACAATACCGTATATGGAAAACCCATACAGTACAGTTTATCAGAGCCCCAGAGGTGGCTGCCATATTTGCACTCCAAAGGCTTATGTCATATCTGGACTCTAGAAGTGTTTTATCATATCTGAGCGAGCCCATAGGTGGCTATCATATCTAATCCCCAGCAGTGGCTATCATATCTGGGCCCTGGAGGTGGCTATCATATCTGGGTCCTGGAGGTGGCTATCATATCTGGGCCCCAGAGGAAGCTGTCATTTCTTGCCTGGGGTTTTTACAGTAGCCTGCCTCATTGAGCACTAGCATTTTCCTAATCTCTCGGAATAACAATTAATTTATTAAAAGAATACGTAGTTAGAAATATTTCAAACCAAAGAATGATGATATTTGTACTAAAAAGTTGCAACACAGCACCACCACAAATAAGCTTATGGGTACAATATAAAAATATTCATTGCCCTTCTCATCACATTGTAAGTTACCATAACTGGGGCCAAAGTTTTTCTTAATTTGTGATTTACTTAGTGTAAGATCCTATTGTTCCCAAAGTGACAGAAATGTTGGGACCAAGGATAATGTTGATGAACACAGGAGTGTTACACATCCTCTCTCTTTTGGATAGGATAGAGGTGTATGTTACTGTTCACACAGTGGCAGTTTTTTCTCCATTTAAGTTCTTGGTGAAGGGACAGGTTACCGCAATTAGAACAATAAAAACAAGATTTTTTTTTATAATATCACAACTGTAAGGAAAAGATATAGACCAGAAAACAGCTGATATACAAAAGATTGTCTCTTTAAATGCCAATACCATGTCTATGTGACACTTTTGCTTCTCCACCTGTGCTTGATCAATATCTGTACAAAACAGCCTTCCCACTGCTCTTATTTATATTCTACACCAAATTTGGAAACTTAACTTTATAGCGAAGTTGGATAACATAATATACATTCCACTAACATAGTGGGTAAGGTAGTTTAGGGCATCTATCTGATTTTTGGATATTTTTATGTAATTATTTATTGTTTGTGTTTCCTCTCAAGCCTCTTCCTGCTATATTACAGGGTGGCTGGAATCAAGATGAAATAAAGGTTTGCATCATTCGCTACCATTCATTCAGTTTTCCTGCTGTAATGTGAGCCTTGAAATGTATGTGCTCCCCTTTAATATGGAAAACCAGCAATTGAGTGCCTAATTCTCAATTGGAAAGTACAGTATACGTTGTTTGATTAATGCATACAAAAATATCTTCATAAAGGTGGGGTCCTTCATTATGGTGTGAGTGAAACCCTTTTGTCTTCATAGTTGGTGTCTGGTTCACCAACAAGTTTGTACTATGTTGTCTTAATACTGAAGTATGTAAGAATTTCCATTGTGATGTACACAGTATTAATATTAATAAAATTGCTATTAATTGTAACTATAAGACAAGTACTGTATGCAAATTTCCATTCTGAATAATTTTCTGTGCTGTAGAAAAAGAACATACACCTATAGTGCACAGCATACTGTAGGTAAGGAATTATTATTATCATTGCGAGTGAATTATGAGGGAGGTCAGTACATATAACTTTCGTAAAAATTGGTACAGTACTCACTTGTGGGTTCCAATTATCATTTTCCCCAACAAGGAAAATTAAAGAAATTGGCTTTATATATTCTATGGATATATTTCTCATTAAGAGCCTGATGGTACTAAGTAAAAAACACCTTGTGCTTAAAGAAGAAAACACAAAGTTCCCAAGCGCTTTCGTGTAATTCACATCTGTACTCACCCCTGAAGATGTGAATTACACGAAAGCTCTTGGGAACTTCGTGTTTTCTTCTTTCCTTGTGGTTATCAGCATATATATATATAGATGTATATACACACATACACTATACTATATTTGTGTATAAAGTGTAGTATATCTTATTTGTATTAATGTATAAACATTAACATTTTAAACATTAAAACATTTGATATATGATGAAAAAAAAAATGCTCTAACCAGCAAGAATACATACCTGCTGTGCATTCTGTATGAGGAAAAATAGTTTCATTGTACTTGAGTTATAAAACGGCAATATAAAGGAAGCACGGGATTATTATTAATGGGAAAGGAATTTGTGAGTGGCCCACCCTACAGCAAGTGTGGAATTAATAAGTCACATAAAGAAGGAAAGTAATCTAAAAAGAAGTGTATCATGAGCAAGGAGGGTGGACGGAAGCATCCATCCACTCCAAACGTATTTTGCTGTCAAGTACTGTATGCTCAGTTCATGCAAATTTCACAATATTTTAAGCTGAAGAAACTTGATTCTAGTACAGTACATTATAAAGTGTTCTGGTTTACAATATATTGTTTTAGCAAAAGACGCACTGAATCCGTATATGTTTGAATAGGTACCATTCTGAATAAAGAGAATTTATAGGTATCTGTATAGTGTATTAATCTTATTTTACCCTAAGTTTTAAGTATAGATAAAGATTTAACACCACTTCATAGAATAATCTCTAATGGTCATTGTGTAGTTTTATTATTTAAACTTAGAATTTTAGCAGCAATGTAAAAAATAAAATTTACAACTGTTTTAGTGAATTTAGGTTGAAAAGTTTATATATAGAGAAATTAGTCAGTATTGAGGTAAATATTTGTTCATAGATATGTACCTAATGTTTTAATATTAATGTTTGTTGAATTATTAACTCTTACTACATCTTCTACATTAGGTGGTGCAGGTGACTTGGGCCGTGTTCCCATGGGTAGGCCACGGCCCCTGCCCTTCCCACCATACAACATGCAGGGGCTGAAAATGGATTTCGGTGGCCTTGGGGCCCACCACTGCACCCCGTCAATGGTGAAAGTAGACTTTCTAATGCCAAACAGCATCATCATCGAGCACAATGTCAGCACCAGTGTATCCCTGGAAGAAATTAAGGAGGTTTGTGGTACTAATGTTTGTTACATTTTGCTGCCTTAATTTTATGATGAAACTAACACTTAACTGAAGTATACTACTACAAGTACTTGTTCAGGGGATTTATTCATGTTGTTAAATTCAAGAATTTTTTTGCTTATGAAAGTGAGTAAAAACTATGGATGGGATAAAATAATATTTTCTTAAAACTCGCCATAGATTTTGGTCTCATGATGATTTCAGACAAGCTAGATGATGGGCATAAATTGTTTGAGTTTGTTTCATTTTTGGGGGGAATACACACTTACTTTTAATTGATTATATGATAATTATCATGTAGTCATTAAATGCCCAACTTAATCATTTCTCAAATATGTTTGTGAAAAAACTGTAATCGTATCTATATGTAGTACACACATCATTCAGTGTGTACAACCAATGCACTGGACTGTTTTTATATAGTGATGGATTTATGTTCAATCAATGGTACCTGTACTTCCAAATACTCTTCTCCAGACTTTTCCGACGATTCACCCATCGTCAGCATTGATGCCAAAACAAGTGTGTAATGAGGTCACTTTACTTGGTTTTTGTGTGACCTAACTCATAGTGAGGTTATTTTACCTCTTGTGGTGTAAAGGTGTTATCACTTGACCTGATTATAAACTTAGTTCCCAACATCTGCTCTTTTAGCTTATGATCGTATTATGTATTTAGGGACGTTCTTAAGTTAAAAATGTATGTAAGTCGAAACATGTCTTATGTGCATACCATACTTACAGAATAATGTTTAAAATCCCACTACTGTATATCGTAGCCTAAGTCCTTATACAGGTATACATCTAAAGTCTCTTAATTTAAGAGAAAAGAGGAAATAGAATGACATACATTAAATGAAAGCCAAAAATAAGTCATCGGGTAGATCAAATACATTAAATTTAAAGATTAACCCCGTTTGTATTGGCGAATGTTCATAAGTCGGACATTCGTAATCTGGGGACCTCCTGTATAATGAAATGAAAATCTTACAGCCAGTGTTGTATGTAAACATTTGTAGTACTAATCATGTACTGTACCTGTAATGCTGCTAAATGTATGTTTCAAAGAATTGGATTTATGAGATGTATTGCAGAGAATTTTTATTTTGAATATTTGTTATGATGAATAATTGTGTTATTGAAGAACTGATATTTCATAGAATAGTTGTTTAAAGAATTATAATCAAAGGTTTGGTTTTCAAATACATATGTTTTTTTTTTCAAAGAATTTACTGGATATGATTTTAGTGAGTAGCTGTTCTGATCATATTTGAACTTTTTAGGAATGTGCTCAAAACTATTGCATCATTAACTTGTACTATGCTCCTCTTTAATTAATTTTTATTCTAGAGAAAAAATCAAGTACAGTACAATAACTTTTTTATCTCATTCAAATACTTTGTAAATTCAGTAATAACAGTGGTAGTGTATTGCTATTTTGGGATGACTGAGTGCTGCTGCTATAATTATAATATGTAACATACTTCTGATGTTGTTAGTAGTGATTTTTTCCATTTGAAAAGAACTGCCACTTTTGGGATTTAAAGGAACAATACCTTTTATAATATACCAGTTCAGTGTCTGTAAGACCTTATTTTTAAGCTATTTATTATTTTTCTCTTCAGGAACTATGGGAACGTGCAAGTGAGTTTCCCCTCTTTGGGACACTCCATGACCTCTCATCTTACCACTTCGCATGTATCAGTCATCGTGCTGAAACTGTGGAGTTGATGGATGAATCAAAGTGTCTTCAGGAGATAAACCCTTTTATGTGGATGCTAAAAGTTGTTGAGAGGAAGGGCAATGAAACTGAAAAAATGCTCAATCTGCAAATTGGTCAATTAATTGGAAAGGGTAGGAAGAATTTAAAAGTGTAATTATAACACACACTACACATTATTGAGTTGCTACCAACACCTTTTGTACAGACAGCACATGGCTATTTCTCAATTTCACCATGAATCATTAATTTTGTTTTTGCCACATTCACTCTCCAGCCCTTTGACTTTACTCCATCCTTCCATTGCTTTAATTTCTTCACTTCCTCTTCAGTACTAGCTTCTATCAGCAGTCATTTGTCAGCATTTAACAACTCCCAGGGCAAATTAGTCCTAAAATCCCATAATAGTGGCTCCAATACCATGATAAAGAGAAGCAGGTTCAAGACAGTCTCTTGATAAACCCTTATTTTGAACTCAAATTCAACACTTTCCTCACCATTTACTCTCACTGCAATTCTTGAATGGAATTACCTGGCCATGGAAATTACCTCTTTAGTCGCCTTACTTGCATTTTGGTATGTTCATTCTCCCTTGTTAATTTTTTGGTCACTTCCCCCAACTTTTTTGACCTGATGCATTAGTTTAAAGTCCCTATAGTTTCAATGTTCAACTGCATAATCTTTGCCCTTGTAAGTATTCATGATCACATTCTTCAGCCAGTAAACTGGAGCTTTACATTCCTTCAAGATTACATTAATCAGTTCGGTCATCATTGGCTGTTCTGCATGTATTTCACTTTCTTTGTTTATTGTTGGTTTATGATCATTGTGTTCACCCAAAATTTTCATTAAAAATACCTGTATATTATCAGTGTTTTGGTGAGACTATGTGTATTTTTCTTTTCAGTGATATGTGAAATGAATTTTCATTTTGGTGTGTATAAAATGCATACTGTATGTGCAGGTGTGTAGTGCTGACTTCTAAGATCAATAATAGCTTATAAACTGATGATGTATTATGTAGGAAGGTGCTTAGCGTAATAATTTCATTATGATTAATATAATTTCAGAACTTCAGAAATTTGATGCTCTTAAAAACCCTGAGGTGAATGAATTTCGGTGGAAGATGAAGGCAGTTTGTGATGAAGTTGTATCTGCAAGGAATAAATTAACATGGTCAGAACAGGTAAGATTTTACTTCTTGTAATATTAACATTCATCATTATTGATATATGAGTAAAAGGAAGATTTTTTATTTATTTTGTTAGACAAAGGAGGCAAATAAAATCCTTTGTAAAGATGAGTGTCATGTAATGACAAATGAAAGACTCTTTACATGTTTAAGAGACTGATCTGCTCAAAAGAGTCTAAACTGTTTGTAGCCATAGAGTGTGTTGCATTACCTCAGTTGAGTTGTACGGTTCTGAACAGGGGTGTAAAAGAGTTTTTTGTTTGTTACAACTTAATGTATTTGTTTAAGTATAGATATCCCTCGTTTAGCTTAGTTAATGTGTTCCTGAAAAATGCCATGCTAAATAAAAATACACTAAATGAATATAAACTTGGGTATCAGGAATCCAGACATAAATTTTTTAAAATAATAAATTTTCCAAAGTATTTTCATATTCAAAATTCCTTCCAAATTTCATCAGCTGACCTAGCTTAGGTTGTCAGCTGATGATGCGTTCATGCTCACTGCATTACTCATTCGTTACTCGGAAAGCATTGTGGATTCTAACTAGGTGTGGTGCCCATAAGATATCTCAAAACTAATGCAAAAGTATTTATACTTAGTGTTGTAGTGCAAAAAGAAGACAAAGTGCTTAGCATCAAAGAAAAAGTGGAAATTCTCCAAAAATCTATCAGGAAATTTTGTGACCAGTAAGGTGTAAAACCACAATTTATGACTTAAAGAAGACGCATATGAAAGTACTGTACAGTGCTTTAATTTTATGTTGATATTGAGTAAAATATGGCCATGTGCTAAAGAACAAATTCAGTGAAGCTAAAGCAGCCTGCACAGATAAATGATTTTACAGGTATGGTTATTTAAATAGCAGAATTATTTTTTCTCCAAGGTGTTCTAGCTGCAGGCTTCAGATTCAACCCTCCACTTCTTGATACTACTTGTACATCTTTCAATGCTTCACTTCTCAGTTAAATGGCATGAACAAATAAAGATTCATAAGAAGATAGAATAATACTGTTGCATTTTGTTTCCACATAAAACTGTAGAATAAATATGGAAATGTTGGGCTATCTGGGTGCTTAGTGGCCTGACTGACGGTGCATGGTAGTGGGTGACTGATGTGTTTACATAGGGTAACATTTAGAGGATGATTGTATTTATTGCACTTCATGATTATTTAGAGATGAAATACTAAAATCTAATTTAATACAACTTCAGTATCTGAGAATGGCTATAGCCTTCATGTTACCATTTGTGATAAACTGCTGATATCCAAATTGTATGTTTTCAAACTTCCTGCCTCTGTTTAACCCTCTTGTACTCCTGGCTATGGTCAGAAATCTCAACCACTCGTTTTCTGTTGATGCAAATAGCATCATTTACAATCTCACCTGCTAGGAACCTCTTTGATGCAAGTTGCATCAGTAACAGGAAAGATTGGTCCATTTTATTAAACATTGGGTAGAGCGCTCCAAACACAAAATGCACCCTTAGCGATGCATCTTCCAGCCCACGAGGCTAGTGGGAAGAACATAGGTGGTTCCTAGGGCTGGTTACTATGCAATGGTGCTTCTGCTTATGGAAAAGTGTGGGAATGCCTGAGTGGGAGGGGTCATGGCAGGGGGTGGGAGCTTTTGAGAGCAGTCTGTGTCAAAAGAAAATCCTGTGGGCAAATGTCACATTCACACTTCACCATGAGCATTGGTAGACACTCATCTGTGAGATGCTGCTTACTTACACTGCCTCCATACCGAAAGAGATGTGTATTTTGTAAGGAATGTGATGATAAAGAAAATTTATCTTCGTTAATACAGGGTAAATGGCTTGTGATAAGTACAGTACTACAGTACAGTATTTACAGCACTAGTAAAGGACTTTATTTTGAAAAGGCTTGACTTGTTCCTGGCTGTATGACCAGGGTAATCTTCAGTATATACCTTATAGACTCATATAGCCAATCAGTTGTCACAGTTCTTATCCTTATTTGAGAGTGATAAATAAGTGTCTTGTGCTTTACAAAATATGCACATGATACAACTTTAAGGTATGTCTCTCAGAGGTTACTTCCCCAAACCCTTTACTGTATAGACTAGGGTGTTCTTGTATAAAGCTGTTGGGATTAAATTTGTTTTGTAATAGCATTGCTGATGAACATACATATTTTATCCTCATTTTTATGGGCTGAAACAATTCAAATTTGACTTAGTTGAAATTTTATATATTCTTCTGAAATAAAGCATCTTAAAGTGTGTTTCCTTTTACAGGTCCAGTATCAATACCCAGCTCGTATAGCTACAAAACTTGAACTACCCAAATATATCACCGACAGATTACATGATGACCAACTTTTACTGTCTGTCCAGTTTGATACATCAATGGAGGTAATTTGGTGATGCTAAGTGAATGCCTTTTATACATTTTTATAGGACCATATATGTTTAGGTAGAACAATTTGTTTACTAAATCTTTTGTTCCCACCACTGTTAAAACTAAAGGAAATTAAATATGATTTACCACCAAAATCACAGAAAAAGTAGCATTATTACAGTGCAAGGAAATTCCTCTTGTGTGTACAGTTTTAAGAGATATTTGAGAGGTAGAAACCATATCCTACAAGACATGTATTGTATTTATAGACAGAATATCACCCAAAGACATGACTGTTACAAATGTCCAGCTATAGGTTCTCTTTGTTACATTATGCTTTGGATGACTTATGTCCTAGATGACTTAGGTCCTGGATGACAACTGCCTGGATGATTCACCTCCTATTTGACTTCCTTCAGAGATGATTTATTTGCTGAATGACTTACTTTCCTGGATGACTTAAGGTAATTCATGGATGACTTATTGTAACTCATGGATGACTTATTGTAATTCATGGATGACTCATTTGCTGTATGACAGAATTTGTTTTCCAGCACTTTTCATGTATCCTTTCATATATTTGTTTGTGATGAAAGACTCCAGTGTTATGGTGTACAGTATATCTTTTATACCTTGAGAGTAGCTGTCTGATGGCCATGCTAGTAACTTGGTGTCTTTGGTCAATAGTGGATACAGTATAAGATGATGTCGAGGATGTGTAAGTTAAAGCCCTGATTGAGTGTGTCCTGGGGAAGAATATGTTGTGCCCCAAAATGCTTTTAGCTGTTGAATTGAAGTTAATTAATGGAAAATTTGGTCTTGATCTTTGGAAGATTGTTACATTTGGTCAAAATATATGAAGTATCAAGGTCAAACGATGAAATGTCATGTGTTAGACAGCTGTTGCCTGTTATGTTTATATCTCTGTGCCATTGCCAACTGATTAACTTCAATGACCAGTAAAATTTTCATGAGTTACTAAATGTTACTTCTGAGTTGTTAATGCTTAAAATGTGGAATTGATAAGTGAGTTAGATATTTAGGGAAGGTGGATGGATGGGTGGAAAACCCCTTTAACTCTCTTATAGAGGTTATTGTATATCGGTTATAATAGGTATGAATTTGTGTTTTTCAGGTTCAGCGAACATTCACCTTTCGTGTTTTACCCAGTGTTAAGACGAGAGAATTTCTGAATCTGGCTCTTGCAAAACTTTCCATTACATTTGTGATGGAAGAACCTCCTGAAAATTATGTATTGAAGGTAAGAGCAAAAAATATTCTGTAGTTTTGTCTGTTTTAAAATAAATAAGAATTGAGATATTTGCAGTCCTGTTCAAAATCTTCAATAGTGCTATACAGTATACAATATGTATTGTCAATTGACTATGTGGCATTAATTATAATGCAGAAGTAGATGCTAGGAGGGAAAGGTGAAGACCAAGAACTAGATGGAAGGATGGGGTGTTGAGCTCTCTAGAACTAGAAGTGAGGGCAGTGGACATCCAAGGAGTTGTCTTGTGCTTGAAAGACAAGAGAACATAGCTTGGAGTGGTTTATGGGAATTGACATGCTGCTGGATTTTGTGAAGTGACAGTCTTATTGTGGAATGGGAGTGCCTCAACAGAGCACATCTATTACAGTAGCATGAATGATTGAATGAGAACTTGAGGGATGCATGTACAGTACTTCAAGTTTTTGTAGTTTCCCATTGTTGTTGGTATTGGTAATACTGTGCAGGTATACCCCTTTATAACAAAGATTGTTCCCCCCCCCCTTTTTAGCTTAAAATTAAACAAAATTATTTAAAAAATAAAGAAACTAATGGAATCCAACAAAAATGGTACTTTATTTTGATTTCAGTCAATCAGAACGAAGTTTGCAACTCAAAACATAAAACGTCGCCAGTCAGCTGTGGCCTGTGAGATGAAAATGCATATTGCTATTGTTACATGTAATGAAACTTTAAAATTTGTGGAAAAATCATTTCAATACCTGTACTCTAATGTGACATAGAAATAAAGAAAATATTGTATAAAACTATGAAATAAGAAATATGAAGAGCATGGGTGTGTATTCTGTGTGGGAGGTGATCTTAAGTGTGGCGAATTGGCTAGTTAGGTGTATTTAAATTTAAACATACACCTCACAACCACCTCTGCTGTAAGCTTACTTTATTCTCTTTGCCACTGGTTGTCAAGTTAGATTTCAGCAGAGAATATTTAGAAAAAAAATAATGAAAGTATTAAAAAAAAGCAAAAATTATACAAGCTAGTGTACACACTGCATTGCAGCTCAGCTAGGATGCTTTGTCTACTAACCCTTAGCAACAGGGCTTCCACCCTCCGCTCCCCCCTCCCTCTCCCATGCACAGCGTGTTAACTCTCTCACACAAAGAAATGTTTATTCCCTTTAAATTTTTTACCTTATTATAATTATTTGTATTTATTCTTTTTTTTAAACATTCTGTATTTAAGATTGTGTGTGCATGTAACTGAGTAAAAAAAACGAAGAAAGTTACAGGTATCTACCTGAAATTATGAGTTAAAAAATAACCATAACATAGCTCACAGCTCAGCCTGGTAGCCAGAGGTCAAAGGGGATAGCTATGGCTAGTGATGAGTAACTTTGCAACAGTGCCATCAACAAAGTTAACAGACACAAATATCTGTATTCTAGAGTATACATTATATGGTAATTAAGAGTAATTATACAAGTAATGTGTTTAAGTACAATGGTAATGTGTAGTATCTCACTAAAATGTCAAGGGTTCAAATCCTGCTTGGCCCAGACACACAAGAAAGGTGGTACTGTATTCATTGTGAGCCTATCAAACATCATAGGTTTCCCAGTCCTGCTTCCTCCTGTGCCAACACTGGGTAGACCAATTGCCAGAACAGCTAATAAACTAATAAGTGGTGAAAATTATAAAATAAAAAAACAGATTTATAATTTTGGAGTTGGGCTAGGTAGAACTTAGCCTGTTGGATACAGGAACTGGGGGATACAGGATGTGGGGTGATTTTTTTTTGCCATTTTTCAGAAAAAAGTGCATCTTACGTGCCATAAAATATTATATATTTCTTATAACATCTGGGTCTTAGTCCCCAGCCCAGTCACATGCTGTTTCCCCCAATGTGACATCATGGCATACACACAGTGCAGCAGCCATACACTCTAAGCCAGCTAGGTGGCTGCCAAGCTGAACTCTGTCACTCACTTTCGACATCACATCACCTAGAGCAGCGGTCCCCAACCTCTTGTAGGCTCTGGGCCACATTTATCATTGTAAATATAGTGGAGGTGCACCAAAACTTTGGATCTACATTCAATAAAAAAAAATATCATATATACTGTACAGTTATTTGCAGTTTTACACATCTAACTGTTACCAGTTACATACTTTTTACATGTACTCTTGGACAGGTCGTGTGCATTTACCCCTATGAGAAGGTTGGCTCTCTCTCTGGGCCCGGTCTGGGGTAAATACACATGTCCTGTACACGACATTTGTATAAAGTTATTACATATTTTCCTTCATTTCACTCTTACGAAGAATCCCAAATAATTCACAGTTTTCCTAATAAACCTCTGCGGGCTCCATATTATGGTTTCGCTCAGGTTGGAGACCACTGACTTAGAGGATGGAAGGAACTATTTCATGTACATAAAATGTATGCTTTTGTATTTTATGATTTGCTGTGTATCATTTTATTGTTTATTATAGCAGTTCTTGTTAATATTTTCATATGCAAAATATAGAATAACAAAGGAATGGAACCCTTACCTATTTACTCCATGTTAAATCTACCTCTAACAATGAAGTTTCCCAGAACGAAGTGGATAATGTGAAGATATCCACTTCATTGCCAGAGGTATACCGGTACAGTACAGTAGCTATAAGATTAGGTGTTAATATAATGCTGTGAGGTTACTAACCAAAGTATCTCTTCTTTTGTATTTTAAAGACTCCTGGAAGAGAAGAGTATCTAATTGCTGATGTACCACTTGTCCAATATATGTATATACGTGAACTTGTGTGCCATGATGAATTTTCGCCAATACCTCTAGTCATTGTTCATCGAGGAACTATTCAGGGTAAGTATCAAGTCTCGCAGCTGCTGTTAATGTAAATCTTGGAACTGAATTGATAGACTAATGTATTCTCCCTTGGCAACAGAGGTGTTTATAATTTCCTTCAATACTCAACACCAGACTTAAATCATTTGTGATGTTGCCATTGTATAGTATTTCATAGATGGGATAGTAAGAGAGTTGGTAACAAGAGTATTGGAGAGGAGAGCCACCTTGTTTAACTGGGATAGGTTGTGCAAGTAGGAGATGAGTCCAGCTGATGACATAGGTTATGAGAAAAGTTACAAATATCACTGATCCTGGAAGAGTATACAGTAGGAGAAAATTTTAAATGATATGAACAAATGTATAGTGAAAAAATAACGAGAAGGGGAGGAGGAGGGGGGGGGGTGAATTTAATGTTCGCTTGTATGGACACAATTGAGGAAGGGAGGTGTTTCAGGTATGAGAGTGGATGTGTGGGCAAAGTGAATGTTGGGTGATTAAATGAATTGTCAAGTAGTAGGAGGCAAAGCTAGGGATGAATAGTTGAGTCATCTTTGTTCTCGATTTAAAGCATAGACCTTGGATGCTAAAAGGAGAGATAAATTAGTGGTTTGCTTGAGAAGAGGATGTGAATTCTAAAAAATACAGGCTTTGCAAAGATAAAAATGGACACTTGAGAGAATGAAAAAAGAAAGATTCATAAAATTAGTGTACAGTACACTGGTACAGTACTGTAATTCAAAAGTGGAGAGTATGAAAGAGAAAGAGGGGAGATAAAACGAGGAAAAGGTAGAGTGAGGTGAGGAAGATGTTTATGGGAAGGGGCTAAATATCGATGAATGGGGAGGTACATGATCAGAGAGCTTGGTGTGGTGCTGATGTGTTGTGCTGGAGGTTGGTATGTAGTTTTGGTGTGTGGTGCTAGTGTATGGTGTTTGTGTGTAATTCTGGTGTGTAGTTTTGGTGTATGTGTGTATAAAATGCTTGTTAAACCAGAGGGAGGGGGAACACTGTAGTATAACTTATTTGTTGCAGCAGCCAGAGAGAATGAAGGGAGAGTTTGCTTTGCTCTTGGTTTCATTCACCTTCTACCATAGTACACTATAGTAGGAAAGAGCTTTGCAGTGTAAAAAATAAGATTCATGTGCAACTTTTGGTATAAGACAGTCATGATATTTTTGTCCTTTTTTACATTGGATGTCATTCTACTTGATAATGGAAAGTAAAAAATTTTCTAACCAAGTTTTCCTTCCACAGTAGACATTGAGAATATATATGAAAGAATTGAAGATTTGGGAGTGAAGCACTTAAGAAACTCTTTCTCAGGAATGACATTAAGCAAGAAGAAAAATGTAAATTTTGTATCATCTTGGACAATTGAAGAAGATTTCAACTTTCAGATTGGAACTATCTCCAATGTAGACCTTTATACTGAAGACCAGGCTGTGGTAAGTTTTCTTATTAGATTTAAAGTACTTTTCACCAAGATTATTATTCTTCCTCTTTATCCTTAACTGTTCCTCAGTTCTTCTCTACCTGGGTTGCTCCTTTGCCATCGAATTTTATTGTTACCAGATAGCTTCTCTTGATGAACATGTTGAAAATTACTGAACAGAATTTAGATTTGGAGAAAAAAATTTTGATCCCTTGTGTAGATCTCTTCAGGATAGAAGCTTGTCAAGTTTGATTATACAGTACTGCTGACAATGAAATCTTGGTTTATCCTAGTTTTGTAAAACAAGAATTTGTGCTTGTACTACATTCATCACTTGATGACAAGTCTTTACAGTTCAGTATCTACACTTATACTCTTTTGCTGTTTATTGATAAAAGGGATGCTTGGCAAAGCACTGGCAGTTCTTTTTTATACTTATTATGCATGATTTAGGAATTTTTCTTTTAAGAAAAATTTTTGCACTTAAGTAAACATTATGTATCTATGCACCTAGAAGGATGTAATTTAGCATGCATGATTTGATATATTTTTCTGAAAATACAGTATGAAAAACATTTATTTTTTAGAGAGCTTTTAATATTTTACTAAATAACCATAATACATGTGTATAAAAATAATTTTAGACAGTTTAACCAGATTGTATCATTGCTACTACTTTCTCCACTTCTCATTATCAGGGGGATCTCGTTATACGAGCATTCTTTATACAAGAAATCGGTGATATGAGGTTAAAGAATTTGCACCATTATATTTGCTGTACGAGCGATATTGTTCGATGATCCGAGAAGCGAGTACAGTTATCACTGGGGTTAGTTATACAGACTTTTTCCTGTGAAAAAGCCATAATTTTTAGCAACATATTACTGTACTCACTTTGTACTCAAATGTACTACACTAAAGGACTAAAACTTTTATCTCTTGTGCAACTGACTAAAACTTTTATCTCTTGTGCAACTATGTGATGTTTATATTCAAATTATTAACTATTTTGCAAGAATTCCAGCAATGCAAGGAGGGGGTGAGGTGAGGTGTTGACAGCCGGCGGGGAGATTACCAAGTGCGTAGTTATCAGTCAAATAGAGGGACTTCAAGTTTTTTCTTTTTAAATGTCACCGAATTGACTTGGCAGAATATAACTTAAATTGCTGGAATTCGTATAAGATAGAGATCAGTTTGAGCACAAACTTCTCATAGTTTGCACTAGACATAGATTTAAAGTAATTAACTGAGTACATTTGAGTACAGGTTTGCCCTTAGAACAAGCATTTTATTTTTACTTTTTTTACAATGTATATTTAGGGTGGTGTGTGCATGTAAATGAGGAAAAATAAATGAAGAAAGTTATGTATAACTACCCAAAATTACGAGTTGAAAAACAACCATAACACCTCACAGCTTGGCCCAGTAGCCTGGTGGTTGCTGTGATGAGGCTAACTTGGCTACTGTGCCATGATAAATCACTATTAAGCATTATTATACAGTGGTCCCTCGGTTAACGAACACAATTTGTTCCAGAGGGTCGTTCGTTAACGGAAAATTTCGTTAACCGAATCCATTGTTTCGGTTGGATATTAGGTAATTGGTTCCAGCTCACCGAAAAAACATATAAAGTAAAAAAAAACATGTAGTAAGGTACACATACTTTGAGGTGTGTATGTAGAAGGTTCCTGGTTGATGGTGATGATGGGAATTAGAAGTGGGGATGAAGGAGAAGGGAGAAGAGAAGGAAGTGGGGATGGAGGAGAAATCACCTTTCAAGGGACCCATGCTTGATGCCGTCATTTCACCAATAAAATTTTTAAGTTCACTAGGTGTAATTCAAGATTATTTTATTTAAATCAACACTGCACTCCATTATATATTATCAATATGTTTACTAAATTTCAGAATGACCAATAATTCCAATGAAAAATGCAAAAATATTCAAGACACCAACAAAATAGATATTCACTCCACTGTCAACAAAGTCCAACTGACGCCTTGTGGCTGAGTCAAGCGTCTAATGGGTGCAAAAAAAAACTAGTTTCCTGTACTGCATCTATTATCAATATGTTAAATAAATGTTAAAATGACTAATAACTATAATATAAAAAATGCAAAAATATGAAAGAGCACAACTTTCTTGATATTTACTCCACTGGAAACGAATGTAAACATAGAACCGATTACTGAATTGGCAGACTAGCCCATCAGCTGATGCTCACAACAAAACGTGATGTTTGTAAGGATTTCGTTAATCGAATTTTTGTTCGTTAAACACTAATAATAACAGTAAATCCAGTGAAATGTTGCAGGGAGGGAGGAGAGTTAGGTGCCGTACAATCGAAATACGTATGGGAGAAATACATATCTTGTAGTCTAATTTGAAAATGCTGATGGGCCCAGTGATAAACAAATTATATAAACCATGCATTTACCTATGATAACATAATAAGAAACATTGTACTGTATCATTACTAGAGTGAATTAAATATTCCCACAAACAGCAATTGACAACTGTTTGTTTCCTACCTCCAGGTCACCCAGTGCTTACGGGCCTAAAATGTTGTTTCCTCTGCTTACCCAGCCAAGTAAGCAGAAAACAAGCAGTGACGTGGTCTGTGACATCTTTCGTGATGTAGATGCACAGACGTGCTTGTGAGCTACTCAGCCAGGCCACTCACTCCTTCCCTACATCCCTACCGCCCTCCCCCCAGCTACCCTCTCCCTTCTCCAGTGTTTGAATCTGCTATTCCAGTTTGTCCGCTCGTACTGAATCACATTTACTGTCGTCGCTATACTCAGTGCTCAGGAACACATCCCTATTTAACCCATGTATTATTCCCTCCGTTATACGAGTTTTCGTTATACAGTACGAGCAGACTCGAAGGAACGTATCTACTCGTATCATCAAGATTTTACTTTACTACATAAGTATGAGGTAGCTTGAGGTGTGTTACTTATTACATATAGTACTGTACCATTATTTGTACAGGGTATTTCAAAGTTGCTAAACTTAAACTGCATTGTTTAGCATCTTTTCCCTTTTGAGAGATAGTTCAATATTTTGGGATAATTTGATATATTGTGCTAATTTGATCAACTCAGAGCCCAAACGATACCAAATTATCAAGGGTTCAATGTAATTGACTTAAGATATATTGATTTATACCTCACTTCAACCTTCAACCTATTCTTAAAATGTTGGAATGGACACACATCACTACAACATGAAAGGGGTGAATTCTTTAACCTCTATTGTAATAATGTTATATAATTTGTACTCATATCTTTGTAGGTGGTGATTGAAGCTGGCCTATACCATGGGAGTCGAGCACTCTGTGAGACAAAAACCACACAAGAGGTCAGCATAAGTGATGGCTCAGGTAACGTGAATGAAGGCCTTGTCTTCTCCATTGCTGTATGCAACATTCCACGTAACGCACGCCTCTGCCTGGCCATCTATGAAGTCAGCCGTAGTGCCAAAGCCACTAAAGCACGGTCGTCAATTGGCAATAGACAGGTGTGTATGTTTGTTTTGTATGTATGTCTGTGGTGTCAAGTTGAGACATGTAACTGTGTGAAACTCGTACCATCATTCTGGTTCATGCCTCTTCTCTCACTGTATTCATTAATTCAGGCTGACTTTATTTATTTTATTGTCTCCTCAGTTTTAATGCTGTACGGCATATGTAAGTTACTCTTGTGTATCAGGTATTTCCCAGTCCTTTACTTCATCACAGGATAACATTACATTATACATCATCAATGTTTACATTTACTAACTGTGGTGACATAATGCTTGCCATTCTTTTGTTTTTATTTTTTATGTATCTCTGTTCTTAAGCTCTATTACCACATCTCAAATTCACACAAGTCAGTCATCCAACCTGCTATACTATCTATCTGTCCCTTGCATGTAGCTGCCATACCATACTTCTGTCCCTTGCATGTAGCCTACCATAATTAATTTGAATTTTTTTGTATCCTTTAACCTATCATTGTGAATTTGATTTGAAATGAAAGTTTAACAATAAAGTCATTTCATCTCCAGATTTCATTATATACCATACATTTACTCATTCAATCTCTGCACTATAAATGATAATTTAACCCATACTTGGTCAGGTTATGGAATGTTAAATGTCAACCCCTGGTCAGCTAAAGGTGATTTTTTTTTTGGGGGGGGGGTTAAAAGGTGAAGCTTAGTGTATAAAACTTGAGAATAACATTAATTTTGGGTGTACTCACCATTTTGAATCTTCTGGGGTGGGAAGCTTAGAGAAGGCATTTGACTGTGTACCACATGAGGTAGTACAGCGGGCAATGAGAAATTTGGGAGTTGAGGAGTGTTTTGTTCAAGTGGTTGTGGCATTATAAGAGCACTCAAAAACCACCGTGAGAGTAAATGGCAAGGAAAGTGAGGAGTTTGAGGTGAAAGGAGGAGTTCATAAAAGGCCTGCCTTGAGCTTCCTGTTTATCATATTACCAGAGGGGCACTATCATGGGATTTTGGGACTGGTTTGCCCTGGAAGTTATTTTATGCTGACAATTTAGAGTTGATAGCAGATAGTATTGAAAAAACTGGAGAAATTTATGTAATGGAAAGATGAAATTGAGTCAAAAGGCTTTAGAGTGAATATAACAAAAAGAAAAGTATTGTTTTAATAGTTAGGGACTTATTGTTTGGTGAAAAGTAGCTATGTGCTATCTGTAAGAAGTATTGGCAGCAACTCAGTAATGTGCAGTGAGTGGAAGATAATACACTAAGAGGTGGAATGTTGCTGACCTTAGCAAGGCTGGAGAAGTTCAATAATGGAGATATTTTCTACAACTGTGCCAATGAACTTTGTTACTTACAGTACTTGTAGGTGTAAGTGGTGCTGAAGCTAGCTCTGTTGTGAGAATTAGAATAGGCTGATGGAAGTTGAGGGAGTTGCTGCTTTTATTGCATGAAATAAAAGATGTATGCAACTAGTGTGAGAAGTGTGATGTTGTATGGCAGTCGGGCATGGGCGGTTGAAACCAATGATATAAGGAGACTGAACAAGCTAAAATGGGAATAGTGAGGTGGATGTGTAATGTGATACTGAAAGGCAGGATATCCTATTCAAAGCTAAGAGGGCAGCTGGGTATTGAGATATTTGGCAAAGTTGTGTGTTGAGGAGAGCCAAGAATGACATGGTGATAGGCTGAAAGAAATGGCATCACAGTTAGAAACTTGGCATGAGAAACTGCAAGAGACTGTGCAGCAAGGAGAGGTGCCATCAGGTAACTGTGGCTAACCCATGCAAAGGTAAAAAATGGCTGTAGGATTATATTTCAGGTGGGAGAAAAGAAAGGGTCTATGTTATATAAAAATAGGAAGAGGATGTTTGTAATACCACAGTGATTTAAAAATTAAATCGAGTTTATGAATTTGCTGATGTTGATTGCATATTTTATCCAGTTTGCATTTTGTTTCCTCCCTTCACATGAATTTACTAATTTATTTTTGTATTGTGTTGCAGGGTCTACATCATCTACTACTGCAGTAATTTGAATATTTATCTTTTTTCTTGATGGTGGCAACAGTTTCCTTTCCCCATTTACCCATTATGCAACATCTTGTGGATGTGTTCTTTAAGACTTTACTCCAGAGGTTACTTAAAAGCAAAATTTTAAACTTTTCAGGAACTGTACAAAAACCCATTGGCTTGGGGGAACACTGCTGTTTTTGACTATAGGAATCAGTTAAAGACAGGAGCAATGTCTCTGTATGCCTGGAAAATATGTGAGGACCAAAGTGGAGACGTTATGCCCAATCCCTTGGGTACACTAGTAAGCAATCCAGACCATGATCAGGCAGTCACCCTTACTATCTCCTTTCCACGCTTCAATTCATCCTCTAATATAATATTCCCATCCAAGGACAAGATTGTGTCTACTGCCAAGGAAAATCCACAGAGTGATGAGGTGAGAACCAGTGTGTTTTATTTCTCAAAGGCTTTTCTCACTTAGTGCAGAATGGTCAGAATCACATTATCACTTAATTCATTGTCCATCATTCATTCCTGCTGCTGCTGTAATGCATGTGTGTTGTTGTGGTACTCCTCTTCCACAAAGGCTCGAAAAATACATCTGGTTTGCTCTTGTTGCTTCACACAAATATTGTTTTATGATTAATACTAAAATTTTAAACTACCACAGGCATTTGCACAAAGTTTTCTTGGTACTGTATTTATATTTCTCTTATTACACTAGAACTTTTATTTGGTTGTGATGTGTAATATTGTTGTGGTTGTTCAGTATTTCCAAGGTTGGGTTAATATAAGAATGAAATCAAGAATAATGGAGAGGGATGGAACTTTGGTAATAGTGATATGGGGTGCAGTTGGAAGACTAATCTGCTGCTGTTTGCTGATAACACTGCTTTAAATGTTGATTTAGAAGAAAGGTTAAAAATAGTAAAGAATGACTTGGGAAGGGTGTGTCCTTGAAAAAAAAAATGAATGTGAACAGAAATAAATTGACAAAGATAAGTTGAGAAGAGAGATGGAAGGAAAAGATTGCTGGTTAGGTTAGTGCTAGAATGGAGGAAATAAAGTGTTTCAGGTATGTAAGAATGAATGTGCCAGCGTATGGAACAATAACTGATGACCTAAAGCAGAGAGGGAAGGACCAAGAAATGAGGAGAAGGAAGGATTGGGTGAAAGATGCACAGGAAATGAGGCAGGTGGGCATTCAGGAAGCAGCAGTGTGCCTGAATGATTAGAGAACATGGTGTCCAGCAATTTTTGAGGAAGTTTGGTTGACCTGACCCTTAGTTGTATGAATTTATGGGTAAATTATTTAAATATTTAATGGCTCATAGTGGAACAGGAGTACCTTAGTAGAATACATTAATTACAGCAGTTAGATTGATGGGGAATGATATATAAATATGTGTATACTGTAGGTGTTCTCTTGATTCCAACCAACCAGCTGTATAGAAAATATGAAACAAATCATCTGCATTACATATTTTATGAACATCAATTGTAGTATAAGTATTGTGTGTCTAGATGTGTATTTTTTCTTTGAGATATGTTAGAGAAATATGAATTAGTAATCATTAAGTTTTTGATATAATAGCTTTGATCTTGCACTGAGTTGTAAAGGAATTTTCTAAATACTCATTGCTCCTTGGTCCTTATTATAAAATTAAGATATACAGCTGTATGCTTAGTTTTTGTTGTATATACATTATTTTTCACCCTCCCTCACAGACTTTTTCCCACTTGGGTGAAGGGTGTCCAAAGTCATAAAACAAAATACAACAAAAATGGTTTGATGAACTTTGTTTATGACACAGTTATCTGTTTATGGCAGTGGTCATAAAGTTTACTATGCTGTAGCCTGTATGTGATTTTATTTTATATTCAGGGTACACCAACCTCAAGTGCAATGGAGGAGATTCGTCAAATGGCAGATCGAGATCCTTTAACAGAGCTTCACGAGCAGGAACGAAAGTTATTGTGGTCTTTGAGAAATGTTTGTCGTACAGAACTTCCTCATCTTCTCCCAAAGTTGTTACAGTGTGTTGAGTGGGACAACAAAGCAGAGGTAAGGAGTACCTTCCTTCTTAGTTCAATTAACTTGGTAAGAATAACGTGAGCTATAGTCACTCAGTGCTGTTGTCATGTGCGTGCATAATAATAAAATAAATAATAATAATATTAAACGGTTTATTAATAGAGTTGCAGCCGGTGGCTGAAAATATACGGACTTACATTTGATTTAGACATAATGATATAATATGCATTGAATATATTTACAGGGCTGTACAGTACATAAATCAGGAGTTGTTTATTATTTTAACAATAGGTGGGATGTACCAATGTGTGTGTGTGTGGTCAATATTTGACTTGGTTAAAAAAAAATCTGGTGTTATGGACATTAGATAACAGGTGTATATGCCTCATACTCTGCTTTCAAAATAGGTTGAGTACTGGTGTGGTTCATGATTCATTATGAGTATAAAACTTGTCTAGTTTTTAAATTTCTTGAAAATTAATATACAGTATAATGTATTTAATATTTTTCATATCTGGAAATCTTTCATACATTATGCCAAGTATTACCACATGACCTTTTTGGTTTTGTTTTATTGGTGAACACCATTTTTGTACCCTGTCAACATGGCTGAATTTTACTGACTGTCATCATTTTAGTATTGATGAGTCTCAGGAAATTAAATCTTTTGGAAAGGTGTTTACAGAATTTGTGCTCTTGTTAGGTAGACCATAGCTATACTGTATTGGCCTTGTGTGGAACAATTGTGCATGGTGTGCTTAGGTGAACAGTACAGTAATTGAAATGAAATGTATTTTTCTTGAATCGTTAAACTATACCTATAAATGCAGTAATATCTCCGTTAGTCGGAATCCCTCAAAACCAAAACTCTCCGATAGCGGGAATTGATATTTTCTCAGAAAATCGTTCCCGAAGCTGGAATTTTCCGGAACGATTTTCTGAGGGGCACATTTTCTGGAAAATTTAAGATATTTTTTCCATTACCCGGAAAATTCCAGGGATGTGGGAGTTTTTTCCAGGTTTGGGAGGTAAAAATAAGGCGCATTTTCCGGAAATTCACTAAAAAAATTTCCAGTACCTGGAAAATTCCGGGGATGGGGGATATTTTTCCGGGTTCGAGAGATGATATAATGCATCATTCTGGAACTTCCGAGAACATTTTTCTGTTACCCAGAAAATTCCGGGGATGCGTTTTTTTTCTGGCTTTGAGTCGCCTCGTTACCCGGAAATCTCTCATTCCCGGAAATGCTCTTCACCGATTATTCTGGCTAATGGAGATATCACTTAGAAAGTTGTATGTTAGGTCAAGGTTAAGAGGTAAATGCTGTTGTTAGATTTTAATTCTAAGCTCCCTTTTCCTCCTTGTTTGTTAATATTAAGTTCACGTACAATTTTAGGTAGCAGAAATGATCTCACTTTTGGAGGTTTGGCCAAAGCTATCTCCAGACCGTGCCCTGGAACTACTAGATTATGCATATGCTGAACCTGCTGTCAGAAGTTTTGCCATAGTGTGCCTAGAACATATCAGGTAAGTTAAGGGACATGTTCTTTTAAGGAAGGACAATGTTGAAAGGAGTATAAAGTGATATTATCCTTTTTTCAAGTATGGCTGTAATAAACAGTGAACAGTAATGCATAAGATTTTAGGAGATTATGGGGTTTGGGTGAAGATTTTGTATGATTATTTGATGATGATTTGCTGCCAGCTTATACAGTACGGTATATTGTTATGAAAAGATGAAACCTGAGCCCTGTATCCTGTACTCTGTATAATTACTGTGTTTGGATAACATTAAAAAAATATGTAGGTAATATGTATGCAGTAAATGAATTGGCACAGTTCTTTTCAGCTTCAGGATCAGACTGTCACATGTCCACCACTGAACTTGTGTCCTTTGATTTGAAATTGATTTATTTTATTTCTTTTTTATGATTAATATTTTGTTTTATTGGGTGATTATTATTTGAATGTCATGAAATAATGGTAGAGAGAGAAAGACTAGGATATGTTGTAATTGCAATACGTAATTGTGGAAGATTAACTGTGGGAGGTAAATGAAAAAAAAGACTTAGAAGCAAATTGTTTCACTGTAGGATGTTGTCGCATTGTGTTGTGTAATATAAGTTTTTTGTCCTCTGGGTAGCTGAGGTAGCTTTTAGGTTGAAGAGTATAATTTGTGTTCCAGTTTACCCAGCTGTGAATGGGTACTGGCCATGTTGCCTCCTTGTGTACCAAAGTTTTTGTATACAGTGTTCTGTGTATATATATATATATATATATATATATATATATATATATATATATATATATATATATATATATATATATATATATATATATATATATATATATATATATATATATATATATATATATATATATATATATATATATATATATATATATATATATATATATATATATATATATATATATATATATATATATATATATATATATATATATATATATATATATATATATATATATATATATATATATATATATATATTAGACAAGAATTAAATGCATTTAGGTTATTAATTTGTTATTTATTCCACAAAATAGTGATGACGACTTGCTGTTATACCTGCTACAACTGGTACAGGCCCTCAAGCATGAAAATTATCTCTACTGTCATCTAGTGGAGTTTCTTCTAAGCCGTGCCTTGAGAAATATGCGTATTGGTCATTATTTCTTTTGGCATCTCAGGTAATTATGTGCTAATGTGACTTGAACTTTAGCTTAATAATTAAATAACTGAAGGTTTCATGTTTGTAGAAGTAGTATTAGTAATAGTAGGCTTGTGTCTCAAAAGATTTATAAATTGTTTTTATGTTACCAGTGATGAAGGTCATTGGTACTCACTGTCGGCCTGTTAGGGGTTTGGGCTTGAATATTTTTGGAATATTTGTCACTATTTTTTAAGTTTTCTGTAGTTAAGGGGCAGTGTCAGTAAACTTCAGAGCCACTGGCTTTTTTAAACTGAATTTCTTATCTCAGACTTTTTAGTAGGATTTTTTTTTTTTTTTTTTAAAGTTTATTACAATTTACAAATGATATCACCTAATTGGTTAAAAAAAATTATATATGATACAAATTTACTTTGGGATCCTGAAAAGCACTACAAGTCTTCTTAAAGTGTTAATATTTGGAATTATTTATTTGTATTCATTTTTTAAAGTGAGGACACCATTTTTTTACAATGAAGTTGAAAAATGAATTTGTCCGCTATATCTATTATCTCCCCACATTTGTTTGGGTTGGGTCAATGATCAGGATGTCGAGAGGAAAATTTTTTTTCAGCTATATGTCAAACCCTATGGAAGATGGATCTTTTGTGAAATATGTAAAATATCCTAAGATACTCTTTGGTGAGATATCATTGTAATTTTGCTTGTACCTTTACACCATTTAGCCTCTCAAACTTTTTAAGTCTATTTTGTAGTCATAAATGAGCCATTCACTTTCTTAAAATATTTCTTTGGCAAGGTCTGAGATGTACGTGCCCTCTGTTTCCATACGATTTGGACTGATCTTGGAAGCTTATTGCCGTGGGTCTGTAGAACACATGCGTATTCTTCTACGACAGCTGGATGCTCTTCATAAATTCAAAGGTATGTGAACAATAAGTTGCTGAGGTACTGCAAGTTATAAGCTTTAAATAATTTTAGCTCACACATATAAGGCTTTTTTGTGATGCATTATGCTCACTCAACCCAAGGGTCACCTTTCTCTGATTATTACCAGTTCCTACTAACTTTCATGATACTGTACAACCAAATAACAGTTGTCAACATTTCACACAAAAATCACCTATACACTGTATGAATGCATGTTAAATGAAATTGCTTGTGAACAGAGTGAAGCAACCTAACATAGTTGGGTTCAGAGATGGAAATCTGAGTGTTGGTACTCTGTGGGGATGATTGAGTGAGATTTTCAAGACATTGAGCTGTAGAAAACATGATGTCTGCTCTGTACAAGAAACTAGATGGATAAGGGAATCAGTAAGGTTAATTACTGGTAAGAATGAGAGGTACGAAATATACTGGAAAGGTAGTGATTCTGGGTCAGGTGGTATAGGGCTCTTTATTGCTGAAAAAGGGGTAGAGAAAGTACCAAATGAGAAAATGGTAAATGCAAGAATTCTGGTTTTGAAGTTACTTGGTAGGCAAGAGTCTAGTGACTGTTATATTTGCATATGCCTCACAGGTTGGGCTGAGTGAGGAAGAGAAGGGCAAGTTCTGGGATGAGTTGGTCCATATAGTGTCAGAGCTTGGTGAAAGGGAAATTGTAGAACTGTACAGGTTGAACCCTTCTAATCTGCCTGGCACCCCTCAGGACCTGACTGGTGCCATACCATAGATGTTTCCAAACTGCAGATCAGCTAAAGTCCGGTGAAAAAAATCCAATATTCTACCATTTTCCACAAAAACTAACATTATTTTACAGAACATAATAAATAATAGTAAAATAATCTGCCCATCATGAAGAAAAACTCGCTTACAAATGGGTTGTCGCTTGGCTATGTTTTACATTTAGTGCACACTAAGGCCTACAGGAGCAATAAACGGACTAAATATTCTATAGATTTATATTTAGATATTGTAATATCTAGTGGGTTTGTATTGAAAATAGTAATTCATAATATAGATATTTTTTATTTACTTATTTTTTAATAATATATGCTTCAGTAAACTACGGCACCGTATATCTCGGCTTATAAGACGGAATTTGAACATTAAAAAATCTGCCCAAAGTTAGGGGGTCGTCTTAATCACCAAGTATAAAATTCTTACCTCTTAAATATTGCGGTTTAGCATGTCAAGAGTGGTGATGGAAACATGGTAAACCACTCACAAAGTCCTACCAGGGAAAGTGACCTTGACTGTGACCGCCTGTGGCTATTTTTAGCCGTCCTTGTGTTCGGAGGTGGTCAGTAATGCATATCTGTATATTTACTGATCATAATACTTATCTCCTATAAATAATTAATTTAAAATTAATTTTTTTACAAAGAATATTCAGTAAATGACTGCGTTAATTCTTGAAACTACCGACAGTGGTAAATTTAGGATATAAATGATGAACAGAAGTCACTTCATGGAGTCATGGATTCGGAGTTTGGTCCTTAATGATCACCTACCAGTTATAATGCTAGCCTCCCTTTTTCGCGAAACAAGTATATAAATTAAAGAAAATACTTGCAGTGTGTTTAATGTATTACAGTATATTATAAATAAATAAATAAACAAATAAATCGGCAAATCTATTTTAAGTAAATGGAAATATTTTACTCACACCAACATTAGTTCCAATTAAATAACTGCCGCTTAAGTGAGTCACTAGTGTACACCAGCCGGTATAATTTGATGCCAATACTTGAAGTGAATTGGCATTATTTTAAATAACCAACAATAAATAAATGGAAAAAAGATCAAAGGTGAGAAACATTATATTGTATGTATGTTGTGTTGTCAAAGGAAGAGAAACAATTGAAACTCTGCAATTGTGTGTAAATGAGACAGAAAGATAAATCAGCAACCTAAGACTTGGTCACAATTTTCGTGATGCCATATGGAAGTAGGGTCTACCATTAGACAATACTGTACATTGTGCTTCCAATATCTTCCCAGGCAGTAGAATCTCCCCATTTGGTAGCTGCCTAAAACTTTTAGTAATATTACTTTGATACAACATGATAAATTAGACAAACAATGAAAATAAACAAACAAAAGTTATTTACCAAGACCTCTCTGAGAACAGAGGGATGTAGGGGGAAGGAAGGAGGTTGAGATAAGACAGCTATTTATAGCCTGTCTTTGTGTAGGAAGTCGACCACACTAGAAATAATTAATTTTATTATGGTAGTGTTGTGAGGATGTGTGAGTGGTGTGGGGGGTTGTGGTAGTGTTGTGAGGATGTGTATGTGGTGTGGGGGGTTGTGGTAGTGTTGTGAGGATGCTGTAAGAGTAGTGTGGGGGCTTTGTGGTACAGTTGTGAGGATGTGTAAGTGGTGTGGGAGGTTGTGGTAGTGTGAGGATGTGTGAGTGGTGTAGGGGGGGTTGTGGTAGTGTTATGAGGATGCTGTATGAGTAGTGTGGGGGCTTTGTGGTTCAGTTGTGAGGATGTGTGAGTGGTGTGGGGGGGTTGTGGTGGTGTGAGGATTGTAAGTGGTGTGGGGGTTGTGCAGTGTAGTGTTAGGGAGGATGCAGTATGAGTAGTGGGGGGCTTTGTGGTTCAGTTGTGAGGATGTGTGAGTGGTGTGGGGGTTGTTGTGCAGTGGTAGTGTTAGGAGGATGCGGTATGAGTAGTGTGGGGACTTTGTGGTTCAGTTGTGAGGATGTGTGAGTGGTGTGGGGGGGTTGTGCAGTGGTAGTGTTAGGAGGATGCGGTATGAGTAGTGTGGGGGCTTTGTGGTTCAGTTGTGAGGATGTGTGAGTGGTGTGGGGGGGTTGTGCAGTGGTAGTGTTAGGAGGATGCGGTATGAGTAGTGTGGGGGCTTTGTGGTACAGTTGTGAGGATGTGTGAGTGGTGTGGGGGGGTTGTGGTAGTGTTGTGAGGATGTGTGAGTGGTGTGGGGGGGTTGTGGTAGTGTTGTGAGGATGCTGTATGAGTAGTGTGGGGGCTTTGTGGTACAGTTGTGAGGATGTGTGAGTGGTGTGGGGGGGTTGTGGTAGTGTTGTGAGGCTGCTGTATGAGTAGTGTGGGGGCTTTGTGGTACAGTTGTGAGGATGTGTGAGTGGTGTGGGGGGGTTGTGGTAGTGTTGTGAGGATGCTGTATGAGTAGTGTGGGGGCTTTGTGGTACAGTTGTGAGGATGTGTGAGTGGTGTGGGGGGGTTGTGGGAGTGAGTCATAACCACACACCACCCTCAACACACTACCTCTTTCCTGCATCACCATCCAACACTACCAACGTGCAACACACCTGGTCACCTCTACATTATTAACACCTATACTGGAGTTGATTGGGATCATGTGCTGTGTACATCGATGTATTTCTGCCCGACACTGAATACGTCATCAACCTCTAGGGTCCAGGATAATATTAAGCCCTGGCACGGTGACTCCTCTCTCTTAAAGTGCATTAAGGTGATTGTATTTGGCGTCATCTAATCCCTAACTTCATAATGGAGTTGTCAAGGCTTCACTGTAATTACAATCTCCAGTTTTTTAGTTTCGTTTATTCAACTGGTATTATATCTACAAGAGTTATTTAACCAGACGTGGACATTTCTTTTTGTAAAGTCATATGTAGTATGAAATACAATATTTCAGTATACGAGTGTCATGTTGAGATGGGAGTGGTGACATTAGTGGGGCAGCTAAATGCAATTTTTCAAGAGAATCATGAAAATGGTGGTACAAGCACCAAATTTGGCATGGTAATTCTCTAATGGTTACTAGTCAAGTCTGCCTGATTGGCCATTTAAAAATTCAAGATGGCGACCATTTTTCAAGGTGACCGCCATATTGACCTTCAAAAGTTGATTTTTCTTATAGAAATTGATGTAGTTGGTCAATCTGGGTGATCTTGGTGTCGATATGTATGTTTTCAAGCATGCTTAGATGATTTTTTATAGTTTTAAGTCCATTGTAACATTTTTATCCACATAAAATAACACTTTTAGTAAAAAATATAACAAAAAAGAACTTACTAAAAAAAAGTACGGTAAACAGTGGGAACACAGTCCCACCACCGAGACGAGGTAACACTCCCACCACCGATCGTCTCGTGTGAAGCAAGCATATAAATTAAAGAAAATACTTGCAGTGTGTTTAATATGTTACAGTATATTATAAATAAACAAATAAATCGGTAAATCCATTTCAAGTAAATGGAAAAATTTTACTCGACACCGACATTAGTTCCAGTTACCGGTAAATAGCAGACGCTTCAGTGACGTCACTAGTGTTTACACTACACCAGCGGGTAACATTTGATGACATTACTTGAAGTGAATTGGCCTTATTTTAAAAAACCAAGGATGGTTGGTAGAGGACTACTGAGTCAGTGGGTAAGTGTCACATTTGGGGTACTGGTCTTATACAGCGAATAGAGCTCAAAAGCTACTTTTTAAATGGAAATTTGGGGGGGCCGTCTTATGCACCCCGACGCCTTATAGGCCGAGATATACGGTATACAAAATATTATATTTCTGACACCTACCTCAGATTTTTGGTTTTCATGATGAGTATGTTACTGTATATAAATTCTTTGTAGACACATTTGCATACCAAGATATCCGCACACATCTGTTTGTGCTTATGTTTAATTATTATTACATACTTTTAAATTATAATGAAGCCTTTGCAATGTGTTTCAGAGGTGAGAGAGATAGTAAATGAAAATCGGTCTGTGAGAGACAGAGCAGAGAAACTCATGAGGGAATATATGAAGAAGCCTCACACCAAAGCAGCCTTGTCACATTTCCTTAACCCAATTGATCCAATGTACAGGATTAGCACTATAAAGTAAGAACTCTTAGACATTGTGTTATTGTATGTCTCATATTTGATACTGTGATGATCCTTATCATATCTGCCATTCTTCACTCCTTCAGGAAGCTCCCCTCTAAGGAGGTGACCATGACAGCATAGCCTCCAAGCCACCTTATTACTACATGTACCCTTTTTCCTATCTGTTCTCCTTATTCTCTTCTTGTTCTCTTCTCAATGCATTGCTCCACTTTTCTCTCCCTGATGTAAACTATCTTCCCCTACCCAGTGTACTTATCATGTTGCCTCTCTCCTTATATGTAAACCTTTAGAAGTGACCAGGGAACAAGCGATAACTTTATAAAAAATTTCTCTCAGACTACAGCCAGGGCTTGTGAATCTGGTTAATTCCTCCAGTATTATATACCTTAACCCCTCAAATACAATGCCCATTGGTGTGACATGAAGAAATTTTGAAGGTAACCTTTGTGAGCAGTTATCTGTCAGAGCTGAAGAATGAATAGGTAAATTTAAACAAATTGACAGAAGTATGCGAAGAATATGAAGCGTGTACGACAAGAGTGGACAAAGTACTACTACTATGGTCAAAAGCAAGATTTATTCACAAAAGGGTAGGGAAACCACCCCTGTATCCCAAGAGAGGGTCAGTTACTCAGAATGGAAGTACTGTATGACAAATTTTGCTATTAAATAAAATTATCCATGCATCACTACATGCAGGGCTGACAGGCAGATCACAGAGAGGAAAGCACCAAAGGTCTCCCTTCTTTTTTTTTCTGCCGCTTTGCCACTCTGGTTGTACGCGCCTCATATGGTCTAAGCACAAACATAACAAAATTAATATTCTTTTGTTCAATAAGACTGACCAATACCCAACTCAAAAGAAAGTATATAGCTACAGTATATACAGGCAGTTAGTACAATATCTGACCTATCTGCAACTGCTTTTTAGATAGAGGGAGAAAAGGTAAATCATAACATTTACTCTCGAAGATGTGACTGACAACTTATTCCATCTGAACCCAAAGGTTAGCTTCCCCACTTCACTCTAAACACAGTTCAGGAAATATACTGTATTGGACAAAATTATTTGTTGTCAATAAATATCATAGAGGTGACTTTTCAGCTTCCGAAGGATCTTCATAGTACATTATATTATGTTGGTCTAAATCATATTTATTTGAATGTGAGAGGAAGTGCTTCACTGTCATGGTTGCTTATATAAGTGTAGGGCTGAGGAAATGGACTCTGAGTCTTCCATTGCATAACTGAAAATTACAAATGCTCATCTAGGAAGCTTCCACTCCAAGTTTAAACTCAATTCACTTAAATTACAATGCAATATTGTGGATTGTTTTTCTTTATTAAAGTGAAAATATATTTGTTAAAAAAAATAATTGACTACCAAGAAAATCATATAGTTGATTATTTTATAGGGTAAACAGTGCTTACCTTGCTTCTTCATAATACAGTACGTTCATGTTATTGACAAGATCTTCACACTTGGCATCTGGTCATCACACCCAAAGCGTTAAGATGTCTTGCTCAAGGAACTAGTTCTTCGTGATTAAGAGGTTAAGTGATTGATGAGATTGAGGAGTGAATGATGGAATTTAGCAGTTTGATTGTGTAGTAAACATGAATTACAGAGATTTAGGAATAAAATAAAGATTTACTTGTTGAAAAAAGAAGGTTGGGAAGAAGTGAAGGGAGGAGGATGAGGAGGAATAAAGCTTATGTAGTAAGAGTTATGGTTTTACTAATCAAGGATTGTTCATAACATTGCGTGCGTGCGTCGGCTCCCACCTGTCCACCACCGCGGACATCGATGAAGAGATTCAGCATCAGATCAGATGTGCATCTCAAGCCTTTGGCAAACTCCGTACCCGTGCCAAAGCAGCTACTTTACAGTCACCTAATGAATAGTAAACGTAATGCTGGCGGGTAACTGAAAAGGTATAAGGATAGTCTTAAGACAAACCTGAAAAAGTGCCAAATCGACCCCCTCACCTGGGAGGGGATTACTCCACACTGTAAGGCTTGGAGGAGCACCACCCAAGGTGGTGTCAATACTTTCGAGCTAGCCCGACTGCATAATGAAGCAGACAAGCGCCAACGCCGAAAAGACGCTGCCGCCGCCCCTCCCGCACTAGATGGAGCCCTCCACATGTGCAACATCTGTGAACAATCTTGCCGGTCCCATATCGGTCTCTTTAGTCACCTCAGAACTCACCAACATAGGTGACATCCTTAATAACTCGTACCATTGTATCATAGCTGGATGATCGTCATACTCGATTCTCAGTGACTACAAGGTAGTAGTATTGTGTGTGTGTGTGTGCGTGTGTGTGAGTGCTTGTGTGTGTGTGTGCGTGTGTGTGCGTGCGTGCATGCATGCGTGCGTGGATCAGATATTAGTTAAGTATTGTGTGTGTGTGTGTGTGTGTGGATCCAAGATACAGTAGACCCTTGTTATTCGCGGGTGTTAGGTTCAAGGAATAGCGTGAATAGGCAAAACCGCGAATAGCAACTTATACTGTATACCTACAGTATATGCCACAACTGACCAGCTGCAGCAGCACTCATCCCCTCTTTTAACTTATCTAATTATTCAACATTCTTTGTCAGGGTCATCATTGACTTCTGCCTTTTACATTTTACCCCACTAGCATCACTAGCACTGACACTAGGCAGTCTTTTAGGGGCCATTTCACACAGAAACACTAAAGTTTTGAGAGTATAACATGAGATGTTGTATGGGGTGACTCGTTGTGCTGTGGGAAAAAGCTTGCAAGTTAGCTACCATCAGCTTTCCATGAATTGTCGAAATTGCGAACCGCAAACCTGCGAATGGCAAGGGTCTACTGTACTGTAATTGTCTTTAGGCTGAGCCTTGAGAAAATGCTGGACAGCACATATATATGAGGTGCTTAGGGCATGAACAAGAATTTAACTCTGTATTCTGGTGTGTTGGTGTTTTGTATTTTGTATTGTTTTATCTACGTCTCGCTTGAGTGTCTCGTACGTTCTATTGATTAGCTAGTCAGTGTTTGTATGTACATCTGATTCAGCTGTCACGAACCAACTCCAGGCTAGAGAACACTTACTGCTAGATTTGTTTAGTTAACGTGCCACTCTTGCTGCTAAACAAGAATGTAATAACAAAGCTCAGGTTACAGCAACATATCAACACAAATTAAGTTTGCAAAATTTTGCTTTATTTGCAAAGGGTTTATTATTTTACCCAGCTTTATGATCTTGTTCTGAAGGTGTGTCAAATTCCTCTTATGTTTTTTCATATGGGGATTAAGATCATATGAGTATAGTACCAACTCCACATATGTAAATGATAATCAGATCAAAGACAGAGTTGTACCTTACATAATGGTGTAGCCATTTACAGCTTGTTCTGTTTTATCATGTTATTTTGCTACTTTGTTTAAACTTCCTTGTGAACATGAAACTAATTGTCAGAGCAAGCATGGTTGCAATGATATTGTAATACACTGTACAGTAGATATCATATGATGCATCATCATCTTGATATGACTCAATATTCACTGTTTTATTAGGTCAGATGAATGCAAACCCAAGGACAGCAAAATGGCTCCCCTATGGCTAGTGTTTGAGAATGGTGACCCCCATGGCAAAAATATTTATTTACTCTATAAATTTGGTGATGACCTGCGACAAGACATGCTGACGCTGCAGATGATCCGTGTTATGGACAAAATTTGGAAGGATAATGGAATGGACCTTAGGTAAGTATCTTCTAAATTTATTAGTTCTTAATCTCATTTTTACATAATTATATACATCAGAAAATATGTAGATAGATGTTCCTCCAGTTGTTAGTCATCTGAGAGAAAAACAGCTCTTTAGTTTTGGATCACTTGTTTGACAGAGGAGACTACAGTATGATGTTAGATGGTAGAGTGGTGAAGTGCAAGTCTGGACAAAATACTGTACACCGGGAGTCTTGAATACCTTTGTTTACTTTGGACTGTACAGAGGTAACAAAACATCAAATAAATATTTTGCTTCAGAACTTTATAATGGTGCTCAGTGATACAGCAGTGCTGAGGTAATCAACTTACGAAAGGTTTAATAAATAATCATAATAGTACATAATGCCCTGACAGTTCACAGATTTTTATTTGAGAACCTGACTATTCGTGGAGGACACCCTGGATGTACACCAAGAATGTCTTAAGGGTAGTTTTAAAGTTATTGGCATTTTTGCGGCTGGGACAGGGAGCCATTCATTCTAGAGACAGTAATTTCTTTCATTTGTATTGTAAATTTATATATATATGTGTGTGTGTGTGTGTAGATACACACACATAAAACACATACAAACAAATAATAATGGGAAAATCCTCTCACAAATAATCAGAAACAAGACAACAAAATTTGGAAAAAATGTGAGTCTACCCTCAAGTCAACTCTGTGCTTATGTGTTGGCCGTTAGGATAATTATTGCTTTTACCTGTATTGTATTGTAAATGTGTGTGTGTGTGTGTGTGTATAAACACACACACACACATACACACATATAATACAGGTAAAAGAAATAATTGTCCTAACGGCAAACACATAAAGGCAATATACATTTCTTTGCACAGAAGTAAAAATATACCCCCCTACCCCCCCGGTACCCCGGTCAGCAAATGTTATTCGAGGATTTGGCTATTCGCGGCCATTTTGAGAACCTAACCCCCGTGAATTTTAAGGGCATGCTGTACCATAATAAATAAATTTCTCACTTTACAGAATGAGTCCCTACTCATGTATGTCTACTGACAATCGGGAAGGCATCATTCAGGTTGTACTGAATGCTGAAACTATTGCTAATATTCAAAGACAAAAGGGAATGTTCTCAGCAACTTGTGCATTTAGAAAAGGATCTCTGTTAGGTAAGTGTTATTTTCTTTTAGAAAAGGATCTCTGTTAGGTAAGTGTTATATTCTTAATAACTATTAATTTTTTTTATTGGATGTTATAGGTAGTGAGTAATTTAGATATGTAGAACTTCCAATGTATTGTGATTCAATACATCGATTTCATTATGTAATGGCACCCTAAATTACAGTGGCCCCTCGGTTAACGAACTCAATCTGTTCCAGAAGGTCGTTCGTTAACCGAAACGTTCGTTAACCGAAACCATTGTTTCAATGGGTTTTTGGGTAATTGGTTCCAGCTCACCGAAAATTTCCTAAATTCAACAAAAATGGTAGAAAAGTTCACTTACTTTGAGGTGTGTATGTAGAAGGCTCCTGGATGATGATGATGATGATGGGATTTAGAATGGGGTGGAGGAGAAGGAAGAAGAGAAGGCATTGGGGTGGAAGAGAAGTCACCCCATGGTGCCATTTCACCCATAAAATTTTAGCTCTCTGGTTTAATTCAAGATTATTTTCTTTAAATCAATGCTGCACTGCATTATATATTGTCAATATATAAAATATATTTCAAAATGACCAATAATTTGCTTGGAAACACAGAAAAAAAGCATTTAGTTGAAGAGAGTCTCAAGCAAGATGTTACCTCCAGTGAAAACAGAGAGAGACTGACGCCTGTTTGCTGTGTTAAGAGGCTGGATGCCGCGCATTAAACTAGTCACTTTACCTTCAATTTCGTTCAATAATTGTTAAAATGACTAAAAAATTGAATATTAAACTTTTAAAATTATTGAATAGTATAAACTTCTTGATATTTACAAAAATAGTAAGGAATTTAAGCCCTAGAACCGATTAATGTATTGGCGGACTGATACTAAAGCTGGTTGCCCGGTCAGTGCAAGCGAAAACATGTTGAGGTCGGTTCGTAAGAAGTTCGTTAAGCGAATTTTTTTTCGTTAACCGAATTGAAGATCCTTATGGAAGGCAGTTCGTTAATCGAAATTACGTTAACCGAGGTGTTCGTTAAACGAGGGGTCACTGTACTCACATTTCTTTATTTCTCGGTCAAACTCTAATCTTGCAGTGCAAGCTCAGAAAAATAAATTACTTTTACACTAAATAGACCACCACATTCATCATTTGACAACAAAGTGTTTGTTGTTTATTTTATTATACCCTCCAGTACTTTGAGCAAAAAGAGAAGGGAAAGTAAAATAAATGCTGCTGCATCTGGTGATGTTAAAAAGAAAAGGTATACTATTACTTTGGATAAGAAATTTAAAATATTCCCCTTCAAAGTCCCCCTGAGAATTACCCTTTTACCTCCAAGCAATAATATCTTCTCATATGTAACTATTCCCCAAGTCCAGTATATAAATGTATGCCATGATTTAAGGTTAGAAGCAGAGGAACCACAATATTCTGTAGAGGTGACAGGAATCATTCAGCAGTAAAATCAGCATATGTTGTTGGTAAGAAATTAGACAACATTAAAGTGAAAATATTCAGGAACATATCTCAGTCACACTGTTGCTGTGCTAAAATGATATGAAGTTCACCATCCTGAATATATTTTTTAATTTTAAAGTTTGAGGTACAGTGGGGTATGCTATAACGAATCTAATTGGTTCTTGAACCTTGTTCGTTATAGCATTCGTTCGTTATAGGATTAATCTGTTCCAGGCCCCCAAATACAACCACTTAACACTGAAAAATATAATATAAAATTGTACAAATTGTAAAAAAGTGCATACATATGCATCTAAACCCCTGAAATAAAGAATATTATGAATACTTGTAATAAAAAAACAATAAATTAGTAAAATAAAATAATTTTTTTTTTTTTAAATAATGTTCGTTGTAGGAGTTTCGTTCGTTATACTGTAGCATTCTCAATTTTATAGGTAAAACCGTTCGTTATAGGAATATTTGTAGCAGGATCCGTTCGTTATAGCATACCCCACTGTACATGTTTCCAGAGTCTGGGAATTACACACAGGGTGTCACAAAATCAAGATTTACCATGGAGAGCGGCATATAATTAAAAGTGTGTATACCTGCTTAAGTTATTGGTTTGGGCTATCTTCACTGTCATGAGCATTGTAATCTTGCATTATTGGAATGATGGCTACTTATCTAGTTAGCCAACTGTAATTGAACACCAGACACCATAAGCAGAGCAGCAGTATGAATGATACAAAAAGTTAGAATTATATTTTTAAGGTATTTGTTAGAAAACTGACATGAGATTTTATAATTTACCCAAGATTGACTGATTTATTCATTTTTGCAGCCTGGTTGAAGGATCACAACCCTACTGAGACATTGCTCAACAAAGCAATTCATGAGTTTACACTGTCTTGTGCTGGCTACTGTGTTGCTACTTACGTCTTGGGTATAGCTGATCGCCACTCTGATAACATAATGGTTATGAAGAATGGCCAACTTTTCCACATTGACTTCGGCCACATTCTGGGACACTTTAAGGAAAAGTTTGGTATTAGACGTGAACGTCAACCATTTGTCCTTACGCATGACTTCATCAATGTCATCACCAAGGGGAGACAGACACGCTCAGAAGAATTTGAACATTTTAAAGGGTATTGTGAGAAGGTGAGTATGATTTTTGTATGATATTTTTGAAGGATGTTTTGCATAAACTGTTCTCAGTTAATGACAATGTTTCTTACATGTTTATATACGAGGTCTGTCCAAAAAGTAATTTAGGGTGCTGCACTATATCAAAAGTGTAGTACAGTCTCAAATTGTGCTATATTGAAGGTTTATTATACCTGGAGATTAGTGAATCAGTATGTAATGATTTATGTATTACTGTATGTTGGTAGTATGAGTAAATAAATGATATCTGGAGATGATTTTGGTTCCAGTAATATGGAAGTAACAAGGAATATGGAGAAATAATGTAACTTGCATTATTATTTCTGATATTATACATTCAATTTGAGGTTGCAAGCTTTGTACGAGGTCTGTCCAAGAAGAAACCAACCTTTGAAAATACAAATTTATTGCTTTACTTACAACTTAATCAGACTTGTCTCCTTCAAAGAACTCCCCTCCATTCTTGATACACCGCTCTCAACACTTTTTCCAGTTCTGGAACGCGTCCTGGAACGTGTTTTGAGGGATGGTGTGCAGGTCTCGTAGCGAATTTTCTTCTGTCTCTTCTATGATCTGAAATCGGCTACCTTTCAGGGTGGATTTCAACTTTGGGAACAAAAAAAAAGTCCGCAGAGGCCAAATCCGGAGAGTAGGGCGGCTGAGGGACGATAGTCGTCTCAAGCTTCGCCAAAAAGGCATGGATAAGGAGCGATGCGTGAGCAGGTTGCATTGTCATGGTGCAGCATCCAGGTCTTGTTTGTCCACGCCTCGGCCTCTTCCTTCACACTGCCTTCCTCAAACGCTTCAGGACCTCCAAGTAAAACTCTTTATTGACTGTCTAATCACGTGGAACAAACTCACGATGAATGACGCCCTTCCAATCAAAAAAGACGATCAACATCAACTTCACATTTGAGTGACTCACCTGCTTTTTTTGGTCGTGGCGACGATGTTCCAATCCACTGCGATGACTGCCTTTTTGTTTCGACATCATAGCCGTACACCCACGTTTCATCACCTGTTATGACATTTTTCAGAAAGTTTTCATCAGCATTCGAACGATTAAACAGCTCCTGACTGACTTTGACACGGTTCTCTTTTTGCTCATCTGTCGGCAGACGCGGCACAAATTTTGCGGCAACACGATGCATCTTCAGTTTTTTGGTTAAAATCGTGTGGCACGAACTTTTACAGATGCCTACTTCTTCGGAAACTTCACGGACAGTCAGGCAACGATTTTCACGGATCACAGCACGCACTTTCTCAACGTGATCGTCATCCGTTGATTTGGAAGGCAATCCAGATTTGGGATCGTCTTTGAAATGATGGTACCACATGTGACATTGCGTACGGCTCAAACAATCCTCCCCATAAGCCTGTTGAACATTTGAAAAGTCTCCTTAAAGTTTTTTCCCAATTTGAAACAGAATTTCACGCAAACATGTTGCTCTTCAAGATCCTTCATTGTTCAACTTGCAACAAATCGCCAAGTGCACTAAACACACGTTCACTCTAGCGCGTGTAGCTCGATGACTAATTGATGTGGCGTGATGCGGGACTAAAGCTCAAGGTCACCGCTACACAGCGCTGCTGTCGCGTGCACGCTGCGCCGGCTCGTTATTTAAAAAGTTTTGGACAGACCTCGTAAACTATTCGTATTGATATAAAAAAAAACCCATAAATCTGTTTTAAAGAGATCTTATGTAGAATTTTGTTACATCTTGGGCTAATTTTTTTTTTTTTTTTAATGTAATAGTTGGTATACAGAATTTTGATTTACAGAGAATGTTTTATAAAAAGTAATCCCTCTCTAACTATTTTGGGAGACCATACAACAATGTAAACCATTTCACTGCATCATATATATCTGGCTAGCATTCTAAAAAAAAAATTTAATTAGAAAATACTGTATGAATTCCAAATTTTATCAGTTTTCATATTTTCACTTTAAAACTGAATAATATTAATTATTAAGTGTGTATTTATAAGCATGATACTGTACTAGTAAGCTGTCATATGAAGTTTTCTTTATACAGCACAGCAGAAGCTCTACATAAACATGTGTGCTTTACTTTCAGGCGTTCCTAATTTTGCGGAAATACGGCTCTTTTATCATTTCTCTTTTTGCTATGATGATATCTACTGGACTCCCTGAGCTTCAGAGTGAAAAAGATCTCAACTATTTAAAGGAAACTCTGGTAAGTATATTTATATTGTACATAGTTAATATCCCACGAGAACATGCTGATGTAGTAAGCACTTGATTTAATTTAATTGGTGATCACATTTTTCAATAACCTGGTGTACAGATGTGGGCAAAATTCCCTGTACACTTGGACATTTCAAGGACTTGAGGATCATTAGGTGAGGAGGATTTTCTTCATGTTAGAAATGATTTTTAGTTTTTGCTTTTCCCTCCATTTTGTGATTGTGACAAAATATGTGAAAAGCAACTTTATTTTACATAAGTCAGACATATACAAATATAGCACCATTTATCCGGCGCCCCAGTACTGTATCTGGAATGCTAAAAAAAACTGGCTATGTTCTGAGCGGGGAAATTTCCACACGGCCCTTTTTAGGCTATTATGGGACCCACTTTCACACCAGTGCTGAATACCGTATGCCAGGGGTCAGCAAACTTTTGAACACACTGTGCCAGTTTCTAACATTTCTACTGCCCTGCATGCCAACTATAATTTTCAATATGCAAATTATTGTCATGTGTATTTTGATAAATAATGTTATTTGAAATACACACAATTACATATGAATGGTAAGATATATAATCAAATACAAAATACTATAAAATGCTCTCACCAATTTAGTGTGATCCCTGTCACTGCTTCCGCTTGCTCAGTGTTGCTATGTTGGGAGTATACTGTATCTGGACACCTTAAGCAGCTTAGGATGGGAATCTCATGATCACTCACAGTCGTTTCAAGTGATTTACATAGTTCCGTGAATTCTGCTACCCACAATGAAGACGACTTAAAATTGATCAGCTGCATCTCCAGGTTCCCTTCCATCCACTCAAATAAAGACACAAGTCCAAGTCACTCTCCTCAAAGTTTTCAGGTTTAATTAAAAATGAAAACATTGGGCCAATGTGCTGGAAATCTTGAAATCTGACAAGAGACCTCTGACTTCAGCTCTTGCATGTATGCTGCAATCTCTGTAATGTTCACAGGATGATGTGCTGACTACCTTTTCAGGTGCTTGAAGTAGCGGAAAGTTATAGTTTCAATATCCACTAAGTAAACTGCCAGCTTTGCAACAAAAGCTTTCCAAGTGTCATACAGACCTGCCACTGTTTGTCCTGAACCCTGCAGGTGAAGATTGAGATCATTGAGGTGTTTGGTGATGTCTGGGAGAAACATAAAGTTTTACTACCCATTGGTCATAATCCAATTTGGGGTATTTTTGGCCGTTTTCTTTCAGAAAGATCCTGATTTAATTAAAGCATTCCTCGAACCATTCTAAAACTTTCCCGCAACTGGAATAAAGGGGGTATGTCTCCATATGCACTATTCATTTCATCAAGAAAAGATGGAAATTGTCTGTGTGTAAGAGCAAATCATGCAACCCCCCCCCAAAAAAAAAACATTTCACAGTGGCCATTACTTTATCGAGATAAGTGTTTGAAATTCTGGCTCAGAGATTTTCTTGATGAATAATGCAGTGTAACTTCAGGATGGGGTTCCTGATTTTATCCTCAATTTGCTTGGCAAATCCCCTGTGTTTTCTACCATAGCAGGAGTGCCATCCGTTGTAACTGCAAATATCTTTTTAATATCAACCCCTGTCTCCTCAAAATTATCAATGAATGTTTCAATGTTATCTCCCTGGGTAGTTCCATACATAGGTTTTAAGCAGCACAGCTCCTCATGTACCTCCGTGTCACTGTACCTGGCGACAATAGCCAAATGTGGTATGTCATTTATATCAATGGTCTCATCAACAGCAATACTGAGCACAGTTGCATTTGTTAATGCAAACCATTTTCTGTTCTCTTATATTTGCAGCTATGTCTGATATGTGCCTCTCTACCTTGTAGCTGGCCTCAGTTGCATGATCTTTGTTTGAACTCAGGTTCTTCATTACGCTGCTTTGTTTTTCATAGTGGGATACTGTACTGCCTTCTTAATTGCTTCAGCTTTGTCCGCATTATCCTTAAATGTCTTCTCATGTTTTGTTTCATAATGTCTCTTTACACTTGATGTCTGGCAAACAACATTCTTGCAGCACAGAACACGCACAGCTTGACCATTCTGAAGAATAAATCCAATGTCTCTTGTCCAAGACGGTTGAAACGATTGAATGTTTAATTTGGCTTTCTTGGCAGCTGCCATTGTGGCTACTTAATAATCAGTAGCTTCTGTCACCGCGGCTGAAAGTACTAGTACACTGACCGTGCCTGACGGTCTGAGTAACCAGTGTTGCCACCTACAAATAGAAACTCTGCAAGTAATATAATCTGGTAAATTGAATACTAATAGGATGATGATTGTTTAATTTCAACAAAAGTGTTGTAAATACATATTAAAATTAATAAAACATATATCTTATACACTACAATTTCTTAGATATAGAAAATATCCGAGAAAAAGAATACAAGGCAAACTATGTATTTCATGTTTAGCTAAAATGGCAACACTGGGTCTGACACGACACAAACTACAGCTGAGCAAACGGGTACTGGCTGTATTAGTTCTAGCTCGAGCTTATGTCACAGTTTGTTATTTGAAATGGCACTATTATTTTTTGATTTTGTAATATGTTTTTTAAATCAGGCGTGCCATGGTCAACCTTTTCGCGTGCTAGGGGTTGCCGTCCCCTGCCATATGCTAACCAAAATTACTCTGATGATAATAAACAAAACTTTATACTGTACTGTATTATATAAAATCAGTGTTACACCATGCTTGCTGAAAAAACATGTTCCACAAGGTTTATTTTGGTTGAATTTATTTGGGTACATAAATGACATATATACCAATCATCAAATATCAAACTCTGACTATTATGTTAATAACGAGAGCCGAGAAGTTATTCAGTGTGAAACTGCAGTGATTTTTTATATAATTTCATTAAAAATTACACATTTCTGGTGATACATACTGTACATGTTACCTACTTTCTGATGGTTTTATTGAATTCTTTAAGTTCAAAAACATATACTGTAGTTTGATACTAAAATTTCATATCTAGCCAGAGTAGTTGAAAAGTTTTGATGATTCTGTATATATTGGGTACGTGTCTTCGGGTGGCTGCCATTTTGAATTCTGACCGAAAAAATGAAGTTCCACAAGGTAGATTTTGGTGAAATTTTTTTTGGTATAACCTGACATACTCGTATATACTAAACATAAAATATTAAAATATGGCTGGGTTCAGCCAAATTTATGTAAATTTTTACTGGCCTAATACTAACACTAATACAACATTACTTTTACTTCCTTTTGCAGAAACTGGACTTATCAGAAGATGAAGCCCGAGATCACTTCCGTTCAAAGTTTGATGAGGCTTTGTCCAACGCATGGAAAACTTCTGTCAATTGGGCTTTCCATTCAGTGGCAAAGAATAATCGTTAAAAAGTATCCAGGTCTAGTACTTTATCTTTGGATTTTGTTTGTTTGCTGCTAATATTACCTATTAGCTCATTGACTTTACCAACAAGAAGAAGTTACTCCATTCTAGGGAGTTGTCCTTTCCTGTTAGAACACTGCTGGAGCTACATTGTCACAAAGTGGATTCTGTACATGGCTGGAATATCTCTACAACAGTTAATCACAAAAGTTATAATTGAATGGCTTACAGTGTTACAGTTGACAGTATTTGGCAATAGTTTTGATTTTTGTTTTTAATATTATTTTCATGTTAACACAAGTTGATGCAATACACTCAATTATTGTGCATAAATAAAATTGGTAATGACTTATATACTTTTGAAGAGTGGTAATGAAATAGTTTTATTTGGGAAATGAAGTGATTAATTTGGGGGCCGTCTTATGCACCCCGACGCCTTATAGGCCGAGATATACGGTATTATCTGAGACAAATATATTTTTCAAATGATATCATGTTGAACTTGCATGTACAGTAAAACCTTGATAAATTGGACTTCAATATATTGGAATTCGCCTTTCTTGGACTCTCTGAGGTGCTCTGGACTGCTCCTCTATTCACTAGAAATGTTAAAAAAATTATTTGGAAAATCCAGTACGTATTAGTCTCTGTCTGAGTCCTACCTTCAAATCTACAGTATCAGTGTGCCACACCTCACTACCTACACTCATTTACTTGAACTTTTTGTAGAGTACATAGTATTTTTAACAGGGATACTAGAGGGTTTTAAGAAATAGGTTAAAATTATGTAAGTACAGTATACATATTTTAAGAAATGGGTAAAATAAAAAAAATCTTATGAAAGCAACAACAACACTTGCTTACTGAATACTGTACAGTGATCTAATCAGACATGCTGTAGGCTTAACGAGAGCTAAGACACTACATATGTAAGCAGGCTGGTTGCGGGGAGTGTGGAGGCGGCCTGAAATGGGAGGTTGCTGCATTTTTCAGGTTTATTTATTGCTTCAGTATTATATTCTTGTATGATCAACCTCTTATGGTGTATGGTTCATCATGATTAATATAACATCTTCAATAATAGAGAAAAAATACAATATGTAAGTTGTAATTTGACTTGAAAATAAAAGGGTAAGCTGTATCGGAAGGTATTCACTCAAGATACCTTCGTGTGAAAGTTTTCAGCAAACCAGCTTACAACAGGGTGACTGTAACACACTGTATAGTAATATCTCTGTTAGCTGGAATCCCTCTTAGCTGGAACTCTCTAATAGCCGGAATTTAAATTTGCTTAGAATTTGGGGAAAAATTTCTCTCAATTCTGGGTTTGGGAACGATTTTCCAAGGTTGAAAATTCGATGCATTTTCTGGAAAATTATGAAAATTTTTCAGAAACTCTTCAAATTTTTTTTTTTTCGGGTCTGGGAACAAATTCCAAGGAAGAAAATCAGCTGTATCTTCTGAAAAATCTGGAAACTCTCTGCAAATTTATTTTTCTGAGTCTGGGAGCAAATTCCGAGGATAGAATAATGTATCATTCCGGAAAATTCTGAGACAATTCTAGAAGCTTTCCCTTTTTTTTTCTGGGTCTGGGAGCAAATCCAAGGATGAAATAATACGCAATTTCCAGAAAATTCCGAGAAACTTTTCCTGGTATCATGAAAAATTCTGGGATGGGGAATTTTGGGGGGTTTGAGAGAGTCGTCTTGTTCCCCGGAAATCTGTCATTCCCAGAAGTGCCCTGCACAATTGTTCCAGCTAACAGGGATATCACTTTAATATGAAGATACCTTCCTAATGTCATTTATTACCTTTAAGTGATACATGATGGCTTAATTTGGATACTTGTACACCTAAACAATGGATAAGCCAGTGTATATGCAGATGCATAATACTGTACAATACAACATTACTTCAGTGCTGATAAATACACTGTAATATTATGTATTAGCTGATGATAAATACACTACAGCACAGTATTAATTTACGAAGTGCTGAAGATGGTGTTGTGGTAAGCATGAGTCGTGAAGGAGCTAAACCAATCAGTTGTTAGTCCTTTGTAAACAAACAACTCATGGTGTTGAATGTGGGATTCTTTTTTCAGGAAAGTTGCTTCTTTTATGATAATATTTGATCAACCCAGCATCAAATTAACCTAAATTATATGAGAATTATGATGAAATTACATAAAGAGATGCCATGGTGGAACATCTACTGTGAAACAACCTTCTAAGGATTTCCAACGTGGTTTATGCCAGGATGCTCTTGCTTAACACAATTACTCAAGGTACTGGATGTTTGGACTCAAATTCTAGAACAGGGCGGTAATATCGACAATATATACCTAGATTTTGCCAAGGCTTTCGACAGCGTACCCCATGAAAGGCTGAGAATTAAACTGTAAGGGTAGAGGATTCAAGGAAGTGTCCTAGCATGGATTGAAGACTTTCTTCATGATTGCAAGTAGTGTATGCTGATATAATGGCAAGAAATCATCATGTGTACCTGTGACAAGCAGGGTACCACAGGGCAATGTACTGGGCCCGTTGTTTGTTTTATAAATAACATGCCAGAAGCTATACACTCCTCCATACAAATGTTTGTGAATGATGCCAAGTTATTCAGGGAAATTAAGAACCAAACAGACTGTGAAAAGTTACAGAAAGGTCTTTTGTCAGCTTCAAGAGTGGTCGAAGAAATGGCTGGTATGATTCCATGTCCTGAAGTGTAAGAGGATGCGCCTAGGTCTTACCAACAGTAAGGAGGCATATCACATGTCACAACAGGATGAAGAAACTGCATTAATAGAGATCGAATATGAAAAGGACCCGGGTGTGTATGTTGATAATGAACTGAAGTTCTCGGGCCATTGTGAGAAGGTGATTCAAATAATTAAACTAGTAGGTCTTATAAGAAGGTTGTTCAGATATCTAGGAGGTCCGTCCCTCGTAGCGATCTTCAAGAGTGAGGTGCTTTCACGCCTGGAGTACTGTCACCCCACCCAGTACCCGAGATATGCTAGGAACTGTCAGTTCATTGAAAATGTCCAAAGGAGGGCCACTATGGCACCTTAGTTATCCAGAGAGATTAGAATGGTTGCAACTTCCTAGCTTATACTACAGATGGGAAAGGAGTGACCTAATTAAAGTGTATAAACATCTTAGAGGGCACTACTCAGTCCATACCTGGGGGTCACAGCCACTAGTCCAGAAAACTGAGAATTCTGAACTCTTGGAACAATCTGCTAGAGAGTGTTGTAACAGCACCGAGTGCGAGTTCCTTCAAGACCAGACTTGACCAACACTGGAGCAGGTTTAGATACATTCAGGAGCCAGTGCATGCCCAGTACTTACCAACAGTGTGTAACAGAGACATGACCGACCGGCCAAGTGGCTAACGAGCTGATCAGTGGCAAAGAGTATAAAAGTAAAAGTAAAGGGATCTTTGGGGGGAGGGAGCCGGGAGCCACCCACCTGCACTATCTCCTCCCACCTGCTGTTTCCAGATCACTCTCGTCTCCCACACACAATATACCCCTACGATGATTTTTTTCAAATTTTTATCTTTATAGTACATTACCCTGTACTGTACATTATATAGTTTTCTCTTTATTCATAAGACAACTTCTGTGGTTACTTACATATAAAACTTTACAGTACCTGTACATAACAATCATCTCGGTGGAAACAGTTATACAGGCAACCAGATTTAGGTCTGATTTTCAACCCAGAGTGTTTTGTTTCATGTTTTTTATTGTTGATGTAATAGTGTTTTAATAACCTTGTTATACATTATAACAACTTATTTTCTTTAACACAGTCCAGATAAGAACTGTTATCTCCACCCCCCCACCCCCTTCCTCCTGATTTTTGCATTTTTCAGACGGGTCTGCTCCAATTAGTCCAATTTATCGATGTTCTACTGTATACATAGTAATACTACTATATGGTTAAATTTGTCCAAATTTTAACTGTTGTAGCTGACGTACAAAGCTCTATCTATGTACACAGTTTCTCATTATTTAATATTATCATCACCTTCAGCTTCAAAGAAGTAATGTATATAGTTTGTATTCACTTAAAAAATTAGTCATTGTTATTACAATATTTTTTCTCTCCTAAGCAGACAAATAAATTTTTTGATAAACCTCTTGATATCAGAGGTACATGTTGTGATAGATTCATTAATCATTGTATACTGTACACTAGTGAAAAGCAGTATGGTTGTCTTAGCCTCAATAGTACATTTTAAATATAATCTGTGGCTTTGAGTTACTCATACTGTGATGATTGGGTACTGACTATACTCAATCATTAACTTACAAGTGTGTTAATAACTGTGAATTTAAAACAGAACCTTCTCATGATTTGCAATTTCAGATCAATGTTAGTAAGATAATTAACACCTGAGGAAAAATAATTAGGGTGACAGCGATGACCTATATTTTACCTGGTACTTGTTTGGTAGAGTTGTAGGTGTTATTGTTATAGGGATGAAATGGGTAATGTAGATTCTTTCATATCATCATTTAGTAGCTGTAGCCATACTTAGTTCTAATGCTTGATACCCATGATAGATTGGTTCCTATCTTAGAACCACAGGACAGCTGGGGCCTGTATTAAACTATTATCATGTAAGTAAGACTTGTGCTCAAAGAACTCATGTGCAGTTCTCCTAAGAAAAGTGTTACAGAAATTACAAATCTTAATTGGTTAAGTAATTCATAATTCTTGTTACACTATTTACTTTAACCTGAAAATTAAAAACTGTGTACTCTATGTTGCCGTTAGAAACATAAAGTACTGTATATTTTCACTAGTTTAATCTTGGTCTTAAGATTTTCAATAATATCCAGATATACATTTGTAATTCTTGATACAATATTGATAGCGGTTTCATCTTGTGGCACTGAATTGTTAGGTTCCATTTTTTCTGGAGTCATTACTGTTATTAAGCTAAAAGTTTGAGATGATTGACTTTTATTCAGGTTGTGTAAGCCTCCTCATGAATTACCGGGTATGTTTATTTTTCTCATTCCTATTATTTAGTGCGAAAGAGCAGTGTGAGAAACTTACTTGAGAATTTAAAAAATCACAACTTTCATGCATTACCAGAAATTTCACCACATAGATTTAATGCTTGGTGTATACTGTGTATATTTTTTATTTATTTATTATTTTTTTTTTAAATACTGTATTCACAATGCACTTTACAAAAGGCCATTCTGGACCAAGTATTTTCACCATAGGTGACCTTTTTATTCAAGTGAGTTGTGGTGGAAAAATGGTTATTTTGAAGATATTAGAAGATACAAGAGGGAAATTTAGATTCTCTCTCCTTTCATAGGTGAAGTATTTTGCCCTTATTTTATACCCAGAGGAACATTGCCCTACAGTCTATAGCATAAGTTAAATCAGTAGCCACCAAATATAACATTAATGTAAAATCTGCTAATTTTCTTGGAACAGAACTTTAGTTAATGAAGTATTTGATTGAAAATGAATACATGATAATGCACCATCATTATTACATTTTTTAAGGAGTGTCTTGAAAAATTTCTTTGTGAGATATATGTAAAAGTTACGAAAACAATGTTTGCATCAGAATTTTTCATGTATGGCTGAACCAGTTATGAAATGTACTGTAATGTTAGAGGTAATCCTGTGACCAGATACTCTTGAAACTGGGACATATTATCTCATGACTGGTCTGCAACACACAAGAGATCCAGATTACTTTCTGACTTACTGGTAACTCATAAAGTTAAACATTGAAGTACACTGTTATTTAACCATGATCTTGGGAAAAAAAATTATATTGAAAAGCAAAAGAACCACGAGACATCAATATTCAGTTGATGTCATGAAATTGGCATGTTCAGTTTCATTTGTATCATTATCAGTAATTTTTCCATTTTAGGATCATAAGCAGAATGTTGTGAGCTCTCCTATCTGTTTTGTGATACTTAGGTCACAGGGAATTTTTTTTATTTCTGTTTCTTTTCATAGACATGGGATACCCTAGTATTTGGGCTCCATAGATGGAGCTGTACTAACTTATACATCTCTATTTAGTTTAAAGTACGTACTGTATACAGTACTGTACTGAATTTCCTAAAAGTTATTGATAATTTTTAATCCTAAATTTTTTTTTAGGATATGGTGAAACTGAACAAAATGTTCAGAGCTAAAGTTTAATTCTTTTACTAGTATGTAAAGGCATCATCATATATTTTGAGTTAGAAATTTGATTCATTAGACGTTGTACAGCAGAATAATTAAGTCAGACGTTTTATCATTGTGTGTGTGTGTGTGTGAGAGATATCAACCCTGGCATTATCTGTGTTGGAATTGTGCCTTGGTCACTGCCAGCACAGTCCACACTGGTTACTTGATTGTGGTGATTATGATCCCTTTTATCGAACATACTGCCAGTTAACAGTGAGATGAAGGCAACAAGATCTTTTCATGAAGGTGAGCTGCACAGGTTGATACTTCAGATAGTTCTTATATGTGGTGAAGATTGTCATTTTATCTATTAAATAAGTTATTTTACATGTATTAATGCTTCACGTGCATTACAGATGACCCGATGAGGAAGGAAAGATTAAAATACTGATTAAACAAAAGATTCCTTAATTGAATGAAAAAAATTATGTCTGCCTAGCAAAGAGAAATGCAGAAAAACATGTATACATTAATGTTTGAAAAACCAACACTATGTCATCAACATGAGTACACTTGCTTTCATCACCAGATACTTGTTGTCATAAAGTGCTGCTGCTGGAAGGTGGCAGCATGTACGATCACTTGGTGCTCATTTTAAATTTAATGAAAGGCTAATTGAGGCATTGAGAAAGTATGGTCTCGCCCAAAATTTTGTCATCTCCTTTTAGCACTTAATGCTGAAGTTGGGTCAGATGTCATGCATTTTAATGATTATATAGAAGAAATACTGAATGGAATGATAAAATTCATGCATACAATCCAGCCGTTGTGTCAGTACTGTACTGAGTTTTGTGAGTTCTTTTTGTATTTAAAAAACTATGTTTTAAGAGGTCTCAGCCTATTATCTATTTTTCAGCATACATCAATGTTATTTATGAAGGTGTGTTAAAAAAGGCACTCATTTTTGTAAGTTGAAGATGGTTCTACAGAATTGAGCTCAAAATATGTTGTACTACATGTACTTTGTAAAGTTGGAAAGGTGCTGCTATGTGGTCTTCCTACTGTTGAACTTGTTCCTCAAAGCTATCCTGTAGGTGTATAGTTACTTCAAATACCCATACCTCAAGTACAAAATTTAACATCCTTCCCAGATTTGAGACATTTAAGATATTCCAGCCCTGTGCCTTTGCAATGAGTTACCATATGCTGTTGAATCAAGGGAGTGAAGCTGAACCACTGTCATCCATGACCACGGTGGTGCTAGTCATTTACACTCTCTTGATTTATGGCCAATTAGCCTCCCACTGTTGTTACTAATTTTCTTGAATTCAGAAGATATTTGTCTTTGTGATAAACCTCATATATGGCATTTTGCAATACATGTCATTTGAAGGTGAACAGTGTACAGTATATGATTATGATGGGGATGTACATTCTTTATAAAAAATTGTTTACTTATTATGATGTTTATTGAGAATAGGGTAGGGCCGTGATATTATATGTTGTCCTTCACACCAGTTTTATGTCTTGCACAAAAAGTAAGTGTGGTTTAAACTAATTGGTCAAAGAAATTGTTAGAAATTTTAAGTAAATTATTTATTTCTTATTTGTATTTGTTGGGGAAAAAATCATTAACTATTCATATTCCTTAATCCTTGTGATAGTTTATTAAATTTACTGAAGATTTACTACTGGGGAAGTGTTGTTTAACTCTCTTAATTTTACTTAAATGTCAGGTCACTATTTCATTAAAAGTGTATTTGTTTCATGTAGGGTTGATCCTTAAACTGGTTGATGAAAATACTACAAGTATTGATGTAAATTCCATGTGTATTATGGAGAATTATCTGTTCTTCATATTGTTAATAAGAAAATATGTGTGATATATAATAAAGAGGTCGGAGTCATTTTTCACTCGTATGTTATTATCATGTGGTTCTTGTTGCCAAGAAGTTATTTTTCAACCATTGGAAATTTACAAAACATTTTTATCTTTTTTAATGATATATGCTCTAAAATATTTTGTAACAGCTTTTACTGGTACATTTGGTTAAAAATTGTGTCAGTCTTCCATCCCACCCAGTGTGCCATCTGTGGGTCCAACAATGTGCGATGTCTTGTATTCACAGGTTCATATGTCTCGGGGCTCGTGGATGGGATGGAGGACTGACATGATTTTTTTTCTGTGACTACCATAGCCACAAGTTTCATATACCTGTACATACATACAGGAAACCCCCAATGTACGTATGTCCTATACTGTATATGAAAATTTGTTTTAACAAGTCATATTTTGACACCCATTTACCTCTATACAAAACCAAACATTCACTTTTAACAAATAACAGTCACATTTTAACATCTTTTTTTTCTGTAAAGAATATAAATATTGTGTTAACAGATATGTACAAGGACACATTTTTGCTCTACAGTGTACTCCTCAAGGTTCATCTGCACTTGCCACCCCTCATATGAGCAATGTGCTGTTTTCTTTCGCCACATGCAAAATTCCTGTCCTTTTGTACAGACCCTACATACAGTATACAGACCAAGATGCCTGGTCAATGTAAGGCAGAACCTTCCAGCACTACTCCCAACCATGCCAAAAGGCAACACAGGGCAATTATCCAGGAAACTGAAGTTGGAGGGGATCAAGCAACATGAGGCCGGTGAAAGGCCGACAAGAATTGGTCAGCCTTTTTGTTTAACAGCCTTTGTTTTTGGCCTTTCTCTTCATCTTTGTCTTTAGTACATATATGAAAAATTCTCCAGTTGAGAAACCTTTTCCCTCCCTGGATTTCACCTCCCAATAATACATAGACTGCCATTCAATATACTGTACTTATTTTTACTTAACATATGAATTTCTAGGAATGCAATCCCTTCGTTTATTGAACAGGTTACGGGTCCCAGAACCCCATCCATTGTGTAGGCTCTGTCAAATTTAGGCAATGATAAGTGTAGTAATTTGACTTATTACTAAGCTGGTTTCATGAGGGCAAGAGCATTTTCATGTTTGCACTGTTCCTCAGTTTCTTATATTCACATTCATTATTGAGCTCTTCGCATCCAGCAACATGCTCTTCTTGTGCAGCCTTGTCAGTGATTAATTTCTGCTTCTTGTCTATTAGTCTATGGGTGTCCTCAGCACTTGAGCCTGATTCCTTAACCTTTTCTTATACCCTACCTGGTATATCCAACAAGTATATTGATATATTGACCATCAACTGTAGACAAATTATGTGTTATGAATTTAACGTAGAGAAATAGGTGCTGATGGAACCCATTATTTACAGCCAGGAAGATCAAAATATTCAGTTCATAGGACTAATTTGTAGGATAGAATTAATGTAGGTCAGGAGACAAAAATAAAATGGAGAAATATGTTTACCTAACAAAATACACAGATCAATTATATTGCTCCTAGAGTCCCTATAAACTGAGAGTAGCAACATGGATGGTCCTGGAAAATGAGATCGCTCATTACTGGCCGCTATATTGTTGTCACTCGTGCGTTGAGAGCCCACCTGATTTTACGTCAGTTACCATCTGACCATTGCTTTAGATGGATGGATTAGTGATTTTCATTTGCATTATGATGGGATGTTGTGTATTTAGATGCAACAATAGGTCGGACGAGACTTAAGATGCACAGATACCCAGCAGATCCCAAAAGAAGGAAAGCGTGGGAAAATAAAGTTGGAAATCTCTACCATCATCATTTTTGTGTTGGATAAGCTTTATGGCTGCACAGTACTGTTAAACACTTGGAGAGATGCTTCCTCCTTTACCTGGAAATTGGTATTATATAAAGTGAATACTGTAATATCCATGAGAGAAGCAGATGACAGTCTGTAATAGTGGAAGATAGCGGGTGTAATCTAACGCTAAACTCTTTATTACCACTATTATTGTTATAATTATTTTGATTAAAATACAGGAAATGTGCAACTTATAAAACAATTTATTTAAAACGGTACTCTGCAATACTGAATTATGGTACTATTTATCATTTGTGCTGTAGGTTATGTTAGTCTATAATTAAAGAGCATGTAAGTACAGTATCGCCTATTGTATGATACTGTATAGTAGTACAAATAGGTAAAAAAATATGGTAGTGCGAAAACTGACTAAAAACGTAGAATAAATGTACAGTACATGAAATTCTTGTCTCAGTGTAAGTGCATTTCATTATTGGTTGTTACTAGACTAATATGTAGCACACTACTGAATTTTTGCATTTATACAAATTGTACATGTACTATATATCGGTAGAGAAAATGGTAATCAAACATTCGAAATACATGTACTGTACACACATTTACCAATACATGTACTAAACTGTATAGGTATTCACTGTTACTATACAGTACTGTGCTGCATTAAGGAAAAATATTATTAAAGTATAAGTAGCATTTAACTATAATACATAACCATTGAAAATATTCCAGATTCAGTGAGTGCAGATAACCATACAAATTATTTTATTTACTAACTTCCTTTAGGACCCCATTATGGAGATGGGATAATTAAGCTGGGATCTCATGGGATTTAAATTTGTTGACTGATATAGGTTATAAAATTTCTGGAAGCAAGACATTCATTTTTGATGTAGAATTATGTTTTCGTTTGCTGCTGTCTAGATGATTTATTTTGTTTTCATTGCCCAGTCCGCTATTCTTACCAATCGTTATTATATTTGACAAAAATCTACATAATAATATTGGAAGTGTATTTAAGAAAGTTTAGCCAAAACAATGTTGACTCACTAATTGAAAAACTACAGATTGGGCAACATTTATTTTACATAAGTAAATAATGATATTGTACTTAATCATACAAGAAAAATCTCTCCCTCACTCTCCCAAAGTACAGTATAGTACTTGTGCCATTAGGCTGGCTTTAGTAGCATAATTACTGATGTTAACGAACATTTTTGCACTTTCCAAAAGATTTTAAAATGTTGTTGAAAAATCTTCCAGCAACATTGCTATTACCAAATCTGTGGAAGATAAACCAGAGTATGAGTGGACATAAACTTAGACAAGAAAACATGTATCCTTGCCTGCATGAGAAAGTTTAACCACAGGGACGCACAGACACAGATGGACGAATGGGCGGGAATAGCAAAACATTTAATACCTGTACCACCTGTCAAGGGTGGTGGGTGGGGGCATAGTAAGTTCAAGACTATCTTGAGATGGAAGTACAGTACCTAAGATTCATGAGGAAGTAAAGCTGAAAAAATGGTTTCAGGGAGGTGATGAGTAAAACTTAATATGATAAAACAGTAGAGTTGTAATGTTTTAGCACTTGCATTTATTTTTAAAATGTTATAGCACTGCATTATAAGGCCTATACAGGGTGTATCAGGTCTACAAGGAAGAACAGGTGTACTTACAGAGAGCCAAAAAACGATGCATAACTGTCACAGTCTCCCGTACTGGTAGTGTGGGAGGACTTTTCTGTACTTGTGTGATTTTTCTTGCTGGGTTCGTTGATGTTAACTTCTCTGGCATTACTACTATCAATTTTCACACTGTTAATGTCTGTTTTGTCGGTATCATCATTCATTACACACACACCAGCTCTACACATCTGAAAAGATGGTGCAGACAACAGTGCCCAAGTGAATGTGTGCAGGGTTCAGGGTCAAGTAAGTCACCTCACCAAGGATAAGATGCCAAAGCTGCCAAACACTAACCGGGTTGTACAGAGCTGATAATATACAGCAAATGTGTTTATGTGTGTGGGAGAACTATACCTTGTACAGATTCCTGATTAGAGAACATCTACATTACTGTTTCAAAAATGTAATGTATACACAGTGTTTGTACAGTACAAGGTATCTAAAAAAAAGTACCCGTATCTCCCAGGATGGGTTCATGACTTTCGAAATGCTACAGCAACTCGTGATGTTCTGGGAGGGTTGGTATGCATGGCTCTGGCATTGGGGTGGAAGAGAAGTCACCCCATGGCACCATTTCACCCATAAAATTTTAGTTCTCTTGGTGTATTTCAAGATTATTTTCTTTAAATCAACACTGTACTGCATTATATATTGTCAATATGTAAAATATATTTCAAAATGACCAATAATTTGCTTGGAAACACAGAAAAAAAGCGTTTAGTTGAAGAGAGTCTCAAGCAAGATATTACCTCCAGTGAAAACAGAGAGACTAACGCCTGTTTGCTGTGTTAAGAGGCTGGATGCTGCGCATTAAACTAGTCACTTTACCTTCAATTATGTTCAATAATTGTTAAAATGACTAAAAAATTTAATATTAAACTTTTAAAATTATTGAATAGTATAAACTTCTTGATATTTACTAAAATAGTTAGGAATTTAAGCCCTAGAACCGATTAATGTATTGGTGGACTGATACTAAAGCTGGTTGCCCGGCCAGTGCAAGCGAAAACATGTTGAGGTCGGTTCGTAAGAAATTCGTTAACCGAATTTTTGTTCGTTAACCGAATTGAAGATCCTTATGGAAGGCAGTTCGTTAACCGAAATTTCGTTAACCGATATAGTAGTAAACGAAATCACTGTACATACAATTAGTGGCTTTGCACATATAATGTGTTCTGTACTTCATATTTTCTTTTCTTCAATGTAGTTATCAGCATATACATGGATCACGTGCACCTACCTGTACAGTGATTTATTTGCACACACACACTATATATATTATATATATATATATATATATATATATATATATATATATATATATATATATATATATATATATATATATATATATATATATATATATATATATATATATATATATATACATAGAAAAATAATCATTATATATGTATTTTTTATTATAGTGTTAGTGTAAATAGAATCATCAGTACAGAAGATTAAGAGAGAGATCATCATTACGTGTATTGCAGTACATGTATCAGTTAAAGCCTTTTTCACGATCACGGTACTAATGGTAATATTGTCAGCTGTAACTCTACACTGCAACACTTTCAAGCACTAAAAAAAAATATATACTTGTGTGTCCCATTATTTCTCTCCAGCGTCCAGCGCCGAGAATAAGTGGGTCATCCTACGTGTACCATCATTCATAACAATGAAATCGTTTAACTTGGAACAAACGGGGTGAAGTGAAAATGAACCTTATAAACCCGAGCATCACCAGTTGTGTGACACTGTAATGGGCCCTCCCCCACCCCTACTACCAACCCCAGCACAACTACCACCATCACCCCGACCTCAACACCAACAGTAGCATCGTCACCACCAGCCCCACCGCCGTCACTACCGTCTCTACCACCACCAAGGTCCACCAACACCCATCTATGGGATAGGGTAGGATGTCAAGTGCCTGTACCGACAGACAATAACTAACCCATGACAATCCTAACACATCATTAGCTTAGTTAGGCGGTCAGCCCGCCCTCTCTTACCTCTTCCTAAATTTCTTCAATTTTCGAACTATAACTTCCTTCCCCCACCCCTATTCTTCTTTCACCCCTCCTTTCTCTAAAAAAAAAAAAAAATAATAAAAATAATCAGTTTTCACCACTCCTTACGCTAGCAGAGGGGCGACCGCCTTAAAAAAAAGTCATGGGTGAGGGCGCGAGTAGCTGTGAGGCAGAAAATGGATGCCTCACATTACCTAACATATACATGATGCCTCTCTTCACCCTACACACACACACACACACACACAGGAAGTAGCAGATCATATTCCGTATGTAAAGGACGGTCCTTACATCATTGTAATCCGGACACAGCTACCACATCCGCCAGTGTCGTCTGTCTGGCTGTTGGAGTCGGACTCGAAGATGAATGATGTTATGTTCAGTGTTACCCACACAACGTAAATAAATATATTGTTCACAGGAGTCATCTGTGTTTAGTATATTTGTCATTATAAATAAACGTTCATGTCACGGGTCCACGTTTATCGCCTTAGGCTTACTGTTTTGAAACGCACGCGTGTGTGTGTGTGTGTGTAAAGAAGACTTTTACAGTGCCTATGAACCCCAAAATCAGTCAAGTCACGTTAGACATGTACAAAATTCATATAGTTAGACACACACGTTGTAATATAAAAGGTAAAATCGTGGTTTGTATTCTTGTACAGCTGTAGCTCACTGACATAAGGTATAATCTATAATATAGCATTCGCAAACCAGAATAATTCATCCATGTCTAATACACCTAATAAGTTATTTAATGTGTAAGTTAGGAGGTAAGTGAATCGCTTATTTACTTAATTAGGTTACTTGGGCTTGTTCTGAACGGGGACTATATTCCTATATGTCTAACGGGAGGGGTAATGGATGTAGCAGGGGGATATTGGATATAGCAGGAGGGGTAGCGGGTGTAGTAAGAGGTGTACTGTATAGTGGGTGTAGTGGGCGGGATAGTGTGTTAGTGGGCGGGATAGAGGATATAACAGACGGGATAGAGGGTGTAGCGGGCGGGATAATGGGTTACTGGGCGGGGTAGAGGATGTAGCAGACGGGATAGAGGGTGTAGTAGGCGGGGTAGAGGTTGTAGTAGGCGGGATGGGCGTAGCAGGAAGGGAAGTGACTTTACAAATATTTATTAAATGCTCATTAGTGGAATACGACATGTTGAACTGTCGAATGTTACTCCAGTCTTTCGGCGAATTTAGGGTCAGTAAGGATACAGCAAACTGAAAACACATTTCTTTGGTACATCAGGAGGCAATGTAACCAGCACTGCATTCGACTGCCCTCACACTCCCAAATGTAAATTTAGGTCCCATTCATCAGTAACCCTAAGGACAGGAGGTGAGTATTGTATCCGTTCATCTACACAGCACCCAATTTGGTTGCGGTAAGTGCTTCAAAAAACACGTTAGGCACCCTAGATCAGCCAGGTATGTAATTTTTGGCCTCATAACAAGGCTGCCACGTCCTTGACCCGGCCAGAGAATGGTGGAATGTTATTACCCCAGTGTGTGGACTGTGATTGAGTGCAGAGAGGCAGGTGTGATGACATACAGGTAAGTACTTGTTTGTCTACCTGCGACCTAACTTTCCCTCGCCTGGTCTCTTATAAATACTAGCAAAGGGAAGTGAAAAGAGAGGAAGAAACCTAAGGTAGAGAGAAGAGAAAAGGGGAACAAAGATGAAAGAACTATACAAGAGAGAAAGGAAAAAAGAACGAAGGATGAACAATACAAGAGAGAAGAATATAGAGAAATGTATGAGAAATATAAGAAAAATGAAAAGAAGAGAAAATAGAAGAAAAGAGGAAAGCACCTGACAGTTTTGTCGGCTATATCCTTGGTCAAGTTGTTTTACTGTTTACCAATGTCGTTTACCTACACTGTCTCAGGCTTACGTTACCGTATACTTACATTGTCTATATTCATGATAAACTGTATAACTGCGTAGCTTATAAACATGTTTCTTCAATTGTAAACTTGTGTGACAAGTGACTGAATTATTATTATTATTATTATTATTATTATTATTATTATTATTATCATTATAGGGGATGGCAGGCAGCTCCACCAGAATCATTCCGTCCACTTTGGCTCGCCCCACCTCCACAATACATTTATTATGGCTGGCCCAGAGGACGTATATATATAATTACCTTCTACACACGAATATTGAAATTAAGAGCTACCAGGACAGGAGCGGTAGAGACCTTGCCTCGTCACAGCGACCTGGGTGTGATTCCGGCTCGGAAGCGAAAAGGGCGTTGTCCAATGTGACACTACTGAACATAGCAGGTTATGTCCGGGTACTCTAGTTTCCTCCTCCACTAGCACTGGACAATAGAAGGCAAACACACAACGAACAAGCTACCGGCTTTCTTCCTCCTTCAACAAGGTGACTTAAGATGACATGTTCTACTACACAGATATGACCGAGCAGTGACAAGATAAGTGTCCGAGAGTGTTATGCATATATTGAACCTCTTTCCTTCATATGGTTACTTTCAGATGATTTGTGAAATACATACACATATTTATATATTAATACACATTTGGAGCCTTGTACATGCACGCATACAGAGATTAACCAACACGAGTGTCCGTCAACCCTAGTGGTGGCCAACAAGCAAGTCCTGGTTCACGGATGGTTGCATGAAGACCATTAGGATAAATCATGTTTTCTCTTATATCATCTATCTATTTTTTCTTTAGTTCGCATGTAATAAATTCTCGAGTTTACAATTATTCAGATCATAGGGATGTATGTGTTATATTTAACCCGGACTGTAACACGAGACTGGTGATGGGCTGATCCTTTATCTGAGTGAGGTTGAGCGACCTCTACCTCCCATAGCTAATTCTGAACTTTTTCTATCTTCCCATTAAATAGTTTCATGGCAAGGAAGGGTTTGGATCATCCATTCTCATTATTTCATCGCTTACCTTGACCAACCATAGACAGGCTCACGGAGTGACGCTTAAACTCTTCTTGAGTGGAAAGTGAGTGAGCCTGGGTGGCAGTTCTAACATTTTGAAGGCATTGACAAATTCCCAGGAAGGGCGAGGGAGCGGCCAACTGATACAGTGTAAAGTGTTTCGACCTTTAGAATATTCCCCCGAAGTTCACAATGGTCAAAACCACCTCAAAAATATTATAAATATAGGCTAATTGCAGTAAAACTGATGTATGTCATACTGAGATGAAATTAATAGTTTTAATTAACATTTTAAATTAACAGGTTTCTTTAGAATTTATCATGATACAACTAAAATAAATATGAGAATTAGTTGGAAGAGCAGCAGGAGGGGTTCAAGAGAATCCCCTGCCTTATTCCAGACACAAGTAAACAACTTGTGGAGTTTGTAATGGGGTGACCAGTAGACACATGTAAAATTTACTCCATTTCACCACAAATAAAAGTTAATTCACTTAAGGTTACTATAGTAAAGTGGTAAGTCAAAATAATTATAAATCGAAGTTATTGGTGAAGGCCTTACGAAGTAAATATTGCATCGTGAACACACACTGAAATAAATCTTACAGCATGCATACTTAGCATCGCATTTAAAACAACATTCAAACCTCTACACAGTGTACTGTTAATCAAGTGAGCTTATTGTAAGCGGTGGGTTGTATACAGTCAATGGGAATTTTTACCCACCAACCCTTCCCGTTCACGTACTTGATCTTCCTAGGCTGGCAGTGGTCACTCGCCTTTATGAACGCTTTACTTATCTTTGATGTTTTAGGACCCTTTATAGTCGACTTACGAGCGTTCTGCTTTGTCTTCTTCTTAATTTTTGATATCTGACTCTTTTTCTTTTCCGTCATGCAGTTATTATTACATTTTGCTTCCGTAGGACTTCTGTTTTGGTTCCCCGCCTCCTCCATCATTCGCCGTGTCTTTTTTATCTTTATAATCTTTATCTTCCATCCTTTCCCCTCTACGTACTTCATCCTCTCCTTGATGACGATGTGTGTTGGGGTTTCTATTCTTCTAATTTTCTTGGGCGTTTTCTTCGTCTTCTTTATTGTGTTTTTCTCTTTAATACCTGTCATTACGTCTTTTTTGGTAATCGCTGTCTTGCTCTTGTGTTTATTTTCATTGTTTATATTCATGGTGTTCTTTTTGTTGTTCTTTTTCTTCACTTTTCCCCCCTTTTTGGGTACATCGAACTGACTCATCTCACTATTTAAGGTTTGTGATTTATTTTGTTTTTGAGGATTGTTTGTTTCTCCCGTTTTTGGTTTCTTCGATTTTTTACTCGTTTTTCTTTTGCTGTTTTTCTTTTTAGCTTGATTCTTTATTTCCTCTGTGCTTAGTTTAAGGGATTTTGAGGTTCTCCCACTCCCACCTTTATCATCTGTGACTTTTTTCTTAGCCTTAACGCACGTCCCCCTCTTACACACCTGAAAGAAAATTGACTTATAACAACACTTGAGAATATGATATGCCCGCCCCCAGACGTGGTTCTTATAGCAGTGTGTATTGTGTTTATCCGTATATTGTTTAGTACATTCAAGGTGATTTTTTTTTACTATCTCTTGCTTCAATTTTCAACTTTTTCTTAAACATATTATTTTTGGCTGCACGAGAGAGTCATTGTTATGGTGTACAGTGTCTGTAGTCCTCTCCAACCACTCTGATATAATGACAACAATTGCCACTAAGCTTATCAGCCTGGGAGACCCTACGTCGATGTTCTGGCGTGGTTCCCCAGATTTATAGTGGAGTGAGTGAATGAGTGGGGTGGAAAGATTGACCGAAGAAGTGAGTTAGTAAAAAACGGGTGGAGCGAACCAGCAGATGGTGGGGTGAACCAATGGGTGGAGTGAACTAGTGGATGGAGTGAGTAAATGGTTCAAGTAGTGGGTGGAGTGAACCAAAGGGTGGAATGAATCATAAGGTGGAGTGAACCAGTGGATGAAGTGAACCAAAGGGTGGAGTGAATCATTGGGTAGAGTGAACCAATGGATGGAGTGAACCAATGGGTTGAGTGAGCCAGTGGGTGGCAGTGAACCAATTACGTAGAATATGTCAGAGAGGGGTATCACACACACACACACACAAAGGGGATGGTGGTATGATAATGAGGATGTTAGAGTGTGGGTTAGTGGCGGCATGGAGGTAGTGGTATGGTCTTGGTAAAGAACACACAACAAGGACTACGTGTATAACTGTACGGGGTTGGATGACTCACCTTAGAACCTCCACACAGTGTTCCTTCTAGAGCGGCGGCTGAGGGTGTCTTGAGTAGTCGACCATTACGGCACCAGATCTCCTTACACACATCCTGGTAAAGGCGATACCAACACACCATTATTAACTTAGAAAACTGAATTCAAATTAGTACCAGCGTGAGACGTGTCCAGCTTGACCACATATCTGGGAAAACCACAACGAAGCTTGACACGAACTCGGGAACACCACAACACAGCCTGAGATAACATCTTTATAATATTATACGGTGCACAGGTATTTTGCTAAGGTATATTATGCGCTTTAATGATGTGTATGCAACTGGGCTATTTGTGTGTGTGTGATAACTTACATTAAAAGGCTTCATAGAGTTTGTAAAGTGTCGCCATTCTCTGCCGTACATATAGTGGCACTGCTCGTCGGCATTGAATCTCTTGCCGGGGAGTTTACCGTGATGGTTCTCGTCGTTGTTCTCGAGTTTGCGAGTATTGGAGGTGCTCAGACACTCGCCTCTGTAGGGGGAACAGGTTCTGGTTAATTTACGCTAGGTTAAGTTAGTTTAGGTTAAGTTAGGTTAGATTGGGTTAAGTTCTTAGAGTTTAGTTTGGGGTCAGACTGGGTTAGTTTGGCGAGGCAAAGACAGAAAGAGAGATAAATATGTTATAGCTAGTCGATTCCGGTGAGAGGTCTATACTCACTTAGTGTTGAGGAAGTTGTGAAGGACGTTGCTGGAGCAGGAGGACCAAGTGGTGGCTCCTGACGCCATCACCGGAGACATGATGAAGTTGTTCTTCTTGCAGATGCTGGCTTTCCCTGTACCGTCGTGTCGCATGTTGAAACTGTGGCACACAAGACAAGGAGGTCAGAACTCGAAATGTTCTAAGATTACACACTGTCTCCAGGCCTACATACCTTCTCCAAAGCTACATACACTCTCCAAGCCCACACATTGTCTTCAAAGCTACACACAGTCTAAAAATTGGTACTGTACTTGCTTCATGTTCTAGCAGTAACTACATCTGTTACCAAGGGAAACAGCAATTATTCGAGTAACGTCATCACTGTCAGAGGTAATGCGACGACGCCGGGGGGACTTACCTGTGTCCCAGCTCATGGGCTATGATGTAGGCGGCGGCCAGGGAGGTAGCCTCGTTGACGGTGCAGGAATAAGAGCGGGAGCACATGCCCCCGACGTACGCCAGCCCCACCGTCGAGTTCTTGGAAGGCCTCACGTTCCACAGGTCTTGACCAGACAGTAGAAGAGCATGATCCCAGCTCTTTGACGTAGTCTGTACAGGCCAGAGGACACTTTGTCATAAAATAGGCGAGATACAGGAATGCTTGGAAGAAGACTAGCCTGTGAACAAAACCCCCTGGACACTTCTGAGGGTCATGTAGGTGAGGTCGATTGCGGGGTTTTGATATGTATTTACTAAAAAATTTCTGTGTATTATAAGGTTTTTCATGTTGTTATTTCATCTCTTTATAATAACAGCAACATTCACCATCAAACACCAATGACTCACAAATAAATGCCAGACATTGATGGGTGTCCTGGGAATTATTACGCCACTATACTTTTTCGTCATTACTTACCCGCGGGTTTAACTTGGCCTGCCACCTACAGAAGTTCTTGAGGTATTCGTAGATGTCGCCCTTCGCACTATTGGGTTTGTTGCTGCCCAGGACCTCAACTCTCTTCACCAGCATTCCGATCTTGGCGTCTCCCAGCGAGGGGTCAGAGTACAGTCGGTGTACCTGCAGACACCAATACGGTCAGGGAGAAATAATAACAAATTAGTTCAACTACCTTGCTTATAGAAGCTTAACTGTACAGAGTGCAGTATCCACAGTCTCCACCAGAGTCATGCTTATTGGACTCGCTTTCAGTATTAATGCAATATTAATAGTAAGAATTGTACGCTGCTTTGCATTAAAAAATCTCTCAAACTAATTTCTCTTCCACTGTTGTGAAAGTAGAAGCCTTCTTAGGTTTAGATAAAAACACAACTTATATGAATACGAAAATTTGGTCGCTTAAGCTCAAGGAATACTTTGTCGTGAATCCTTAGTCGAGATTACTAGGGATTACGGAGAGTTCCAGTGAATCGGGTATTGGTGATTTCTGAAAGTCAGTTTTACACCTGACGTCTGAGCTGCTTCCCCAATTCTCTTGGTGTTGTCTGAGTATTTATCTTTACTTATGTGGCTGACCTGTATTCAACTTAACAGATAAGTTATTCTTGTTATTATTGTTAGGAATAATATTTAGAATGTTTAATAGGAGTTTAAATTAAGTCACCATTGTGTTTTACTTCGTAATGTTCGCGCGTGAGTTTTCTTTGTAAATATATTGGTTTGTTTTAAGTGTATTTTTCACTCTGGGTTTTCTCCTTCACATTTATACAACAATTGACCTAATTAAGCCTGTCTAGTTCACTTTGTTGTACATTACAGTAATTTTAGTGCGGATCAGTATTCTCCCAACCTGACTTAGATCTTTAATATACTCTCTTCCACATTTCACTTTGTAAACGATAAAACAAAAAAACTTATACGATTAGGAGAGCTGCTAAAAGGATTGTGTCTGAATATTTCTAAGGTATGACAAAATAAAGAAACAGCAACTTCAAGGCATAAACTTACAGCATTAATGAGGGTCATAACAATCTCAATGAGCTTCTTGTTGGTGTTGCTGTTAGGGTAACGCTTTTTCACGTACGAGAATAGCCCAAGGTCCATAAATACGGCCAGCTCCACAGTGTATGACGTGTTCTCATCTGTCCGCCGACGTACGCGATCTCCTCTTCCGTCTGGCGTCGTGGCGATCTCCGTCCCTGTTTCGTCGTGAGACTTCGTTACATCACCTCCATGTGCCTTAGTAGCAGTATCCAAAGACTCCTCAGTACTGATGGTGAAGCCCGTGTCTCCGTCGAAGTCCGGTAGAACAGGAGGGAGAACTGTTGACAGAAACAAGGGACTGTTGTCTTTGTTGACTCTGAATGGTCTTTGTTGTCGTAATACACCTCATATTGTTCACTTCAGCATAGTGACAAGATGTTGAACAGTCTCTTAGCCTTCTTACAGGAGACCAAAACAACAAGGCAATAGGCAAAACAAAAGATTGACTGGACAACACAAAGAATGTCAAACCTGTTTCGTGGGCAAGGTTCGTCTTCAGCGGATAGATCACCACCAGAGTCTCCCGTGTCCCCCTACGGTATCGAGACTTCGGCTGATACTCCTCCTGGCTCACCTCCTCCACCTGGTAACTCTTCCCGCTACGCTCCACCACGCCCATCTGGAGAGAGAGTGTGACGCTACTAAACTCCGAGGACCCATCATTATCTTCATTCACTCACCAATATCTTCATTCACTCACCTCCATTAACATCCACCCACCAACATCCACTCACCACCAACATCCACTCACCACCATCTACTCACCACCAACAGCTACTCACCACCAACATCCACTCACCACCAACATCCACTCACCACCAACATCCAATCACCATCAACATCCACTCACCATCAACATCCACTCACCACCAACAGCCATTCATTGCCAACATCCACTCACCAAGCCGCTACAGGTGGAGATGACAGCCCAGGTGGTTGAGGAGCCGCCGGCGTAGAAACAGTCAACAGGGATGTCGTCTGCTTCCACCTGCTGACCCGGGAACTCGTGGAAACTGCCAGAGTGACCCGGATGGAGGATGAGTTACTACTGTTACTCAAGAGGAGGTATGGCAAATAAACTTTGATATTTTTGTTAATGCAGCTCAATGTGTTGTGTACTTTCCTGTAGGTATATGTTTTTTTTGTATTTCTTGTACCTCCTTGTAAATGCGTAATAGTATTTTTGGATTTTTTTGTAATTCTTCTGTTAATATTTTTTTTAATATCCTGTAAATCTGTTATTTTATATGTCCCCATAAATGTGTATAGTATTTACTCATACATATGAATAGTATTTTCTCGTAAAACCAAGCTTTTATTTTCTGTAAATTATTTCGTATTTACCTGTAAATATTTGTGTATTTTACTGTCGTTATTATTTCATATGTATATGTATACTGTATATCCTTGGTTCATACGACTAGTGTCCCCCGTAAGTGGAGATGTAAGAATGGTCGACTTGAACCAAGACATAAACATACACTCACACAAAATAACATACACACAAGCGTCAATAATACACTGAGACTATCTTAACAGTGTACCTTCTCGTAGCACCAATTAAGAGAAGACACGAAGCGTACGTAATCTTATGGAGTAAATTCTATACATTGTCCGTTAACTGAACCCGCCTGCGTTCTAACACCTTACCTGGTAAGAGGAGGAGGGTGGACCTACCTCAGTTGGAGGTCCTGCGCTGCAAGATTGACATTTTGGAGGACGAGGTCAACCTGGGAATCAGGAAAGGGTAGCTGGAGGGAGACAGTGGAGGCTGAAGACTTAAGATCGTGGTGCAGGGAGCGTCGACTTCGTTCCGACCAGCGTAACACACGATACTCGCCAGCTGCATCCGGGGGTGACCACAACAAAATGTTACAAAAGTGTACCGGTAGAAAGTAAATATTACTCATGAATAGAAAGTGAAACATTACCCAGATTTAGAGAATCACACTCACTCTTTTTGTTAGGTTAGATTAGGTTAGGGGATTAATTTCTCCAGGTTAAGTTTCTGTGGTGCAAGTTTATCTTGTGTTCTAACTTGAGGCACATAATACAATAATACCATATAATACCCAAGACTATAACATTATATCACACATCAACCATATGAAGACCATGGTTATACACCTTAACCTCTCCTCCGACCATGGTTCACCTCCCACCATCATACTGCGCCCCAACACACTCCAGGTTGTGAATGCCACCAAACTCCTCGGCGTCACTGTAGATGACAAATTAAGCTAGAACTTACACGTCAGTACTATCGTTAAATCTTATAGCTATCGTATCCACCTCCTCCGTTGCCTCGAAACCTTTGGCCTTCCTGCGTCTGAGCTCAAGAATATTTTCACAACCTTCTTCCTTAGCTCTCCTACTTCTGCTTCAACTGTTTCACAATAAAGACACTTAAAACTGTTAATGTACAGTCATATTACTAAATGTGGACAAACTGAGGATTCTTTTCTCCAAAGTGCTCACCTTAAGATTCGCTCAATTTAATCTACCTGAACTTTAATTAGCTGTTCTTGAGGTGACGGTGGACCTCGGTACTCGCCTGAAGATTGGCCCCAGCTTACCTTAACATAATTTTAACCAGACCAATGTAAACTAACGTACATTGAGGTTATTATAGCAGTATTGTTAAAAAAAAATACCAAAGAATGCACCTTCACTTATCACTGTAAATGCTAGACCGCGGCTGAACCATTGCTTGTGTATAGGAAGAGGGGCAGCATCTCTTGTCTGGTCTATTCTCTTTTAACTAGCTGCGAATTTGGTCCTTATGTTGACGATACTGAAGACCTAAACAAGAGTGGGTGGCGTTCGTCCCCGATGATGCCCCGGTTTACGAGAACAGCAAGAAACATTAATTTTCACAATGATATCAGGACCGCCGAGATGGATTAGATTTGCTTGAAAATGCCGCGTGCTGTTTAAGACAGTCGCCATCTATTGGTTAAGTGTAAAGGTGGTGAAGACTGCCAAGAGTCGCCATACTGGACTGTTTTAATGCTTCGACTCATTCATTCGAAGTTTGGTGTTGGGTTAAGTATTTTAATTTAAACCACCCGAGATTGTGGACAGTATGGTTGCCGGCTGTGGGTCTCACTTCCTTCTCCTCCATAGTGGTGAGTACATTATTTGTATTGTGTGAACTGTCTTCACTTATAAGTGTTCCTGCTCTTGTTCGGTTAAGTACTGTATAATGTAATTGATTTAATTGTAGGTTTAATCGTATTGCTTTGTCAATGGCTAAATTCTCGAGCTGAGTAAACTTCCTATTTAGCTATTTTGTCATTATTGTTTCTTGTATGCATTGTAAATAGTTTATATTAATTATATTATTTTACCTGTTGGTTTTGCTTCACCGATATGTGAAGTTAACCAGTCTTTGAAAACGTTCCATGGTAAACAGTCGTATTGCTCGAGAACACGGGACTGGATGATTCACCAACACGTTCACTCTACAGATACTGTACATTAACCTGCACTAACTACAGGTGTGGACGGCACTGGCTACAGGCAGGTGTGTGGTGGCACTAACTACAGGTATTGGCGGCAGTAACAGGTGTGGACTGTACTAACTACATGTATGTACGGTACTGAGTGCAAGCAGATGTGTGACTGTACTAACTACAGGTGTGGGCGGTAGTAACGGGTGTGGACGGTACTAACTGCATGTGTGTACGGCGCTGAGCACAGGCAGGTGTGTGACGGCACTAAATACAGATGTGGGCAAGAATATCTGCAGGTGTGGGTGGTACTAACTACAGTTGTGAACGGCACTGAGTTCAGGCAAGTGTGTGGCTGCACTTACTACAGGTGTGGGCGGCACTAACTACAGGTGTGGACAACAATAACTACAGGTGTGGGCGGTACGAACTGCATGTGTGTACAGCACTGAGTACAGGCTGGTGTGTGGCGGCACTTACTACAGGTGTGGTCGACACTAAATAGTAAATACAGATGTGGGCGAAAATAACCACAGGTGTGTGCAGCACTAAATACAGGTGTGGGCGGTACTAACTCCAGGTGTGGGTTTGGGGGACTCACGTGGGTGGAGAGGGAAGACAGTGGACTCCAACTGAGGGTGGAGCAACTGCCCAGTGTCTGCCAGGTGAATCTGTGGAGGTGAGGCTCATTCTTAGCTTCCATGGTTAAGAGGGGTCCGTGTGAAAGGTAGGTTAGTTTAGGTTAGGTTAGGGTTAGTTTTGGTTAAATTAGGGTATGTTTGGTAAGGTTAAGGGTAGATTAGATTAAGTTACGTTAGGATAATTTTTTGGTTAAGTTGGGTTATAGGAAGATTAGGTTAAATAAAGGTTGATATTAGTTAATTTTGGTTGAGTTAGATTAAGTTAGGTTCGGTCTCTCCTTTTGGACACAAATAAAACCTGCTGACCGTATATGTATGTATGTGTGTGTGTGTGTGTGTGTGAAACTTTCTAGACCCAAGTTCATTATTTACAAAACTCCTTACACCATAAGTTTATTATGTAATTAATTAATCTGTACATTTGGGTCATGTACATTCACACGCCTGGGTTATACACATACACACACACCTGGCTTATGTACACATAGCTGGCATATGTACATATCCATACACACCTGGGTTATGTACACACACACACACACACCTGGGTTCATTCGTAGGTTTTGTGTGTTGGTGTGGGGCAGTGTGTGTCTGCTACCCAGTGTGCGTCAGTACCAGTAGTATTACAATATCACCACCGGCTCGTTGTATGAGTCAGTACTATTAAAAATAGTACCGACTCACACACTATCAGACCCTGGGTTGACTATCTCTGTGTGTGTGATAAGTGACCCAGACCCTCGATACATACACACTAACGTGAATATAGGTCACATTGTTAGGTACACGTCATGCAACTTCCGCTGTTGCTTCACAATGTTATTTATTTATATATTTTATTTTTATTTATTTTTTAGCACGTCATTATTATTGCTCTTATAACTTGACCCTTTGCCTGGCAGTGGTCTGGAAGTGCTTGTAGCAGGTGAATTAGCTTATTTTGAATGAGAAACTGTTACTAAATCTTCAATCCCCCTTGTTTATATCTAGCGGCAGAAACTCAAGGAAAATTAAATGTTTAAACTGAAGAAGAATGCATTTAAAAGCAACGTAAAAATGTATTAAGTAGCACCTTGCTTGAGACTAGAGGTTGTGAACTCTATATTGTGGTGAACGAAAGGGAGTCACATGCAGCTCCCAACTTTACGTTTTATTTAAAATTTTGATTCTGATAAATATTTCCTACAAATATCCTTAATATTTGGTGACCTATTACCAAATCTCACAAACTGGACTGCTGTATATAGGCGTGGAGGAGATCTTACCTCCAGAAAGAACTATTAAGGTGCAACATTGGGCGACTAAATTATTCGTGAACTAAATCGTCTCGATTATCCAAGTTGACTGGAGGCTTTAGGAATGCAGACTCTAAAGACAAGACGCGATAGGCAGGATTTCATAGACATTCTAAACCTTGAAAGGGATGGAAAACAGTATACTATATAGTGTCTGAGGCTTTAGGGTGTGTGTGTATGTCTGCCGAGTGGATACAGCGCTCATCTCCTGTCTCAAGAGACGCTGGTTCGACCCCCAAGTTCATCCGGTTTTGTATGAGTGCCCAACACTACAGCTTTATGCATTGCAGTAGGTAATTAAGGTTATACAGAGCTCAGTTCTGAAGTTTTAGTTCACTCCGTTTCCCCCGGCTTTGTTATTACTATCACACTACAGTATAGCCATAACACACTTGAGGCCTTAGTGTGACGAAAGTTTTGATAAATTACAAGTCTCCACAAAGCGGAAACCTAAATATAATAGTAATCCCAAAGCACCAGAAACAGTGCAAAAGAAGTTTAACCAAATGCCCCCAAGCGTCGTAAGCCTTCACGTATTTGTGGTCTCAACGTACTATAATCAACACAGCAGAACCTAAATACAGTCTACCAGAAATACCAACACACGAGTCTAAAGCTACGAAGGACCTCCACATACCGGAGGCTTCAACAGATCAAAAGCCTCATTCTATGAGAAGTCTCAACATACCATAGCCTCAATGCATCGGCAGCCCCTCCGAGACCAATGTTTAGCAACCCTAAAGGACTTTGTCCTCTCATAAAACATTAATAAAACTCTTCTATCATGAGTAACTATGAAAGTTATCAGTAATTTTGAGCGAGACCAAATAATAACGGATGAATCGAAAGCATACCTGCATTCCCGTGGTAGAGGAAATTAGGAACACAAAGTATAGTAATATCCAATCTGCAACACTCATGTCACTGATTCTGTATGTGGAACTCTTCATATATCACAAACTGGCTGACACAGGTGTTCTCCCGTTTGCTGTCGACTACTGACTCGCTGATTGCAGCTCCTGTTGCTTTACAATTCATTAGCAGGTGAACGGTGCGAGTTGCCACTTTTTTCACTAATGAGTTTTTTTTCAGTTGCCACTTGTTTCTGTTCTTTCAGAGGCGTTTATAATTTATATACTTCTCATACTAACGTAACAAGCTTCCATGCGTTATTAACACAACCTTAAGAAGCTGATACTGTGAAAGCTAAAGACGATAGTTGTCAACAATTGTGGTGGTATTCAGCTTGTAGGCCATGGGTGGGCGAGATGATGACGTTCACAACCAGAGTTATTGTTCATATGTCGCTCGTGGAACCTTAACAGCCTTGTCCAGAACGGAAATACCGGAGAGTATGTGACGTATGTAAACGGCCGCACTTCCTGGGTGTCCGGTAGGTAGCCATATTTAGCCTTCATTCCCGGCACTAGTGGCACTAACACTGAACACGCTTCTTTGGATCTCAAGTGGCACTTCGAGTATCACCTCTTGTTCCTTGTGATGTAAATTGTGCAAACATTGAGCAAGGTGTCACCTCCGAGGTCCAGGAGACATTAATAAGGTGTCACCTCCGAGGTCCAGGAGACATTAACAAGGTGTCACCTCCGAGGTCCAGGAGACATTAACAAGGTGTCACCTCCGAGGTCCAGGAGACATTAACAAGGTGTTACCTCCGAGGTCCAGGAGACATTAACAAGGTGTTACCTCCGAGGTCCAGGAGACATTAACAAGGTGTTACCTCAGAGGTCCAGGAGACATTAACAAGGTGTTACCTCCGAGGCCCAGGAGACATTAACAAGGTGTTACCTCAGAGGTCCAGGATAATTTATCAATGCGCCAACTCTAGGATAGTAAGAATGATCATCCAGTTATTAACTTGACAGCGCCAGAAGTGACACTTGACACACGACTTACTTTCTGGAGACTAAAATAATGCCAAGCTAACTCCCGAATCCAGATAGGGAATCGGACCCGAATCTTCATCCTAAAACTGCGGGTTTGGTAAAATTTGGGTTGGGTTACGTTAGGCTAGATTAGAGATAATAGGTTAGATTGGGGAAATCAGGTTAGGTATAGTTAAGGTAGGTTCGTTTAGCTAAAATTAGACGAGTATATATTCGGTTAGGTTTGGCTAGGTTATTACGGTAGGTCACGTTAGCTGAAACTAGGTTGTTTTACATTAGGTTAGTTTCAGTTCCGGTTCCAGGTCCGGGATATAGAGTTTCCGAGTCCCACTATTTACAATGGGCAATTTACCCAACAAGAAACCTCGTTATCAGTACGTGTTTATGAGTCACGGGTAATGTATTATGTACCAGTGTGTTGTAATACCACCCAGTGTGTCATGTACCCGTGTGATGTAGCTCCACCTAGTGTCATGTACCCGTGTGTTGTAGCTCCGCCTAGTGTCATGTACCCGTGTGTTGTAGCTCCACCTAGTGTCATAACATAAGAACATAAGAAAATAAGGAGTCTGCAATAGGCCGGTTGGCCTGTGCATGGCAGCTCCTGTCGAGAGTTACTACCACTCTCTATCATCCATGAATCTATCTAGCCTCCTTTTGAAACTTTCCAGAGTTCCAGCACTTACTACAAAGTTGCTAAGCTTGTTCCACTCGTCCACCACCCTATTTGTGAACCAGTTCCTTCCTATCTCCCTCCTAAACCTAAACTTATCCAACTTAAATCCGTTGCTCCGAGTCCTATCCTGCTCGGATATTATAAGAACTTTATCTATATCCCCTTTATTGATTCCTTTCACCCACTTAAATACTTCTATCATATCTCCCTGCACTCTTCGTCTTTCTAGGGAATGCAAGTTAAGTTTCTTTAACCTATCCTGATATGGAAGGTTTCTAAGTCCCCGTGTGTTGTAGCTCCGCCTAGTGTCATGTACCCGTGTGTTGTAGCTCCGCTTAGTGTCAGGTACCCGTGTGTTGTAGCTCCGCCTAGTGTGCCATGTACCAGTGTGTTGTAATACCACCCAGTGTGTCATGTACCCGTGTGTTGTAGCTCCGCCTAGTGTCATGTACCCGTGTGTTGTAGCTCCGCCTAGTGTGCCATGTACCAGTGTGTTGTAATACCACCCAGTGTGTCATGTACCCGTGTGTTGTAGCTCCGCCTAGTGTCATGTACCCGTGTGTTGTAGCTCCGCCTAGTGTCATGTACCCGTGTGTTGTAGCTAGTGTGCCATGTACAGCAGAATAGCAGAAATAAGAAGTGAAGTGTCACAGGCTTAACAAACAGATACTCTTGTACACATGTCTATCTGTCTTTAATGAGTCATGTCAGAGGTTCAGAGTTGTATGTGTGTGTGTGTGTGGGGCAAGAGACCATGTGTTTTCGTACTACATACACTCAAATGCCTCCACACACACATACAACTCTGAACCTCTGACATGACCCTTTAAAGACATTTCATCTCTTTTCGGTCAGTCAGCACCAGCTTGTGGATAAAAATTAACCTACATAACCTTCATACTTTCTCCCCCTCTCTGGACGAAGTATTTCAAAATGTTTCCGAATATGACCTCGAAATAACTGTTAGCGGGATGAGTGTGGGAGGTTGATATAGTATGGCTGGAGAATGTATGGTCTCTCACAGTAACGACTAATGTTAATTTTGGTCACCTGAAGATTAGTCCCTTAAGATTAGCCACCATAATGCTGATCTGACCTAACCTAATCTAACCTGTTCTCCTTGGTAGTGTTAGGGTCTTGAATCATCAGGTGAAATAAACTAGGTTAATCTTCAGGTGATCCGTTAATTTTCTCCCCAAACTGGTAATAAGTGAACGTGTCTCGTTACAGTACTATCAGTGAGATGTTGATGCCATTTTGGATTAATGCATTTGTTAAGTCGATAAGGTTCGTATCCTGTACCGTTATATACGTGGAATATTGAACGTACGATCTTTTAAGAATTCTGCCACAGGTTCATGACTTAACACTGGTGTTTGTTATTCATTCACAGATTTCGTGGCTACTGCGTGACCCAGTTCCCCCAAGAGGCACGAGAGCGTCCCACCAGCTGATGAATTCCGCTCAACATCGTTACTCTACCGTCAGGGAGTGACACAAAAACGACTTCATTTAGGGTTCACCTTATAATTAGAGAGCCATTATGTTGTGATACATCATACCTGTCGTCCTGGTGAAGTGGCAACTTACAGAAAACGGATACTTGGGTTGCGTGTGCGCGGGGCGTCACCAGTGGCAGCCTGTTGCTCTGATCAATACATACCCGTCCGATTTCTTAACAACAAGTGGACCTCGGGAGTAGAAACTATTTTTAGGATGTACTGTAGGCTCATGTACCCCGAACCCAACTTTTACGGTGGCTGATGATTTGGTAGTGCTTCGGGCAGAGGGTTGTGGCGTCAAGGAACTGCCACACACGCCCACGGTATCAGAAAGTAGCGGGAACCTTCTCTCTTGGCTTACCAAAACGGACGAGGTGTAGTTTTGTGGGAGATGTTGATGTTCGAATGCTGGAGACAAGTCGATCCGTAGTGAGCGTCTGTGATAGTGGTTGATTCTTTCAGTGGTTGTGATGAGTGTGGTTGAGTAAGGGATAACCGTACAAAGACAGTCGCGGGAGTACAGCTCGGAGGACATCGTGCGTGAGATAATGTCTAGCATCCTGCTTACAAGTGAACGCACCCTGAGGATATGTGCTACAAGTGAGGGAACGGCGGTGCCTGTCTGACCTACAGCATTGCTCTGGAAACTAAAAACTTGGATACTTCAGAGAGAGAGGAAAGTGAGTGATGGCTACAGCAGGCATGGTGAGCAGCGAGTCAGGAGGGCCACTCTGTGGTACTCTATGCTGGTGAGGGTTAAGGCGTAACAAAAGCAGTAGGACCACGGTGTTTCCCAACCAATGTGACCCACGCCCGCCCGTCTGCCCTGCCACCATCACCAAATAACCACCCACACACGCCCACCACGCCACCACACTCCCACATGTTTGACGGTACAGCTCCCAACGTCGTCACACCAGACGCCATGAATGACGGTCGCAGGTCAGTAAAGTACCCCTTTACCTTTGCACGGTGGGGGGGCTCGGTGCGGAAGGAGTAGGGGAGGGGAGTTAGTGGGGGAGGACGAGGGGAGGGAGGAAGGGGAGTTAGTGGGGGAGGACGAGGGGAGGGAGGAAGGAAGGGGAGGGAGTTAGTAGTGAAGGAGGAGGAGGAGGAAGGGGGGAGATAGAGGAGGAGGGGAGGTAGAAGAGGAGGAGGAGTAGGACGGGTAGTAGTGGGGAAGGACGGGTAACAGAAAAGGAGGAAAAGGGGTAGTAGGGGAGGAGGAGGAGGAGGAGGAAGGTAGTAGCGGAGAATTATTCTTAACCAATATTCTCCTTTAATCGACGTCAAACAAAAGGATAGGACGCCTAGATAACAACAAGATGTACTGAACGATTGAAATCAATGGTTCAGCGCATTTGGTAGTTCCAGTGCCATTTAAAAGACATAAAATCAGCAAATGGCCTTGAGTAACAAATTAAATGTCAATGAAAATGAAATGGGTGTTGGTGTTGAGTGAGGTGGATTGTCTTTGGCGAATATCATAATTTCTTTACTGCCAACGCTCACACTAATATTTCTACGTAAAAGTGAGTGGGGGAATGAGACGACTGAACCTGGACTAAAGTATGAGTTGGGAAGTTATTTCTTAATACTTCGGCCACTAGTGTCCTAAAACTTTATGGTTAGAGTTGAGACTGATGATTATTTTTGACACCAGCTGCAGACTATAATTGCTCTTCTACAGGGAAACATTTTACGTGAGTTAGATCTTATTTTTTTACTGATTTTATCCAAAGCGGGAGACTATCAGATATGAACCATATGAATTCAACCAGTCAGCAGGTCGATTTGTCAGGGAGTTAAGGTAGAGAGGTAGTCCTTAGAGCGATACTTGGACGAGGTCAACGGAAGTCAGTCAGACGACATCCTCAGGTAAGAATCAGTACTAAACTAAGAACTGGAACCTCGTCGAATAACTGTGACCTTAACTTATGGGCGATCATAGTTTAAACCACTAGTGTGGGAAAAGATATTCTGTGCCGGCGTGACTGTGTCCACTGCTGAGAGAGACCGTGGCACTACTTGCACTGTAGTATACATAAAGGACCATCCACTGATTAAAGTATAAAGGCAACACGCCAATGAATGCGTCACAAAGAGATAATTACATAGTATACATGATCCATCAGATAATGATAAAAAATAAAAGGTTATAAAGTATACCAAACACTAACAACTTACTTAGCCATTTTAGACATCTTTGCGACCCTCCTTTCGTAGTGAACTTACTGTACTGTACTTCCCGAATCAAAACGCGCGTCCGGAAATATGATAACTAACATAAAACGTAATTACATCAACTAGCAGACATTGTTGGTTATATACATAGCCAGCATACTTTTGGTTTCTCTTCCAGTCTTTGAAACACTTCCCTCAAAGTGGCATCTGGATAGATTTTCCATCATTAGGAATTATCAGAGAAATCACTGTTAGGTTTAATTTACTTCCCTTGTTCCTTAATTGCTACTTTAATCCTCTGATTCCTTCTCTAGTGCCGGTATGACACAACCCGACTCAATATTTTAAAGAAGTCTTTTTACGCCCCTTTTCCAACTCTTAAACAGAACATATCCTATCTTTTAATCTATGATGGATGTGGCGTTATTATCAGGCTATAAGATTAGGTTGGGATCATTTGCACCCTACATATGCAAATACCCTACTTCATCTTTAACCTGTTTATTAAGGTAAACACAGAACAGTGTTACAATACCCCATAATAGATACTGTAAAGTATAGGATATTGGGGTTTGGCACTAAGAGGCAGGAAGACCTATTTTGTGTAGATTTTGCGCCAATTTGTATGCTTCCAACCAAGAACAGTCGCTCGTTATCATGTTTAATAATACATTATTACGCAATATATGGATTTGAATCTTGTTGCACATTACTTCTTAAATCACATTTTAGTAACATTAGTTACATTACAGTTAAAGTGGTTTCTCATATTTTGAAATCGGTAACTGTATAGTGTTGTTAAGAGCACAATCTTGCATTCTTAATAAAGCTCCAATAATTGGCTGGCCTAATAGTGTCTGGAAATCACTTGACTCAATGTATAATCTGCATATCCGTGCGTTAGCTGCACTAAGAGTTTTGCCTCTGGTAGAGGTGAATTTCATTTATGGCTGACGTAAGTGAAGCAACCGAACACTACACACTTGTTGGTCATGCTTTCACACTTTGGTTCCCCACTCTGTTGACCTGCAAAAGGCAAGAAGCAAGGCTACAACATAAAGAGTCAGTGAGTACTGTAGTGGCTTTGGCTGCCTGACTGGAGGCCAAGTGACGCCATGGGCGGAAAAGGATGATTTTCTTTCACTGGTAGCTAACCTAGTGTTCTATAGACCTTGGTATATACAGTATGTGCAGTATATGTTTTTCATTGACTTGCAGTTAGGGAAGACTTTAGGTGTTGGCTAAGATGTTAGGAGAGGTGTTAGATGTTTGCTAAGACGAGGTACTTCGGGAAAAGTTTATTTTGAGTTTTTGACTCGTTTATGTCAAGGCATAGGGAACGATGTCCATTGCTCGTGCATGACATGACATGGGTGAGGTGTACATTGAACGTGTCTTATATCTTCCTATTCTTCAGCAAATTACTGTAGTAAAGAGAGTATTTTAATTCTTGATAAATATAGTGCTGCACTGTATGATAAACCGTGATTGAAAAGAGTAATTAAATTCATTGTCACAGAAGTGTTACACATATCGACCAACCGTGAGCCCACGAATGATCGTATGGTAAAAGAACTTATCGGTAAGCTTGGCGGAGATAGATCCGAATGTTCACAAAATCCAATATTCATATTAATTAAGATGTACAATTATTCTACCATCCATATGTTAACAGCAGGTCACCTACAGGTACAGCATGCTGGAGACAGCGATCGCCATGGCCGGGGTGTTGAACGACGAGCCGGACTTCTCCACCTTTGAGAACAAGACGGGACTGGCGGAGGACATGAAGTTCCTCGCGTCCATGCCTGAACTGTGTGACGTGACCTTCCTCGTGGGAGACACGCGCGAACCTGTCTGTGCAGTGAAGGCTGTGCTGGCCGCCCGCAGCAGGTGGGTCTTTAACAGATGGTGCAACAGGTGGTGATACAGGTGGTGACACAGGCGAATTTGAGTTTTGAATTTTGGTGCAGACAACAGCTAGCTTACTGTACACCCCATACTCATCCTGTGTGCGGCAGCGCAAACAGGATTGAGGAGCAGAAGTCACAAAGAGTGGTTATCAGGTACCAGTGGTCAGTATACTGTGGTATTAACTGATGGAACATTTTCAGTACATTTTATATCTAGTTCCTTATATAGGAGCTGGCTTATCTGTAAAGTGCAAAACGTGAATACCGTTTGAATATATTAACCATCATGCCGTCAGAGACGAGATGCTGTGCCACTGTACAAACGCCAATATTTTCGAACCTGTCCTTAAAAAGACCTATTTTCTCAGTCTAGGAGGTAGTGTTCGAGTGTGTGGCTATATTTTTGGTCATACACTGTACATTTTGTTTTGTTCACATCTGCATGCGACACACATTGCTTAAGGTACTTTTATCCTCATCTTAACCTAGCGGTTATAACATCTTGTGGTCTACTAACTTGCTCCATATACAGTACATGTTTTACTTGATGCATTTCATCATGGTAGACAATGTATCGACTGATGCCTGTTTGTTCTTGTCTGTTTACTTCGAGTTCACCTGCAAAATTGTTTCCAAATTACAGCTTTTAGGATTGTGTGAGATTTCTAGATTATTTTCAACAGTGGATTTGCTAGACGAGGTGATGCAAAGCTCACAGATGAACTACTCATTGTTCCAAGTCCACAGGATGTTCCACAAGCTGCTGTAGAAGCTCTGGTGCTCATTGTTCCATGTTTACAGGGTGTTCCACAAGCTGCTGTATAACTCGTACTCGCCACAGAAGAAGAAGGAGCCAATGAGCAGGGAGAAGAAGATCAAACTGTTCCTCAAGAGATCCTCTGAACCACTGATGAACCTGCAGGGTCAACAGCAAGGAAGGCAGGGAGTTAGTACAGAGAGAGAGAGAGAGAGAGATATCATCAATTTTTAAGTAGTTGTTAATCATCTTAACTAATATTAAGTTTCAGGTATTTCAGGAGGTACGCCACTATTCAGACGTCATTTTAGGGGTTCAAGATGACATGATACTATTTTGGAACCCGTGTGTCTGTGTTAAGAAGACGTTTATAGTGTATTCAAGGGCCATGCTAATATAAACATGTACAAAAATTAGTATGTGTTGAGGAGCTATACATATCCTCCTAAAATACCTGACTTTGTGTACATGTTTATATTCACTGTCCCTTGACACACTGTGCACGTTTTCCTTACACATACAATTAAATACAGTATCCCTTGAATCCCTGATCTGACCAATAACGCCAAAGACAAAATGGAATATGCGTAATAAATCTATATTGAATAAAATCATTACAAATAATATGAAAAAAAGGTATTTAAAAACAATTACATAAGCTACCTTAGGTATTCGATTAATAACATCAAGATTACGCAGCAATTAAGGATCGAGCAATAAATATACGCAAAAAATAACTCCCTTAAAAGAACTGATGCCAGAGTAACAGTTAGTCTTGTAACAGCCGCTTCCCGACCCCTTTACATGCTTGTCAGTGTTGTCATATCATATCTGTTGAAGAATTCATATCTGTTACATGTCTATAGTATGTCCAGAAATGTTTACACTGTGTCTTGATTTGCTCATTTTACATGTCGGGCCATTGGTTAACCATCTATGTACAGTTACTGATGTTTAATATAACTTCTTAGTCCGTATTTGGAGTTTTGGTGCGATGAGAGGCTGGTGATGACAGTCTCTTGCTGGTGACTGTCTGCTGGTGTTCGAGTGTCTGTCTGCTGACGTTGACTATCTGCTGATGTACGATGTTGGTAACTTGATGTTATGACGCTGCTGAATGGTTGTGTATGGAAGAATGCTGCTGATTGGTTGTGGATGAAAGGGCGCTGCTGCTTGGTCGTAAAGATCTTGTTGTGTGGCTGTGGTGAATACTGTCGCCTACCAGCCCTATACGCACGCGAGGGCTAGGTGTCATTCCACACACACACACACACACAGGTCCTTAACGAAGGGTACTCAGTCCTCAAGGTGTGAATGTTTAACACGTGTTGAGAGGCCACTGCTTCTCTCAACACCACGTCTGAACGGTCAGCACCGTAGCTGACTATAGTCCGCACCATGTCTGATCAGCCACAAGAATAATGTCTGGTTAGTAAGCATCCCGTATGACTGATCTTCAACACCATACATCACAAATACACACCAAGCCTGGCAGGTGACTTCATGTGGACACAACAATAACCTCGCTCTCTGGGTGTCTCTTGATGTTATTACTGACGCAAACTTTCCTCCTCATTCTTCAAATTCAATTGTCCCTCTCACAGAAACTGTAGCTTTATTTAGTTCACTGTACAGTGTTGCTTCTAACGTGTCATAACAGAAGAGGAGGTTAACGGAACTTTTGCCATATATGGACGCAGTTTTTTATCTTAAATATAATTTATGCTTCATATTTATTCAGCACTGGAATATCCTTCCACGTATTGAACTGAAAGAGGAGCCCATAGAGGCAATGTGGATACTGGATACAGACCCCTGGATACTCAGTCCTCGGGTACAGAAGGAGACAGTGCTCGGCACTGCAAATCAACAGTCTTCCTCCCTAAACCGTAAAGCAAGGTTTCCATTCACAGCTGGGTCGACTGAAGGTTCACTGGGGGTAAACTGATTAACCTTAGGAATGTAAACAAGCGCTATATCTACGCGGCCACCGTACCTGTTGACAGTTACTGTACTTTGAGATATAAAGGAGTTTTCCTACCCTGTTCGGTGGTCAGCTCTAGAAGTTGTGGTCGTGATAAATCAACTATGGTCCCAGTTTCCTGCTGTTTTCGATTTTTTTTTTCACTGGAACCAACAGGCCAGGCGGCCCACGGGGACAGTGTGGAGGCACAGCATACTCCGTACTAAACCGTTGGGGCAGAAGAAGTGAATGTGTCCAGCAATGAACTCCATAGTTGTCATTTCCCTGACTGTTAAGTACCCACTTACAGACGGGTTGACTGGGGCTACCCCGGGGTCCAATCAATGAGTCTTAAGACAGGAGGTGAATACTGTATCCACTCGGCCACCGCGCACATGTTTTTGAGTAATGTTGTCCACCTTATCATGCCACCTATGGACACGAGAAATAGCTTATCTAGTATAAACTGCCATCTATCGAGGTTTTATCATAAAAGCGTTGCCATCCTGCAGGCGTCGTCAGGTAAAAGGTAGCGTCTGGTGACCGCCTCCCTCCACTTGTTATTTAAAAGTGGTTGAAAGGGCAAACTCCATCGATTCCACTGTTCTTAGTGATTCAGTTCTCGTGAAGTTAAAGGTGATGTTTCCTTATGAGGTGTGACACTGAGGGCTGCTTTACCCTCACTTAGTGGACCCGCCACCTGCGCCGCCGTGCTCTGGTGGGTGTTGGTAGGCTGGCCACCTCATGTACTGAACTACAGTAATGTGGCGGTACATAATAATCTGATCGTCTCAGTCATTGCTAAATGCGTCAACAGGTGTGTGTGTGTGTGTGTGTGTGTGTGTGCGCGCGAGTCTTTGTGTGTATGTGCGTGGGAGTCATTGTGTGTATGTGTGTCAGCGTGCGAGTCATTGTGTGTATGTGTGTCAGCGTGGGAGTCATTGTGTGTATGTGTGTCAGCGTGCGAGTCATTGTGTGTATGTGTGTCAGCGTGGGAGTCATTGTGTGTATGTGTGTGTCATATTGTGTGTGTGTGTGTGTGTCAGTATGTCATCTGAGAGTCCCCCCCCCTCCCCCCACGCATGGGACAGCTCGAGGCTAACGTGTGTGTTGTGTTGTTTTGTCTGCAGCGTTCCGGCTACACGCACAAGCTGGACACCATCCCCGAGGTAGGCTGCCTGCCCCTCTCTCACGGACAGTCTTGTCTCCCTCTCTGCCGACTTAGTTAGTGCCTCCCCCACACAGTAGTTTTGCTTTAAAAAAAAAAGTGTTATGTATTATGTTGTGTTGTCCTGCCACCACCAAAACGTTGACAGGGGAAACAGTAGCCATATGAAAGATTATAGTCACTAAATTATAAATCATCGCGTACTGTACTGTACTGTAGGCGTCACTCGAATAAAATGAATTTGAACAAAACTGCGATAAGTTTACAAGTGATGGAAATTTTGAGGTGCGACATAATGATAGAGTTGTCATGTATGAGCTAAGTTTCCCCTGTTAAATACTCACTTCGCTTTCTTATGAATGAAAACAAAACCATCGACAATTCAGTTTTCTTCACTTCACGGACGTAGCCTTTTGTCGGAAAACGAGGAGGTAGCGAGGCTGGCACTGCAATCAACCGAAGAAGGTGAATCATACGAAGAAACCAGTAGGACTTGCACGAAGTTCTTACACGTATCTAGATAAGGCTTCTTGGTAGTGTGGTGTTCCCCGCCTGGAGTACTGTCATTCTGTTTGGTGCCGAGATATGCTAAAGGCTGTCAGTTGATTGAAAACGTCAAAAGGCGGGCCACCAGACTGGTGCCTACACTTAAACACCCCTCGTACCAATAGATATTAGGATGCCCTCATCTGCCTTATTTATACGATGGACGGGAAAAGGGTGATTTAACCCCTTAACTACGGGGACGCCACTTTTAATATTTTATTTGGCTAATGCCAAACGATTTTATTCAGCTCAGATGCGACCCCGTACACAAGATTATCATATCTGAAGCTAACAGATGCCTGCCTCACTAGAGGTCACAGCCTTCAGGAGCAAACATCTCGGCCAAATGTAAGTCGTTTAGCGGTCTCCCCCGTCTTTGTGATGTTGGTCAATAATATTTTTTGCTTTCATCCCTTCATGACCTAGTGTGGGTCGTCTTTGACCTGCCGGTGACATGTTGATGACCTGCCCGATACCTGTTTTTGACCTATGATGACCTGTCAGACCTGTTGGGACCTGTGTGTGACCTGTTAGTGACTCCTGCGTGACCTGTTGGTGACTTGTGTGAAAATCTTTTAAGGAGTTGTCTGTTGACCTGTTTGTGAACAGTTCTGACATATAATTGATCTGTCTGAGGTCTGTTTTTGACGCGTATATGTGATCTGTAAGTGATGACCGTCCAGTGACCTGACCTTGACCTGTCATTAAATCACGTGTGAACTGTCTGGTAACTCACTACCAACTCTCGTGTTATCTGCCTTAGTGTTGCACGACCTGTATTACTTCCCTGGCATTAGTGCATGGCTTGACGTTAGTTCTTTTATTTGAATAGATGATAAATAATGTGCTGAATTTTTTGGTGACTCTCCTTTCGCCTTAACTGTAACCCGGAAAACAACTAAAAAAATCTCCCATTCTGAAAATAAATAAAATTGTTTGTTTTTTCTTTTTAAATAATAATTGTTTTTTCCTTATTTACTTTCCTCTGTTCGCACCAATTAATTATGAGATTCTTGTGTTAATTACTTGTTCCGTTCTCAGTTTTATAATCTCTCCTGAAGTAGTTATAGAGACAGCAGGTGTTCGGGGACAGATGTCCTTCACACCCGTATTGACGACATACAACACTGGCGTACCATAACAACCGCTACTTGGTGTTCTCAACTCAACTTATGATTAATCTCTCGTTGGGTCCTCTCTGTTGACTGTCCTGGTAGAGAGTTGAGACCAGGGCAGACATCAATAACAGTTTATCTGAAATAACTAAATACTCGATTTTAGATATGATAAAATTTTACTACATAGTTCCACCTAAGACACATTTACCCTCAAATTATGCTGTTAAAGTGTTAATTACATAGCTGATGAGGTTTAAATTAATCATGTGGTGGAATTATCCCCCCCCCCCCCGTAAATAGTGAAGGGCAAGAAAGGTCCTTCACAAATCGGGAGGACACAATACAGGGGGTAATCTTAGGTCAACATCTCTCAGGTAATTTATTCAGACCAAACCACTGTTGAAGAGTTAGCAAGTTTGTTGAGATCCACCAGTGAGTGAGAGCACCTCCAGTTACACGTCTTCTCCCATATCCACAAAAGACTTTCATCATAATCCCATTAAAACCAAAACATACCAGAGTGTTTCATAATAATTTCGCTTTGTTATGTTTAGCTGTCAAGTTTCTTTTCATCCTCATTTTTGTCGATATTTGTAGCCTTTAAGTCCCCCCAGAGATTGTTTCCCCCCTCCCTGACAGGTGTGATCTGTTTACATTATTCACCTGACACCTTCGCCAACCCAGTGTGACTCAGATGCCAAATGTTGTCTTCTTCATCCCCAGCGACACGCTCTTGTCTTTCACACCATCACCAGTGACACGGTTCATGACCCCCCTCACACACACCGCAGTTCATGACCCCACACACACACCACAGTTCATGATCTCCACACACACCACAGTTCATGACCTCCACACACACACCACAGTTCATGACCCCACACACACACACACACGTTTCATGACCCCACACACACCACAGTTCATGACCCCCACACACACACCACAGTTCATGACCCCCACACACCCCACAGTTCATGACCCCCACAATTCGTCCTCAACAGCCACAAGGCAACGTCCACCAGACACTGATTGTGGAGGAGTTCGAGCCAGACGTCTTCAGGCAGTTGATTGAGTACATCCACACCGGCTGTGTCACCCTCCAACCCCGCACCCTCCTAGGTGAGTGTCATAATGTGTCCTCCTAGGTGAGTGCCATAATGTGTCCTCCTAGGTAAGTGTCACAATGTGTCCTAGGTGAGTGCCACAATGTGTCCTCCTAGGTGAGTGCCATAATGTGTCCTCCTAGGTGAATGCCACCATGTGTCCTCCTCGGCGAATGCCATAATGTGTCCTCCTAGGTGAGAACCATAATGTGTCCAAGGTGAATGCCATTATGTATCCTTCCCTACTTAACCCGTCATTCTGTCTTTTGCTATATGTACGTTCAGGGGCGCTTAATTTTGGTGCAACTCCAGACTTTAACTATTATTCATTGTCTTAAAAGAAGTCTTTCTTGTCCCCAGTGATAATTAATCAACACATTGTCTTAAATATGACCTCTGTATATAGTCCAGTGTCGCAGTGTTGGACGGCTTACATAAATGGATATCAGGTAGACTAGGAGTGAGCAATTGATGAGTTCATGAGCACAGTGATATTATTTGACTCCCCTCACGGGATGGGTAATCGAGGTGAGTCTCTACGGAAGCACGGAGAGAGTTAGTGACATGACGCAGTAGTGAGGACCATACCTGCCCTGGCCACCCTCCCACCATAACACTGTTACGTTACAATGTTCGCCCTGTAACACTGCTCATCCTGTCACACTACACACCTGCTGCACAACTCACAGGTGTGGTGGTCCTCCCCCACAGGCCTGATGAACGCGGCGGACTACTATGGGCTGGACGAACTACGGAAGGGGTGCTCCGGGTTCGTCCAGTGCTGCATCAACGTGGACACCGTCTGTGCCCTCCTCGCCTCCGCTGAACGATACATCCAGTACAAGTGTACCAAGTCCATGGTACAGAAGGTGAGTCCCTCTGCCCACACCATCCCAAGGTGCTGTACGCTCACCAACTTGCCTTACGTTCCTTACATTGTGCTCTCATAAACTCCCTGCCTCATTTTTAACTTTTGTCGACGTACTATAATTCCTAACATACGTTTTTAAGTGAGGTGTTCCTGAAAATTCTTTGTGCTGTGCGTATAAGGAACCCGGTGGTCCGACTTTGAATCAAGACACACAGAAGTGAAGCCTCGTGTGTGACTCAAGTTGGGTGATGCTCTAAAGTCTGAGCTTCCATTTAAATTCTGAATAATCGAATAAAAAATTCCATCTTGCCCATAACTCGACAAATAATTTTCTTTTGGCACGTAAGTCGCAAGACTTATTTACACCTGCCATGTTTGTAATAACATTATGGACCTCTACCACCTCTTGGCTGGTTGCTGGATGTGGACCTGAGGGGGGGACAGAGAATGGTCGGTGACCTGTTGGTGTTGTTAACTGTGATGTGTTAAAAACTTCCCCCCTCTGTGTCATCTCGGCCCAAGGAACGAAACTTACAGCGATGTAGATTTTAATTATTACTGGTGATATCGGCCGATTATCTTTAATTTTGATAAAGACTCATATTTATTTTTATAACTACGGCGACAATATTTAAAGGTGAAAACATGATGTATTCCGAACTCTTTGAGCTGGACTTCAGAGTTCTTGAGAATTAAATGGAACTCCAAGAGTCCCAGACTTTAATAATTTTAGGTCAGTAAATTCCTTAAGGCCCATTCCTTATTATTCTCTTTGAGTTTATTATATATTTTCATGGGGGTGGGAGAGGGTTGCATCTCTTGTTAGTTTTTCACTGAAGGGACACATCCATCCAGCTCTGTTAGGGGAGCGTTTGTGGGGTCGTTATCGATACAGAAATTTTGATAAACCTTTAAGTGAATACGACCAATCAGTACGACCATTTCTTACGCCCATTCTTTACGACCCTTAAGTAGACTTCTTCTACTTTTTCTTTTATCCTCTTCATCACTGATCGGCTCGTTAGCCGCTTGGGCGATCGGTCACGTCTTTGTTGTGCACTGTTGGCAAGTACTGGGCATGCACCGGTTCCTGAATGTACCTGAACCTGCTCCAGTGTTGGTCAAGTCTGGTCTTGAAAGAGCTCACACTCGGTGCCGTCACAAAACTTTCTGGCAGATTGTTCCAAGAGTTCACAACTTTCACTCCGAAAAAGTTTGCCCTCACAGTTTTCTGGACTTGCGGCTTCTTCATCAGTACTGAAAATCGCATCAGGAGGTCAAATGTCTAATTTAGTACTTTAAATATATTAGAACAAATACCAGGAAAAGAAAGATGGAATTAACTATTGCAAGTTACTTGAACATTCTTTGTAGGAAGTAGTTAGGAACTTACAATAAGGTTAGATTATGAGAACCATTTACTGTATCACTCAGAACTATGTATCAGACACAGTGTCGTGATACAAGTGCTATTTGGTATTGATACATAACTTGTGTGTTACTTGAATATGATAAATGTATAAGTTGTAGGAATAACATTTGATTGTATCATAAATTAAAACTTGGTATCAGAAAAACGTTGAGTTACGACAAAGCTGACCACTCGACACTGACACCTGAGGTTTCCATCAGGTGCTGGAATTTGTGGACGAGCATGGCAACGAGGTGCTCAATCTGGGCTCCTTCACCCTCCTGCCGCAGCACGTGGTCAGGCTCATCATGGCCAGGGAGGAGCTGCGTGCTGACGAGTTCACCAAGTTCCAGGTGAGGTCCGCTACCCCCAGGTGATTCTAATTGGTGCCAGATAAGTCTCACTACTCCCAGGTGATACCAATAAGCTTCAGGTGAATTTTTAATGTTCCCAGACAAACCATATTAAGTTATTACTGTATACTGAAAGCTAAAAGTTTTTAGCTGGTAAAAGAGAGTGTATATGTATTTTTTCTGACAGGCTGGTCTGATGTGGTCCAAGAAGCACTGCGACAACCAGCCCAACACCGACCTGAAGGAGGTGATCGGGAACTTCCTCGAGTACATTCAGTTCTACAAGATCCCGGCCAACATTCTCATGAAGGAGATCCACCCGCTGGGCCTCGTGCCTTACCACATCATTATGAACGCCCTTGCCTACCAGGTGAGTCTTACTCGACTGACAGCCTACCAGGTGAGTCTAACTCGACTGACAGCCAACCAGGGGAGTTTTACTCGACTGACGCCTACCAGGCGAGTCTTACTCGGCTGACAGCCTACCAAGCGAGTCTTACTCGGCTGACAGCCTACCAAGCGAGTCTTACTCGACTGACAGCCTACCAGACGAGACTTACTCGACTGACAGCCTACCAGGCGAGTCTTACTCGATTGACATTCTCTCAGTTGAGCCTTACTCAAATAACAATCTTTTAGGCGAGCCACAGTCCCGCCTTAAGCTGTCAGGTGGGCAATCGTACAAACCTACAGACAGACAGACAGACACATTATGTATATTATATTTAATATGCATATATAAGCACATACAAGTATATTTATTTATGTTCATGACGTAGTAGTTTATTGAGGTGTACTGTATATGCAAGGTAGATGAGTTCTTTGTGGTAGATGAGCTCTTTGTGGTAGATAAGACCCTGTATAGTATTTTCCATTGTTCAAAATATTGGTAGTACTTTTCTCAGAAATGTTTATGTACAAAGTTTGTATATTATATCCTTTGAAATGTTTTGTAATTTGCTATGTGCTTAATTACAATTGTTCCGTACGAGGAGACAGTTATGTTGGTGGGGTTAAAGCTACAGCCGGTGTCATGTGGTACTGTGCCGTCTCAACAGATACTTCAAATTTTTATCATGGAATATGTGAAATATATTTCTATCAAGTGACCATATTATGTATACAGTACATCCTTGGCTGTGACTCTCGTCTAGTAATGCCTTTATACAGTAACTTTTATCGGAGTTAGTTTTCTTCCATTCATTACTCTATCATAGTAGCGTGTGAACTAGTATTGGTAGGGTCCAACTTTACAGTCTTTCAGAGTTGTTTATTCAGTAGATGGTGACGCATGTGCCACAGTAACAGTATAATTATCACACCTGCTGAGTCTGTCTTGCTAGAGGTAACACATGCTTGCTACGGATGATGTTATGTAGAGGTTGGCACTCAGTGGCACTCATTAACACCGCTACTGCACGAGGCACCGCTACCACCTCCGCTTTCCTCCACACTCTACTCATACAAACACATTTCTTAATATATATATATATATATATATATATATATATATATATATATATATATATATATATATATATATATATATATATATATATATATATATATATATATATATATATATATATATATATATATATATATATATATATATATAATTTTTTTTTTTTTTCCCACACAAACACACTCAAGAGACTAACTCTCACTGTCTTCTGTGCCTCAAGTCTGTGTACTCACCATCTTATAAATAACTAATGTACCGACACTGGACATATAAACTTCGTACAGTCGCCAACAGTCATCAGCAAAGAATTTTCCATGTATATCATCACTGCTACAGTTATTTCTGTTAAGTATTTGAATGACAGGGGGTTCAGTGGAAGCATTTAGTATTGGCAGTGTTCATAAGGCAAGTTCGAATCCTTTACGGGGATAACTGCGACAGAAAGCAATATTCTCATGTGTTGTCACTCACAGATGAAGAGAAACAGTGTGTGTGTAGGTCATAGGCAGCTTGTGATCACATTGTAGATGTTCGCCATGGTCTCGCAGCTCCATTGCCTAACCTAACCTAACCATACAACAACCTAAACGTATTATAACCTAAGTTAACCTTACCTAATCATAACCTAACCTAACATAACAGAAACCGAACATAACCTACCTTAACCTGACCTCATCATAACCTAACCGTTATCTATCCTAACTTAATCTAGCCCTAGCACAATATAACCCTAACCTAACCCAACCCACTGTTTTAATATAATTATCCGGGCTTAATTCGTAGTTTAGAATTGGTATCAGTTTTGCCCCAGTGTGGTGTTCAGATAGTGGACACACACACACACACACACACACACATTAATCTTATGTAGTTGCTGTAGTTGTAGATAAATAGTTGTTTCTGTGAGCTGTAAATCACGTTCCTTATCAGGGCGAGTGGCTTACTGCATCATCTTTCACTGGAGGTCGACAATAGAAACTCAGGAGCTACGACTTAATTTCCAATTTAATGGAGTGGTAAGAGTGACATTCATTCACCCGACGAGCTGGCAGTTGTTGTCTTAAGATCGTATGACCGCTGACCTTCGCTAATCCGCGTGTGCAGTATCTTAATCCTTGCGCAACTGAGTCCAAACACTCCTCCAGGCTGACTCACCCTTCTTAAGTCTCCCTCTCGGTCTTCTCCTTCCTCAATCCTCATACTCCTTTTATTTCCCTCACTTATTCCTTCTCCTTCAACCTTCACATCGTGTCTTCCAGCAGACCAGGACAAACTAAAAAAAAAAAAATGTGCATTGGACATTCACTTCCTAGAGAGAAGGTAACTTGCCATCATACTATCTTCCAGAGTTAAAACCCACTTTTTTCTCAACGTGTTTGCAAGAATTTAGTTCACTTTTATGGCATGAACATCACAAGCAAACATGATTTTAGTGGATACAGGAATCACCCAAACTCCCTGGTACTATCACCGTCTTTTTTAACTACCAGAATATTTGGTGCTGAAGAAAATTCAAACGAAGCTTTTAGTACGTACCCAAAAAAGTAAATAATAACCTGTTGTAGTAAATCCCTAAAGTTTGATTCAATTTCCCTTATCAACAAACCAATTTTAAGAAATAAATTATCTCTGGAGAGGCTTATCTCTATAATTCCATCCAATTTGACTTATCACAGCTCGTCTTAAGGTGAAAAATGTGTTGTTTAGCTCCTCGGACGCCCACGCGCTTACCCTGACAAGGAGCCCGTGATAAACCTGAGTGAGAACTTGTGGTGTAGTGTTCTGGTAGTGGCCTGCGACACGGCCCTTGGTAGAGTTGTTTGTAAGTAGTCTTTAATTATCATACTGACACGTAAGTCTGTTTAGAAGCATGTAGACTGTATTTTAAAATCATTACTCCTGAAAAGTTGTCAATATTGATGATTTCCTCTTTTTTTTTTCATCTTTCCTTCCTGCACATCCTCCTACTTGACGATGTTGAACTGTGAACTGCTCCTCCATCCTCCCCTTGCAACTGCCTGTAGTCGGACCCCCCTTGAAACATGTGGGTAATACGTGTGCGGGTGAGGTGGGCCAGCACACCGCCTGCCCCACGCTAGGCCACCGTCGACCCCAACCCACCTCCCGCGACCAGAGACTAAGTTCTCCACTTTCTCATCTTTACAGCACACAGAATCAAGTTACAACTGGTTGTATGTACTGATTTCCACAACAAAAAATATTTATATAAATGTCATCACATGTAAGTCATATTTGTTTAGTCCAAATTGTTGAAGGAAGAAGTTTGTTTCAGATAATCCTTTAAATAATACCAATGTTTTTGACGTTTGAAAAGAAAAAAAAAACACGAATTATATTTGATGAAGTATACTGTACTGTATATAGAAAACCAAATTTGTATCTAGACAACATGTACAACTGAAATAATTATACTGTACAAGCACTGTGTAAAGGAAACGCCATTGTCACTACAGTATAAGGAAGTGTACGGGTGGCGGGACACAGGTGTGGCCCTCACAGGTGTAGTCCTCGCACACCGGGCGGTAAAGGAACACAGGTGTGGCCTTCACATGCCAGGTGGTAACGTAGCACAGGTGTGGCCCTCACATGCCAGGTGGTAACGGAACACAGGTGTGGCCGTCACACCAGGTGATAACGGAACGCAGGTGTGGCCCTCACATGTCAGGGGATAACGGAACACAGGTGTGGCCCTCACACACCTGGCAGTGACGGAACACAGGTGTGGCCCTCACACACCAGGCAGTGACGGAACACAGGTGTGGCCCTCACACTAGGCAGTGACGGAACACAGGTGTGGCCCTCACATGCCAGGGGGTAACGGAACACAGGTGTGGCCCTCACACCAGGCAGTGACGGAACACAGGTGTGGCCCTCACACACCAGGCAATGACGGAACACAGGTGTGGCCCTCACACACCAGGCAGTGACGGAACACAGGTGTGGCCCTCACACACCAGGCAGTGACGGAACACAGGTGTGGCCCTCACATGCCTGGGGATAACGGAACACAGGTGTGGCCCTCACACCAGGCAGTGACGGAACACAGGTGTGGCCTTCACACACCAGGCAGTGACGGAACAAAGGTGTTGCCCTCACACCAGGCAGTGACGGAACACAGGTGTGGCCCTCACACACCAGGTAGTGACGGAACACAGGTGTGGCCCTCACACACCAGGCAGTGACGGAACACAGGTGTGGCCCTCACATGCCAGGGGATAACGGAACACAGGTGTGGTTCTCACACACCAGGCCTACACTGTTCCTCAGCCATTTATCACCTGCTCCACTGTTAACACGTGACTCAGTCTCCACTCACCACACGGCTGAGGTGTGTTCACTCCAATATGCGTCTGCTGCCTCTTGGTGGATCATGTTAGGGGTCAATGGTGGTACGATTCTGTTTTTTTATTCTAAGTGTGCGTGTGTGTGTGTAAAGAAAGGTTTCTAGTGTGTTTCTGGGACAATAATCACTGCAGTGCCAACTAGGAACACACACACACACACACACACACATACATACATACAAGCTCCAAAAAAGTACCGAGCCATCTTTGAACCTCTACCATGGTCTCTTAAATCTATTGAGATAGTCATAATATTGTGTACAAATTCCTATTCATAAAGGGACTTCATTCATTTCCATCGCTCGTGACATAGAGGCACTGGTTAGGTTCCATCACCGAGAGATTCATTGTGACAAAGACTCCTCCTGGCCAACCACCTGTATCATCCACAAGTTTTAATATTCACATGTGTACCTGTTGTCAATGTGTCATTCAGCAAGGAAACATTTGTAAATAACCCTCATGTATTTTATCACTTGCTGATGACTACATATCTGATATCACTTCACCTTTGTTAACTATTTCCGTATGCGTAAGCAGTTTTATAAGAGAGGCACAACTGTACTTCTTTATTTGTGTTCTTGTTTCTCTCCTTTAAGCTTCCTGCTAGCTACTATCTTCGATCTTTTACCCTAATGTAAAAGTTTTGTCGTCTAGAAATAAGTCGATTGGGTGCATTTGTACAGTTTGTTGGGTGCAGTTGTTCAGCCGCTGAACACCATGTGTGGTAAGGACATATATCTGGGCTTGACATGGAACTCCTTTGAAAAAAGATTTAACCTCAAAATGACAACCTACACAGGTATGACACAACCTTGCTGTAGGCTGTTCGTTTCGGAACAACATATCTCCGTTGATCCCATTCGTTCATAGGAAAGTTTTAGAAAAAAAGCCTCAACACAGACACCCCCGTCACTTGCTAATCGACTGAATAAGAGACCTACCTCTCTTATCCACTCCCGTTGATAGCGTTTAAAGTCAATTATTATAAATTCTTGTTTGTTTTCGTTCTTCCTCATTTCCGCACGAGGCTGGGTAGGTCAGTTTCCCTCTGCTCCAATGAATTTGAGACTATTTTTGAGTTTTGAGTTGCCCCTTAATCGGAGCCTTCATTCACAAAAAATCTGTACGTTCACCCTAACTGGTGTTTGCTGGATGTATCGAGTAGTGTAGAGTCTCGGCGGAATTTTTATACTATTTTGGATGTTTTAGTTAATGTTAGATAGACGGCCCACAATTATTTGGTCTTCTAATGTAAAGTGAGTATTTGTCACCCCGCTTACACTAGATATATCAGCCACAGTTTGGCACACCTCTCACACTGATAATTTCCTTACTAACAGTAAACCAAATTTGCAAAATAAGAATCAATTAGAATTATTTAAGAATGGTGTTGATCTTTTGGGTTTTATGTTTAATACAGTATGAAAAAAAATCTTAATAAAATAATCCTTATGCAACCTAAAGAATTTGTTTTCTAGAATAAATGTAAAGTGAATGGGAATTAAGGTACTTATTTATAACTGCATGCAATGCGAAACAACTAAACTTAACCAAAATATAAGAGTGATACAGTAATTTGTTTTCTGTTAAATGTGGTCATAAATGATGACTGCTGTGACGGTTGATTAGAAACAGCTGTCACCTTTAGCAAGTTCGAGCCCGAAGGCACTTCCACTCCACGAGTTGGGAAAGTAAAGGCGGTCGAATGCAGTGCCGGTCACGCTGCCTCCTTGTGTACTGAAGGCTTAGTGTGTGCTATGTCCACACTGTCCCTAACGGGCCGCCATGCCAATAGGACGCAGTTTTACTGTCACATGAAGTTTGTTTGCAAGACCGTGGCGCTACATGGTCGCCTTATTTTCTAATGTCACTCGTGTTGTGTGTAAAGCATTGTTGAATAGTATGCCAATGAACTCCAGAGTGCATAAAGCTTATGTTGGTGACAGACTTCAAATAATCTGAAGATTAGACCCCAACTTCTTTTACTTTAAAATTAACTTAACCTAACTTAACCTAACCTAACCCAAAATAAAATATCATAACAACATAACCTATCCTAACATAACCTAACTTAACCTAACCCTTCAGGTAGAGTTAAGGTGTTTAATCATCAGGTGAAATAAACTCGGGAGGATTGGGTGCTAATGTTCAGGTGATCCGAGACGTCTTATATTTCGTGCTGTGTTCATTATGGTGCCCTCAAATACTATGTTTAGTATGATACCCTCAAGTGCTATGTCTAGTTTGATATCCTCACATACTATGTTTAGTATGAAGCCTTCAAGTGCGACGCTACCCATTGCTTTATTAGATAATTTTCCTTACATTTAAGAGATTTCACCCTTTACTTTAGCTAACGTCTTACGAAGTTACCTGATAAAGTTTGTCAGCAGGACATGATAACATCTGATCGCTATACGTAATAACATTGGCGGCTTTATTCGATAACCTTTCTTAGATCTACCTGCTTTTATGTAATAGAAATATTTATGTAACTCTTTTTGGTAGTTGTATTTACTGTGTAGGGCAGAATCTTGTAAAAGGTCTACAATCTACATGATCACAGCTAAGCCACTCAAGAAGCCTCACTGATGTCTTCGAGCCAACAATTAATATTACTAGATTTGTAATTGACGATCAGAGGTTCTTTTATGTTTTGCTTTATCTCTTTATTTGATTACTTCTTCCAATGAATATTAGTTCCCTAGAGAAATATCCTTGTGAATTAAGTCTTCGCCATCTGTCTATCACTAAACTAAGTCGGTTTAGTAGCGCTGTGCCTTCTGTCTCTACCAACTCTTTTAGAGTAGGCTATTAACTCCCTCTTCCCTAAGTTACAACAAGTCTAACAAGAGCAGTTGAGAGTGTAATTTCAAAAGGTGTAGTTGAGCTGTATGGGAAAGGGAAGTTAGATATACAAAGCAAGAAATACTTAATTGTGGGTAAGGAGGGCGACGTTGTTAATTAAGAAGAAAACTAATATTGCAGGAATTGAAGGAGTTAACATTATTCTGAAGGGCAGATGATATAATAAAAAGAGTTGGTATGTTATCCAGGGAACAAAGTCTTTAGTTATGTAATTTTCAAAATATAGAGATATGAGTATATGACATCACACTGATGAAGCCTTCAGGGGCTCGGTATGGTTATAGCGACACATCCCATACTCTAATAGTGATGGCGTTTTCATTATTCCCCATAAGACTTTAATTATGTTGTAATGACCTCACAATATACGGAACAGTTGAAATACAGAAGTACTGATTCATATATAGATTCAAATTCATATTATGTACACGAAACGGGAGGTATGTTGTGGTACGGCGTAGAGACTGTATAAACAAGGTCATGGAGACTGCTCCAGACACCGGGTGAAGCACAACACAAAAACTGAAATTATAATTTTTTCACAAAAGGAAGCCACATGAGTTCAGAATTGACACGATATTGCAAGTAGAGTGTGTGTGTGTGTGTGTGTGTGTGTGTGTGTGTGTGTGTGTGTGTGTGTTCGTATCTAGTGAATTTACTGGCGAAAACATCAGTGTTATACCATCTTTGAACAGCTACAGTCACCTTACGGGTTCAAAGTTGGCACTACATTTATTTTTGGTCCTTATTCCTTACACACACACACACACACACACACACAGGCTCTAAAAACAGTGTCTTGCCAACTTCTAACATGTCAATTGCTTAAGCTGTTACAAGGTGACAGGAACAAAGCTTCCTCCTACTGGTAACAGTACACGCTGTAGAATGTGTGTTGAAGGGGGCCGCAAGTGACAACGGTACGGAGATAAAAATAAGAATGCATTAAGATCCTCGACAGCTGTGTGTGGTCGTGTTCATTTAGTGAGATATGCGAGTCAACATGTACTTCGTAATCCAACTGAGTATGAAGCTTGATCCATTTTTTTTATCAAAATCTTCATCTACTTATCCATCTGTAACCGTACCTCTCATCTCTCCTTGCCTCTTCATTATTAAGTAGGAGTTTCATCTTTCATTTCAAGTATTCATAGCATAAAATCCAACTTGGTAGTACATGCAATTATTATTACGTGTTTAGGTCATTTTAAAACATTTGACAATGTTTAACTTTCTTAATGTTTTTTTATGTCGATGTATATGTATCACTGTTAATCGTAACTCGATTCTGTGCCTGATTGTATTTGATGTGCAACAATAAATTAGATGAAATTAAATGTCGAACTAGTTTCTGGTCGATTCCCTCCTCAGCAAAACGCACCTCACCGACTCCTGTACTCCCCATGGACAATATCTGCGAGTAGTGGCTGCACCCTTCACCAGCAGCAAACCTGAGTCCATTATCATTTCTCTATCAGTTGAAGAAAAAAATATTTGTAGAATAGATACACGAGTGACCCTCTAAACCACAGAGTGAGACATATGCTCCGTTGCCCAACACTCACTTCTTCACCCTGCGACCCCCTCCTCTCTCGCTGCCTACCTATACACTCCTCTCCTCACTTGTCATAATTACGCCTCGTTTCATTACGAGTATGACGTTCTACTATCTCCCCTCAGTATTCTCTCGGTGTCTCTATAGTCCCATCTTCATTTGATCTAACACGTGGTAGCAGTTTCATTGTCTCTATCCTCACCACTGATCATCGCATGATAGCACCCGGCACTGTGCACTTCTTCACCACTACCATGATGTAGCACCGCCCTTCTTCGTCCCCTTCCACAGGCCGATCCGAGCAGCATCGACCCAGCCAAGCTGTCTCCGAACAGGACCCGTCGCTACCCTGGCGACCGCTCCATGTCCGTGCAGAGCTCCCTCGACCCCCTGGGATCCAACACAACACTTTCCTCCTCTGCTTCCTCCGAGATGGAATCTGGAAGGCACTCGTCTGAAGGTGCTATAGGGGGAGGAGGAGGTGGATGCTCGCCACTCAGCCACGGACGGGAGATGTAGTAAAGACGTCCATGTAGGATATAGAGGTGTCCTCCGGACTGACATCGTGGGTGTTTTGTGCGGGAAGTATTTGTGTATTTGTAGAGGCATACATAGAATGGTATCTAAGAGGGTCTATTTGTGGGGTCATTATTACATAAATTGGTTGACGGGTCAGGTATGGAGACATTCTCTGTAAAAGCAGACGTTTGGCCTTCGAGTGTGTGGGTAAACATGGATGTATTTTGCTTTACGGTACATATAAATGTATTATTTGTTGGGGGAGAGAGGGATATGTATTTTTGGTGAGGATAAATCTTAATGTATTTTTTGAATACGTACACATCTGAGTATTAATCATAGAGGAAAGTAAGGATGTTTTCTTTCAGTGTGACATATACTGTAGAAGTAATCCCTGGGAGATGATGTGCATGATTCTATTTGGTATAAACACAGGTTAGCTTTGTTGAGGTTGTCTTTGTAGAACAGACACAATACACATACCCTTTTTTGATACGTCAATACGAGTATGTGTATATTAAAGTAAAAAAGAAAGAAGTGCTTTTTGTCGACTCTTGTGGCGGCAGACAAACTGAGAGTTTCATGTGAGTAAATTTGACAACGTTCTCTTTCCTAACGGAGACTCAGAGATCATCACTATAAAGGGACACAACCTGGTCTGTTGTTGTCACAGATGGAGAGAGAGAGCCTGCCTTAACCTTGAGGGGAATTTAAAGTTGTCTCTTTCATAGGGAAACACAGGGCGGTATTTTCTTAGAGACAAGTTATGTTATTAAAAAGAAGCGTCAGCTCAGGGTGCTTGCCAGGAGGACGTCAGCTCAGGGTGTTTACCGGGAGTACGTCAACTAAGGGAGTTTATCAAGAAGACGTCAGCTAAAGGTGTTTATCAGGAGGACGTCAGCTAAGGGTGTTTATCAGGAGAAAGTCAGGTAAGGGTGTTTATCAGGAGGACGTCAGCTAAGAGTGTTGTCAGGAGGGCATCAGCTTAGGGTGTTTGTCAGGAGGACGTCAGCTAAGGGTATTTGTCAGGAGGACGTTAGCTAGGATGTTTGTCAGGAGGACGTCAGTTAAGGGTATTTGTCAGGAGGGCATCAGCTTAGGGTGTTTGCCAGGAAGACGTCAGTTAAAGATGTTTTTCAGGAGGGCGTCAGCTGAGGGTGTTTGTCGGGAGGACGTCAGCTAAGGGTGTTTGTCAGGAGGGTTTGTGTGTGTGTTGTCTGACAATGACGAGAAATTATTAGGGATTAACGTAAGAGAACTTTTCAGAGCCAAGACGTTTATAGAATATTTAAGGTACACAAATCAGGTGTGTTGGATATATCTGATGGCTTGTGTAAGTTCAGGGGCTGAAAGTTTGCATGATCATTAGTGTGTGTGTGTGTGTGTGTGTGTGTTTGTGTGTGTGTGTGTGAAAGACTTACATACAATAGTGTGTGTCAGGCTTCAAATTCAAGGTCTTGGTAACTTTGAGCCCCAAATTTACATGAAAATTCAGCTTTATTGGGATACATATGTCTCCCAGCACATGAAATTTTCCACACACACACACACATATGCTTAATAATAATGCCAAACCTTGACTTTCCTTATGTAAAGCCCTAACAGAAAGTGTTATTTAATCTGAAAATCGGTTTGATGGGTCAACAACTCGCTGTGGAGTGAGGTGCTTCACTATCAGGTTCGGTAAACAGCTGTGAGACTCTGGTCAGACCAAGGAAGGTTTACTAAACTATAACTGAAGCGAAAAGTATGTGTCCCAGGCAAGTACGCTATCCTTCACCCCCCCATACACCACAGCTATAAGGTAAGCTGTCCTCCACACCACACATTCCTCTCACCAATGTACTGACTTAGTCACCACTATTCTGGCATTCGTGGATCGATTTTAACCAGGGTGAAATAACAGGAACAGAATCATGGGCTATAAACTAATTCACTCATCATTTAATATTCCGACGCATTAATAAACATTAACAATACTTAGTAAGATATGTAAGACTTAGGTCTGGTTATATCAAGATAGTGACGTAAGACTCGGGGGTGTGACCACAATGACCTCAAGACCCTCAACCTACGACTTTTTGACCAGAATACGCCGCTAAAGTGAACCTTTTTAATGAACTTTCTGAAAGGCAATATCACTGTGCTAAGGTAAGATAAGAAAAACACAAATCTCGACCTCACGTTCCCTGTGTGTGTGTGTGTGTGTTTACGCATAGTAGAAAGTGAGGGTCAAGAGTGACGTTAATAAGTATGATAATTAAAGACAAGTTTAGTGTTAAGAAGCAGAGCGTAGTGAATTGGTCAACGACGCTGCTGACACCACCATCTGGTTGTACTGTACTCAAGTTGCTACACTCAGACGCTACACGTGTACTACACATATAACCTCTTCAAGTGCTTGTGTTTGTGACCATATGAGGGAAACATCCAACTACTTTCAATAAAAAAAAACTTAAGAGAGTAAAGTGTTTTATTTCTACCATAAGAGGATAGTGTTGTGTTGTGTTGTGTTGTGTTGTCGTAACTACACATCTGTGTTGATATCCATTGTCATCACCCGACCTAAGACACAGTACATGAAAAAAAAATCATCGATCTTACGAACTGCATATTACACAAACAATAAATTACACCATTAGGTTCACTACAATAAGCACCTTGAACATTCATTCAGTACGTCTTGTAACTTTAAACTTTAATTATCTCATGAATATTTACGCTGTTTTATCTCGCACATCAGATTTTAACATGGCAAACTTCTCAACCACTGATATAAACCTTTCATCACCCCTCTCCACGCACACTACCACCCCCATCCCCCGTACACGCTACGTCCTTCAGAGAGCTACAGCTTAAAGACGACAGATGAGTCGCAGGTGGCATCAATATTTTTCACCCCTCAAGCGGACGCCGTGGTCGACTCCAGGGAGGGTCACCCGCACAGGAGAAATGTTACTCATGTAATTGTAAAGTGAGAGCATTTTTACAAGTCACGGCTCATACTCTCTCGGGGAACTTTATGAAAGATTAATTATCTTCGCTCTCCAGCTGCTGTAAGGCATTCCGGATTAGACGCCAGAGAGGATATAAAGCCTGTAAAAATAGTTCAAATCCAACTCTATGACTGCACGAGGTGGTGGTGGTGGTAAGAGGTGCGTCATGTTGTGATGCTGAAGGTTGTAGCAACTGTCAGCGGTACAGGTAAGGGTATGTTGCCTTGTCTAAATGATAAAGGTTGTTCTTGTTGTAGAAGTTGTACGACAGTATTGTACACGAGTGTTCACGCTGAAAAACAAAAAAACTTATGAGTGAGTCCCTCAGGTAGTGGAAAAGATATCCTATCTTATCTAGCGTAAACCACTTTTACCACTAAGCCAGTGTTCGCCAATAGTGTGTTCAAAGACTCCCCAAAATACTTTATCTACATGTACAGGTAAGTGTGTTTATATCATCATCCTGTTAATAAGCATAACTTGAGGGTATTAGTATACTGTACATAGATTTCAGAATTATATCAACATTTGTAGTGTCATTGGTAATCATTCAAGTTAACAATGAGATAATCCTTCGTGATTTTACTGGGTTTAACAAACAAACTTTACTCTTTTCTGATTGTCGCTTAAGCTTTTTCCCCTTAAGGTCAATTTCAAATAGGAATGAGAGTCTTAAGTGTTGTTCTTTGAGGTTTAGTTATCCTTAGCCAGCAGTTACATACAGTAGAAAAGAGAAATTCCCTCAACAAAGACCGGACCTTTACAGTGACTCGGGGGATTATACCGATATTTTAAAATGTGACAATTTTCTAGTGATTTGTACCTCAAGGAAGAACTTACAGTATAATATATAGGACTGACACATGGTTATTGACACACACACACAACACACACACACAACACAACACTATTGCAAAATGAACCAATAATATAATCGTTATCAAATTATATGTATCGGGAATACAATAGTGAGTCTGTGAATACACGGTAGTTACTCGTGACGGAAGAGGATGTGGACACTGAAAGGCGTTATGGAACTAAAGGCGTTTCAAAGCCATTAAATTCCTGGATTTTTCCAAGAGCTTTTGTGTATACTACCATTACACTTGGTTGATGGTATACCAGGATATTAAAGAACACGTAACTAAAAACAATTCGAAATAAATGACCATTAGCAACATATCTCTTGGCTACACTGAAAGATAATCTGATGAATGTGTGTACTCATGTATAAGATAGATGTATTATGTGGTCTCATCAATTAACATGAAATCGATAATTTACCACCACCCAAGGAATACATTTGCATCACACTCATAAACGCCTAAAAAAATAAATAAAAAATAAATGCTAATGCTTACAACAGAATGTCTTGCTGTCCTACAGGTTTATTTATATCCTCTTGAATATGTTTCTTAACCCAATTCAAGCTTACGTGATCCTCTAGCTCATTGACATCTGTAAATATAAATATTTTGTTACAGAGGTTTAGGCTAACATGACTGTCAACAGGTGTCATGGATGCCAACATAGCTACAAGCAGTTGTCACTCAGGGTGTCAACATGACTACAAACAGGTGTCAGGGTATCAACATGGCTACAAACAGGTGCCAGGGTGTTAACATGGCTACAAACAAGTGTCACGGATGCCAACATACCTGCAAGCAGGTGTCAGGATGTCAAAATGGCTACAAACAGGTGCCAGGGTGTTAACAAGACTACAAACAGGTGTCAGGGTGTCAACTTGGCTACATAAAGGTGTCACGGTTACTACCATGGGTACAAACAGGTGTCAGGGATGCCAACATAGCTGTAAACAGGTATCAGGGTGTTAACATGACTACAAACAGGTGTCAGAGTGTCAACTTGGCTACAAACAGGTGTCAAGGGTACTAACATGACCACAAATAGGTGTCAGGGTGTCCCAAATGGCAACAAATAGTAGTGGAGGCAGCAGCGAACCCTGAGGTAATAACCTTCTCTAGATTTTTTTTCTAATTAGTTTTACCAGTTAGTCCTTAAACCTATCTTCTGAGATCTCACTAATGATGGAAGGTGAACTGATGTACAATTGTCCCAGTAAACCCGAAAACGTTTAGATATGAGAATTGCACTTCGATTGATTGTGTGTAGTGGTCATACTTTACGTCTGTGGGCAGTATGACTATTTCTGTGAAGTGTGTTAGGGGAATCGTTTTACTATGTAGTGTGAATACTTTTATGAAGTGTGTAGTTGTTGTATAATGGTCAACAGTGTGGTGGGTATCGTTTTATTGTTTAATGAATATTTTTCATTATATGTGGAGGGAGTTCTAGTAAAGGAGAGTTCTCTTATGGGAAAAGTTTGAATTCAGAATCTAGGGGGGCTAGTGTTTACTGTTTTAGTTGAAACTTTTCTTGTGTTGTGAGAAATATGAATCCTTAATAGTTTCTGGATATCGAAGGTAGAAGATGTTGCTGAGGTTAAGCCTGTAGTAGCCTGATATAGTTGTGTACGCTGGGAAGCTAACGTGAGGTCATCTGCGTAGGAGATTAGTGCAGTGGAGTATTGAATATGGCACATAGCGTCCTCCTTGCCAGTCGTGAGTCAGACCTCGCGAACACATGGCCCTGGAGAGAGTTTTCTCAACACAGCCAGAGCTTCCCCAAGTGTGGTAAGTGTTGCTTAAACTTATATATGTAGTATATACCTTGAAAGCTGAGAATAATTTAACGTGTATAAATGTGTTGTTTGGTTTACAGTGATACGTTAAATCATCAGGTACAGTACACCTTAATGAAGTAGATAGTTTCAGTTGTTTGTTCCGACTTATTCATCTAAAACATAATCTCTCGAGAATGTCCAGGACACCAAATACGGTATAGAAGGCTTACCTTGTCAATCAGTCAAGGTGCTTTATTTATGTCTGAGGGTTGGCGACCGCGATCCTCCGCTCCAAATGATTTCGGACTGACTCTATGAACACAGTTTTACATCTCTTTAGGGACCACAGCTTTTACATTCATTGATTCCTATCCTCAATTTTATTTATTAATATCTTAGCATTATTCCTTCATCTCCAATTATATGGCTAGATTAATTAGATATATACAGTATATATTTTTTCTTTCTTTCTTCCAGCTTTTCAATCATTACTTTGTTTAGTACACCGCCCTTCCACCCCCATCCTGTTTTTCTTTCTTATTTGATGTCTTGCTTATATCTCAGGCTAGGAACCTGAATATTGGACACATTTGCGAGCAAATAATAATAATGATAATAATAATAACTATTTTTATAATTATTATATTTTTTAAATTTTTTACTCGTCTTGTTCATGCATGGCCTGGGAAGCGGTGTACACTATTCATGGTATCATTGGTATGATACGGTGTAAACTTTCCATGATATGGTATGGAGCCCCCTTAACACGCCTATATGTTATAGCACCTTAAATGTAAGAACGTCCTTATATGTCAGGGGAGCCAGCATAGCCATAGACAGATGTCAGGGTTTCAACAAAGCTACAAACAGGTGTCAGAATGTCAACATGACTACAAACAGGTGTCAGAATGTCAACAAAGCCACAAACAGGTGTCAGAATGTCAACATGGCTACAAACAGGGGTCAATGGTGTCAACATGGCTACAAACAGGTGTCAATGGTGTCAACATGGGTACAAACAGGTATCAGGGATACCAAAATGTCTACAAACAGGTGTCAATGGTATTAACATGGCTACAAAGGTGTCAGGGTTGCCAACATTTCCATAAAAGTAATTTTGCTTGCCAGTTTGGTTCTGTTCTAATAATATTGTCATAATAACACCATCAGTTACCACGTTTATAATGCCTGAAGGGTAATATTAGTATTACCGCTTCATTTAAAGCGCTTATGAGTTATTTGTGAGGCAAATATAAGAATCGATTATCAATATTGTTTTCGTAATTATCTCAGGTCCTGGAATAATTATACAAACCAAGTTTCTGACGTTGAAAAGTTATTCAATTGCAAGATCATTCAGAAACAAGTTGTTTAGTTATTATAGAAAATATTACTTGTAACAGGATACTGTGTGTTGATATTACTACCTGTTAGATTAAAGGATTTTGTGCGGGCAACATTTTCAGCTTTTTACTAAACTTATAAAGTCATAGAAAACCTTCTGGGAATATTTCTACTAACAATCGTATCTGGTATTATTTACTTGCTAATTATGTTAGAAATACACCTCTTTAGTCTGAACTTGTTTGTTTGTCCTGACCACTTCATATTGTTAGGTGATGTGTGACGTCTGTGTAACCCCCCTCTATAAATACATATATACGACCGTGTTCTGTAGCCCTTCTCTATACACACGCACACAGTATGTGCACATATAAAAGGAACTGTGATGTTGTTGCAGGTGTGATGCGGTCTGTGACTGTTACCTTGTGGGTGGTGCTGCACGCAGCAGGGGCGCTGTACACATCAGGTCAGTTCAAAACAACTCCTAATCACTTCGTACAAGTAACTTGTTAACCTAAACTGTGTGGTCGTTTTAGTTACCCTAATTTAACTACATAACTTGGCATAACACCGGTGAGGGGGCAAAACGTTGACATGGTACACCTAAGAGGAGTGGTGGGAATGGTAGAGGTATTGCGCATATTTATCACTATTGTGTCCTGGGTTCAATTTCCGTCTCGAGACAGATGTGAGTCTTTTCAGCGTACTCCGGTTTTCTTGCGTACTAACACTGACCAATAAAAGTCATAACAAAGGTTTGACCGTGCGGCTAGAAAACTGGTAAGTTGTGAAATTTATAAAAGCTTTTATTTGGCATCAGTTAGAGGACAAAGCAAATGTACGGAATCTCTGAGTCCAGACCGTGGCTAGCACGATATGTGGTGATGTGGGTAACGTAAGGTAAGTGTATAGTAATGCTTTGTGTTACAGGTGATGGTGATGGGGGTGGTGGTGGTGATGGTGGTGGCGCCTGGCAGAGTGTCGCTCAGGCCACCCTCACCAGCGGCCGCCCACTCGGTTTCAGGTACTTGTACGCCTCTTAGTTGTCTTCTTCATTTCTCATGCAGCTTGTCTCCTCCCCTCCTCCACTCTCTCTACCCATAACAGTGAAGACAAATCACATTTTGTTTAAAGCAACAATATACAGCTCACCTACTAACAATATATGTTCATCTCTATACACAAGAGTATATTTTTAAGTTGCGACAATAACTCAGCTGTGGTCCACGGGGCTGAGGACAACCTGTAATTATTATACCTATGCTGGTATGTTTAAGCTTAACTTATTTGTTCCCAGATCAATATTGCAGTATTGTTTTTTATCTGATTTTGCAGTTTTCCGAAACACTAACTTTATATTTGGCAAAAGATCATTACTGGTTTCATTACCAGGAATTTGTGTCATCTTCAAGTACAAAGCGCTAATGGTCTTACTACGCGAAATCTCTTTAATATTTATACCTTTACCTCTAATGGTTCCATTACGTGAAATATTGACATATTTCTTCATTTAGTTCAAAACATAATCGCTTCACTCTTAACCCACAATTGGCAAATAATTTTGGTCATGGCACAAATCGTCTAATAACCTCTACTTAGCTATTCTAACGCGATTAAATGCATGTAATCACGATTGTTATCGATTACATCACTTTTTTATAATCATATTTGATTATATTACCAATGTAATCGCCCATGTTTGGTGGACACGGCACTTGTCTCCTGTCCTTAAGGTCACTGGTTTGCTCCCTGGCCACCCCTAATTCACTTTATAGTTGGGGAAATTAAGATAATCGAGTGCAGTGCCACCCACTGAGCACTAGAAAAGGCTTAGTCTACAGTTTGATGTATCCGCACTGCCCCTAATGAGTAGCAAGTTCTACAGGACCCACCTACACTCCTCTCGTGTGTTGTGTGTTGTGTGTGGCAGTAAGAAATTTGTGTTGACAGGTTCTCACGAGCACCACACTTGGTGGTGGCGGCAGAGACCTGGCCACCCCACATCTACTTGCACTCAGCCACCGACGGGTCAGTTAAGGTGACGGGTCCCATGGCTCTGCTGCTGGACGCTCTGGCTTCCTCCCTCAACTTCACGTGAGTTGATCTCTCCTCCTGCGTCGCTCACAGTATGTTACACATTTTCTACTTATCTGTCTATCGGTTTCTGTAACGCCTTTTCGCCCTCTGTAATAAGAGCAGTATAGACATAAGGGGAGTTCCTCGCAGATAGATTTCCTCTTAGGTAAATGTACAGGTATCACTGGAGAAGAGAGTAATCATAATCTGATATAATAACCATGGTGAAATATGTATTTTTCGACGTTAAGAGTGTATTAGAGTGTACCAGAGTGTTGGGTGATTCATTGCCTTTTACATACTTCCGTCCTGAGGCTCCTGTAACTTGTCAGGCAGTGGAATTCCAGTCTGAGGTTCTATCAGATAGGGTGTCCTTATATCACAGGTACAGTATGCTGCAGCAGACTTATGTTACAGGTACAGCGTGGTACAGGGAGACGGGTACTGGGGAGCACCTCAGAAGAATGGGTCGTGGAATGGCATGATTGGTACAGTGATGAGGGAGGTGAGTGCCGCCCTCACTCTTGCCTTCACTTGTGTAGTGCATATCGGTCCATCTTGCGGTATTCTGTACAGGGGAAATTCATGGTTGAAAAAAAAAAGAAAAAGTTTAATCAATAGATTTTCTTCCAGTTACTATTAATATTAAGTGTACGGAGGCCGAGTGGAAACAGTCCTCTCCTCTTGTTTCAAGGGTCAATGATTCGATTCCAGGACACTTCCATTCCATTCAGTTGTAAATGGATATCACTTTTTACGGTTGCGGGAATGAAAGTGATTAGTGTAGTGCTGGTCCGCTACTTCCTTGCATATCGAAGCCTGATTTCATATGCCCATTATTATTATTATTATTATTATTATTATTATTTTTATTATAAGGATAAACATTACAACTGTCATTATTATCATTAAAACCACACTCACTGTCAAGACAGGTATATATATAACTGCTTGGTGTGTGTGTGTGTGTGTGCCAGGAGGCGGATCTCGGACTGGGACCTTTCGGCATGTCGTACAGCAGGAGTCAGGTGGTAGACTTTACCATCCCTGTGTTCCTGGAGATGCTTCACGTCCTGGTGACCCGCCCCTTACCGCAGCCAGACCCCTGGGGCTTCCTTGCGCCCTTCACGTGAGTACTGTAATTTGTCCTCCTTAAAGGCTTGTGTGACTTACCTCTCCTCCCCCAGGACTGTGTGACTTATATCTTACCCCGTAAAGCTAGTATGTCGTACACTATGGTCTGTTTTCCTCAGCCCTTGTGAGAGTTGTTTCACTGTCCGGTCATCCTACTTTTGCCTCAGTCATATAGTGAAATAGTAATAAACAAGTAAGATAACATGGCGTTACTGGGGCGGCAGGTGGTACGTGTGGGTGGGTCTTCTGGCGGCGCTGCTGGGGATGGTGCTCACTGCTGTCATCTTCGTCAACCTTCTGGGCTTCGGAGGACCCAAGTCTACGTGGCGATATGTGTGGGCGTTCTACAGCATTTCCTTCACGCAGAGTAAGTATTACTATGACCCGTCTGTGGTGGAGCTTCCCATCACTACATTAAACGATGACAACATCCTCAGTGCAAAAGCCTGACAACTATTAAGACTAGGCAATATCACAACCATTTATTGTCAATAAGGTTGTTTAGACAGTTTAAACAAAAGGGACAGGTTGGTTGTATTCAAATTCACCTGTCAATATTGTGCCATTCAGTGTGTAATAGTAGTCTGACACCGTGGGATGAATAACACATTTCTAGGGAGGAGGAGCCTGTTTTTGTTAGCACGTGTCCTATAATGGAAGAACAATATTTGTTTACGTGGCGTGGTGCCCCGGGATGGCAAGGTGCCAGTGGTTGGTGTGGTGGCCTGGGTTTGAATATTGTGAGGGTTCGAAAATTCTAGGAGTTTCAAGATTCTTCAAGTCTTAATATTCTGCTAATATAAAGTTTCTTAGTTTCAAAATTCTTCCTTATATTTGTAACAGTTTATACTTATATTCGTGACACATCCCATATACTTATAACACCTCCCTATACTTATGACACCTCCCTATACTTATGACACATCCCTATACTTATGACACATTTATTCTCGTGACACAGCCCTTACGCTTATGACACATCTTCATTCTCATGACAACGCTTTATATTGGCAGATGTCACTTGGCTACCAACCACCGCCTCACTCCGGTTTATCTTCTGCATGTGGCTCTTCATAGTACTGATCGTCGTCCGAAGCTACAGGTAATGATGATGATGGTGATGGTGATAATATGATACGATGGTGCTGTGATGGTGATGATTGTGATAATGATGTTGTACTAAGATGGTGATAGTATGATGGTGTGTTACTGTGGTAGTGAATGTGTGCTGTTGTGACAATGAAAGTGTGTAGTTATGATGCTCATGGTGTAGTACTTCTACAGTTGACTTCAGGAGCTTACAAACTCTGACACTAAAACAACCCCCACAGTGTTCCTCAGCTTGGCTCTAACATATCCTGACTCTCACACAACTTCCACCGCACTCCTGTCGAGACCCTGACACACTTTAACAACAGACCCCCCTAGTCCCCAGGAAGTCCCCGACACACCCTGACAATAACACCAACTTTATTCTGGTCCTCAGTGGGGCCCTGACGTCACTGCTGGCGGTAAAGACGGTAACGATGAAGTATGACTCCCTGAGGGACGTTCTGGATGATCCTGGCCTCACGCTTCTAATGGAGGGGTCCACCGCCCTCACCGCCCACTTAGAGGTACTGTACTCCCCCGCCTTCACCGCCCACCTATAGTCTCGCCCACCTAGACGTACTGTACCTCCCCTGCCCTTTAGGTACTTCCTCCACGTACAGTATATCCTTCATGATGAACTTTTCAGGTATCACACCGTCAAGGCCACCTGTAACTTTGGTGGTTAGGTATTGCGTGCACACCAGCACCTCAGGTATCAAGGGGGGATTAGAACATCTGCAGCTGATAGTATAGACGGACATGGGATGATTTAATAGAAGTTTATAACCACCTCAGAGGACATTACTCAGTCAAGTGTCCATATCTGGAGCTAGCGGATGCCCACGCCACCAGAGGTCGCAGAAGCTATAAGTACAGACACTTGTCAGTTATTTTTTCGAGTAAGGATTGTAAACTCCTGGAAACACCTACCAGACTGCACCAAGTGTGAGCTTATTTAAGTCCAGATCTGACCAATACTGACGCAGGTTCAGATACATTCTGGAGGTAGTACATGCCCAGTACTTGCCATTAGTGCAAAATAGAGACATAAGTCACATAACCGACCGCTGAAGTGGCTAACAGGCCGATCAGTGGCTAAGAGGGTAAAGCAAAGTGATAAGGACATAAATCAATACATCACAAGCTGAGTTTTTAAGTATTTGGTTAAATAAATGTTTCAGTTTAAACAACGTTACCGAACTTAATACAATATATGGCTTAGGATTATTCAATCATTCGCTGATAACTTCACAACTCGTCCCACGCCTTAATTCCTTTCACAATTCAGACAGTTACGGGAGGCGTGTACGGGGAGCTGGCGCGGGAGAGTCGTTCCCGGGCTAAGTACGTCCGAGCCAGCGAGACTTACGGGGCCGCCTACAGTCTCATCCCGGACGGCCGCCACGCCATGCTTGTAGAGAACGTCGTCTGCAGGAAGATATACTCCGACCACTTCAGTCTCACAGGTCAGTGGGGGAAGGTGAAGAGTGTAAGGAGGGCACCAAGAAGGAGGAGGAGGAGGTTAGGAGGGATGGAGTTTGAGGCAGGGGTTTACAGAGGACTGAAGGTAAAGAAGAAGAGTAGAGATAAGAGACACAAACAGAGAAACCTACTTACTCATCATAAAAGTGCCATGTACTCCCCCAGGTCGGTGTGACTTCTACATGTCGACTGGTAACTTCTGGCGTCTGATCTACGCAATGGTGGTGCAGCGAAACAGCCCCCTACGCCAGCTACTGAATGCAAGGTGAGCTACTTCCAAAACCCTCACTACCATAAGTGCCATCCACTGAGTAAATTATTGTTGGCACTAAGTAACGCCCCAGGCTCTAAATAGCACCCCGGTTATTGCAGGATCCTGGCACTACGAGAGTTCGGGATCTACGACCGATGGGCGACGAACCAAATGCCTAACATGACCCATTGTCTCAAGACACCCAAGAAGATCAAGCTCCAGGAACCTTACTCCTTAGTTGACCTCTGGGTGAGTGAGGGACATGAGTGACCGATCCTTAGGTAGGAACACTGGCTGACAGGAATCACACATTGAATCAATAATCTATAAATACATTTTTCGTTGATTTATAAAAGACTGTGAGGTAAGGTAAAGGAATTATTTGGATAGGTGAGCATTACTGCCTGGTTAACTTGTATAGAGAAGAATCAGGGTTAGATGCTAAGTATTCACAGGTGTTACACTCGCTTGATATACTGATTAACCTTGACTGAATAATTGATCCAACGGAGTGGGTCCCGACTGACGAACCTTTACCTAGATGAATGGTTCAAGCTCACGGGGGTAATTCTGTGACTCGTTAGAATAGTTGTTCTTCTAGAGATACAACAGATGATAAGACTATGTGAAAAATTTAACAAGAGGAGACAATAAGCAAGACCAAACGCACAAATTGTGAGTGAGGAAGAAAGACCCACTGACAAGTAAATTGGGCTATTGGTAGGTAGAACTGCTAGTTGATTGGTGACTTAATTTCTCTGTCTGTCTGTCTCTCTCTTGGTGTATATCTTTGTCTGTCTGTCTGTTGCTTTCGCTCTATGTGTATCTCTATCGCCCTCCCTATGTTTGTATCTCATTCTGCCTGTCTACTTGTTTTTACCTCTGTCTTTCTCTATGTGCCTCTCTCCTTCCCCTCTCTCTGTCTGTATTCCTTTTGGGTGGACCTATGCTGGAGTGGGCGGGGAAGCGGATGCCTAAATTGAATTTATATATGTTTTTTAGCTTCAAATTCTTCAATGTTAACTATTTATCCATTTATGATGTGATTTCTTCTACATATTTCTGGCTTGTTATCTTCCATCAGGCGGTGTTCCTCCTGCTGGGTGGTGGCGCCTTCCTCTCTACTGTTTCCTTCGGCTTCGAGTTGTTGCTGCCTCCCTCTCACTAATGAAGAAACCCTATATATCACCTTTATTTGTGAAAACCCTAAGTCTTCAACCTCACCAATCTAGTAACCCTTTTTCTCCACCCAAACACCTTTTCACAGTTCTTAATACCTAGGGATCTTCAAGACAATGCTGAATAATATTTGTTGCTTTCCCGAGCGGCAGCTTACATATTTATCGGGTCCACACCTCCCTCAAACATTCAACTACAAAGTGTTCTTATCTGATGATAATGGTCATTAAAAAAAACTGAATGAATAAAGTAAAACTGACACCCATTAAAAAAGAAGCTGCGTATAGTATTTTGCTCCATCTTTGAAATATATAAAAGTTAATCTAATTTGTTTTTTGTAAGCTTATTTTCTAACACACAGTAGGTAATATTATGTTATAACACTCCAATTTTTATCTTGTAGCTGAAAAAAAATATAGGCTTACCTTTTGAACATGGCAGTTGTAATGTTGATATTACTCCATTCTTACAAGTCAGACTTTCGGTAGTTCAAGTTGTGTATATTTCAAGTTTTCCTCAAACGCACTGACCTCAAAAAGCAAGCTGCATATATGGGCTTGGAAATTCAACGATGCAGTGTACTGACAGACGAAAAAGGACATTTAATTTTATTACTTAAGTAGCGATAAGCTTTTGGGCTTTAAACTACTGTATTGCCAAGCTTACGATATTTTACCCTGGACAAGATACCTTTTTCTCTTGTCGTGCGATTTGTACGATAATAATTTAGGTAAAAATCTAAGAGCACGGTTATTGCATACCCAAATTACCAGTATCATTATGGCTGTCTTAGTCTGCCTCCTAAAGTACTAAAATTTTCAATGAGTGTCTTATTTTTCCTACCAACATTACCGATAGCTCATTAATGCGGAAGTTGATGACCAATGGAGAATATTGCCACTGTATCAGGATAAATTAATTGATGGTGAAACTGAGCCACGATAGTTTCTGGGCTGCAGTGTCACAAAAAGTGTTAACAACGTCAATCAAAAGGTAACTTTCCAATAAATAAAGCAAATGTACGATAGTTTTAATAATAAAACAATAATTTGAGGATCCAGCACATCTGAGACCCTGGCACAGACTCTAACCTGAGGAACATAACAACAGGCGAGTCACAAACAAGAGAACCACCGCTGCCTTACCGAGCGTTCCAATGCACTTTAAACCCAGCAGTACATACAAACATGGTGATTATTCTAACGTTAACTACTTGTAGGAAACCCAAATTACCAAATATTGGTCGACGTGATCGTTAGAGTAGATTGTAGAAGGTTCGGACAGCCCGGACCCGAGCTCTGCCCTTGTGTAAATGAATCCTGTCGCAAAAATGTAAACATTGAACTGGGATTATCATTTGCTTTAGGCTGGACCGAATCTTGTACTGGAACATAATTGAGGTTTAATTAAGGCATTAAAGTAAAGTTTAATGGAATTTTATTGAGTGTAAGCTGAGGAGGTACATAACTACAGATGGTGACCAGTGAGACCCACACATTCACAGACCTTGAGATGAATTGAGGTGATCGTCACCGTTTATATATACTGAGGTAGAACACAAGACTGGCATCCTCTGGCACTGTGACAACTGGCCTCTACAAGACTACGTGACATGGCTTCAGTGGTGAGTGAACCTTGGTGAGAGAAGCAAGATGCCCAGATATAAGTACCTGGCCAAGGAGGTGACTTGTTGAGCCTACTTTACAGAGGCCTTACTGTTCATGTAAAACAGTGTTATACAGTACTGTACTCATATTCCTTATCCAAGAATTGTTTTTCAAGTTATCAAGATCCAGACAAATTTTTTATGATGTCTTGTACAGTTATATTTTGAATGTGTTTTTTTTGGTGAATTTATAGTCTTGTGACTAAGCGAATGTAATCATATTGAAAAATTAATATCTCGTTTATTCTTAATTTCCTGTGGAAATATCATAGAAGAAAAATGTCTTAGAATTGTGTAAACATTACGAAGACCGGCTCACGACTATAAATTTACCTTTTATTTTATTGATAATGGTATACTTCAGTAGCCACCATATTAATAACAAGAACAAAATGACTTCCCAAAATAACACTTACATGTGTTTTTGAGCCTCTAGCTCGGTAATTGTGCCCTTTAGACTCGCACAATTACCGCAGTAATGGTTTACTTTATTAGGAGTTCTTATTTAATGACTTGATTTAATGGATATAGTAGTGGCAAGTAGGCTGTGGCCTGTATACCTTCAGTACATAAACAAATTGAAGAAGGAATCTGTATCTTGGAGCAGATGGCTAACACCAGAACGCGTTGTTTGATTTCGTTCATTTTGTACACATGTTCTTTGGGTGATATTAAGAAATTAAAACGATACAGCAATCCACAAAATCTAATACAGTAGAACTTGACCTCACAAACCAAAGAAACCTACCTAACCTTATCTAACATCCTAGCTGGGAAGTCTGACCCCCGCCATATTAAACAGAAAGAACTTATTTTTATATTTGGTACCAATTAAGTCAACTTTGTTGAAGCGTCATGACTTAATTTTACTTTTTTGTGGATGTGACAGTGCCCTTGAACCGAGCTAGTCAGTTGTTGTATGTAAAACAAAGAGCAGATAACAACGCTCCTAGAACTGCAGATTTTTCGGAAGAATATTTACGGTAAATGATAAATTTCTTCACGTACAAAGCACATAGAGATATCATTTTAATGTGATATAATCTGCTTTTCAGTGTGTTGAACCCTGCAATTTCCCTCTTCCTTCATACCTTATTCACTACAGGTGATTTATGATCATAGAGAAAACTAAAAAAATCTGTGGAAAAAAAATCGAACAAGTCCTTCTGGTGTTAGCCATCTGCTCCAAATATTACCAAGGAATCTTCTACAGAGATTTTTGTCAATATACGTTAGTGACCATACACAGAACTCTGTCTTGATTTTTATATAGGAAGATACTTGTATAGCAATAATTAAATAAATAAATACTGTAAATAAAAAGAAAAGTAAATACAGTGGGGTATGCTATAACGAATGGATCCTACTACGAATATTCCTATAAAGAACGGTTTTACCTATAAAATTGATAATGCTATAACGAACGAAACTTGTACAACGAACATTATAATTTTTTTTTTTTTTTACTCAAGGGTTTAGATGCATATTTATGCACTTTTTTTACAATTTTTACAATTTAATATTATATTTTTCAGTGTTAAGTGGTTGTATTTGGGGGCCTGGAACGGATTAATCCTATAACGAACGAATGCTATAACGAACAAGGTTCTAGAACCAATTAGATTCGTTATAGCATACCCCACTGTAAGGGTAAAGGTGGAGGAAACAGCCTAAATTACCACTTGCAAGTAAATTCAGATAAATTCTTACAGTAAGTGGTGAAATGATAAAAAAAAAATCCATTTCTAATGAAAGTGAGGATTTGAAATAACTTTTATTCCCAATGACTGCATGGGAATACAGTACAGTAGTGGTGTTTGACTATCCTTGACATTTAGCTACCAGTCAAGCCTCTGGCATTAAATCAAATTTGAAAGATAATGTAAACTACATTTACAGTACCAAACCAATCTATTAATTTATTAATTATTATTTTTTTAAATAGTTTAGCATAGTTTGGTTTATGTCCCTTACAGATGGAGAATGTTAACAATGGTTACATTCCTCTCTGATTCATGAGGAATATTTGGTAAGAAATTGTATTTCTCTAATGTTATATAACTTGTTGTTTCCAAACTGGGAATAAATTCTTAAATAAAAGTTATGGTAGTGGAAAATTTTGGGTACTGTATATATATTTGGGAAGTAACATTAGCTGTGATGGTAGATGTGCAAAAGAAACCAACAGATACCGTCGTCTTGAGCTTGTGATGCAGGTGGACCAAATGGTGATATGATACAGAATGGCCTGCTTTGTCTTATAGCATCTACTGTGGCAGCTGGTCTAACTGTCCTCTCCCTCCATGAAGGAGAGAGGCACTTCAGGAGTGACATGAGAGATATCCATCACCAATGAAGTGCTGAGTCATGATGATGGACAGGATGATGACGAACCATGTGGTGGTGGTAATGTTAAGGTGGTAGATGTTAAATATCTGAAGTTGAGGGCTGTAGGCTGGAGCCAGACACACTGTCACCACTGGTACGAGGCAATCCGCCTTACGAAAAAAATCTCTTAACACCTGAGGACTGGAGCGGGGACCTTGGGCAACTAGTCCCCAATCTTACGCTGTTTCATCTAGGTCCTTTTCTGCAGTTCATCAGCAGCAACTGTTCTCATCTGAAGGTTCTGGTAAAAGGGGAGGAAGCGGAGGATGTCAGTGGTGGCTGTAAAATTCAGGTCGTCGTCTAGGTGTGCCCTCACCTTTCTGAGACTGGTGGTGGGAATTTCCTCCAGTTCTTGGTCTCTGTCATCATCTCATCCTGTCATTCTTCATAGGCCCTGACGACACCAGCTGCTATTTCTCTGGGGTGAGAGCATCTTAGCCACGATTATTGATGTCCACTTACAAACACTCATCCACGTCCTCTTCGGTCACAGCAGTGTCACCACTGTCATGAAAAAGACATTGGTTTCCTTCCACTTTGAAACTCTTAAAATCTGCATCCATCTGCTACACAGCTTCTGCAGCAGCACCGCCACCACCATTCAGGAACTTCTTCCACACCATTCCTCAGTGTAGTTTCCCTAATCTTTTCCCACACTGCCTTGAGGTTGAACACTACATCCCAAATGTTGTAGTCCTTGATGTTCTTCAATGTCCTGGCTTCCGAGTGTCTTTTCCCCCTCTGGCACTGATTCCACCACCAAAATATCATTTGAAAGGAGGTGCCTATTGTGGTGTTTGCAGGCCAGAATGATGCCCTGGCCCATGGGATGTATGAGTGAGGTTAGGCTTGGCTCTCAAGCATTTTGGATCTTTGAAATTCTACTGTAATCTCCCCCTTTTTGTTCTCACATTTAACCTTTTAAATCCAAAGGGTACTTCACCCGTGTCCTAACATACAGCCGAAGCATGTATGTATTGCATATGTCCTCTGTTCACCCATCCAAGTGTAAGTGCTTGAATGGTCTCTGTATGTATACATAATTGAAAAACATAATTTGTAATATTTTACTCGTGTAAATTTCCACAAGCATCACTCACTCTTGAACAAAATGGCAGAAGGATATAGATCTGACCACGCATCTGGTAGCTGGGGGGTTGGTTGTGCATCTGCCCTTGGCAATTGCAAGTGCCCACTGACCATAGAGGAAAAAGTGGAAGTGTTATTGTGCAAGCATGGTAATACTATAATAATTTTAAGGATGAGAACTTCTAAGGAAATAAAAACAGTGATTCAGATGCTAATTGCAGTATATGTATGGGAAAACACATGCACAAGCAGTGGAAAGTGGTGATAATGACATTGATAGTGTGAGTCAGGGTGACACAAAGTTCTGCCTCTAGTGATCTGTTTACCCAACAAGTGTTCTTCATATTAGAGAGAGAAGTGTGGGGGAGGGGAGCAACAAATCCTCAGTCTGCCACTTGGGGTACCAGCCTCTTCCTCCTTTGCCCAACCTGTCATATGACAGTGGAAATCATAGTGGGATTACTACTACAGTGAAGGTTTGTTTAATTGTTTTTTTTTTTTACGCCTGTTTACCATATATATGTTGATTTACAAGATCAGCGTGTTTCTTATATCTTTTATCGATTACTCTACTGTATATTTGTATACCTAGCTGGGGGGAATATGGTGCGACCCACTCCCAGTGTTAAGGGTTAATTCTTTCTGTTATATAGTACAGTAGTTTAATCACCACATGTTATTTCACATCGCTTATGCATCTTCAATATTAAAAAAAATCAAATCAAATCAAATCAGATTTTTATGTCCCTGCAACCATCTGCTGAAGGCAATAAGTGTTTACCTTTTCTATTTGTTCATCTGCACATCTGTTTGTGTGTCCATGTTAGGTTTGGCTTGGTCAGGTCAGTTAGGTCCATGAATGTTGGTGGGTCAGGTCATATAGGTCCTTGTATGTTGGTGGGTCAGGTCAGTTAGATCCATGTGTGATGGTGGGTCAGGTCAGTTAGGTCCTTGAATGTTGGTGGGTCAGGTCAGTTAGATCCATGTATGTTGGGGGGTCAGGTCAGTTAGATCCATGTATGTTGGGGGGTCAGGTCAGTTAGGTCCATCTAAGTTTGGACAGAATAAATGCTCAGTCAAATGAAATTAACTATCCTTACCAGTCAACTCATTTAAATGGACCGTTCTACTCAACTTAGATGCAATGATTTACCCCCTGTCTCTCTATTCTTCTTATGTACAGGTCAAGTTGACATTTGGCCATGCAATCCTATTTTTGCCCAAATCTCTTTTTTTTTCCTGTTTAATAATTGAGTACATAATACAATATGTACTGTTAGGCAAAGGCAAATGTTTGTAATGAAGAAGGCAAATTACTTACTGTTAATATATCTAATTGTCGCTTTCTTTTAGAAATGCTGTAATAATCACACAATAGCTGACATAAACGTAGGCTTATGTGGACCTTTGTGTTGTTTGGATATGATAGAGTTTTAATTTTAATTGGTGCTTCTTAACAGTTAACACATACCTGAGCAAGGCTGAGTTGTGTAGCTTTATGTAGGATGTCTGACTAACTTTTTTCACTTCAGGATAGGGTTTCATTGTGCTTTATGTTTCCTAAATTCTGTTTATTTTTTACCTTTATTGAAAATTGACATTATGAGTTAACGAACACCTTTGGCTTGAAATAATATCTTAAGTTAAAAATTAATTTAAAGACTAAATAAACTATACTGTACTGATATTTACAGGTAATTCTGTTTAATTTTGCAGGTGTTGGAACAGCAAAAGGTGGCCAAAGGGAATGTTCTACTAACTTCAAAGCCTTTTGTATATCTTGTGAATGGATCTCTCAAAGGGCTTTATTGTGATTACTGCCTAAAAAAGTATGTTTTAAAAGAGGCTTTATGTTCATTTGTGAGGATAACTTAAAGATTTAGACTGTGGGTAGTATAGGTAGTATCAACTCAACAGGCTGATATTTAGGCATACTGTACAGATACTTACTATTAGTTGTAGTGATCCTAATACATAGGAGTTATGGTTCAGGGGCTCTACCTCCACAACTTCCCTCTCCCTTATAGCTGGTATGTAGAGAAGAGATACATTTGTTTATCTTGCATCTTTAGGTAGAAAAATTTGCTTATTTTATCTCATTGTATAACATGAGGGGCCAAGATGATCAGTAGAGAGGATCTTAGTTTAGATATGATTTAGGTGAGGACAGAGTGCCATGGATGTTGTCCTGCTTCATTACTGTTAGTTCATTACAGGCAGTGCCATATTTGTGTTTATTTGGGAAGGGCTTATAAGTACCCATAGTACCTTTTTCAAATGAAGAATGTATAAATTTTTCGGATGAAACTTATGGAAAATGACACAAGCAAAGAGTTGTACCGTATACTTTGTGATTGTTGCCCAAATACAATACAGGAGGTTTCCTTTCTTAAACAAGCTTCTTCATTGTGGTGGAAACTTAGATTATAGTTTATATTCAGTAAGGTGTTGAAACCTTTAATCTGAAGTATACGCTTGTGAATTACTTGGGTTTGCTCTCTTCCTTTTAGTTTTACAGTACTTCCTATTGATCATTAATGAGTGGCTGGTAAGATAGTGCCAGCTAGAATAGTGAATCTGTACTCCTTGCCCGGCTGTAGAAGTTAAAGTTGTCTCCATTTATAACGGATACAGTGGCTGGCGCGTTTAGCGAGATGTGGCACCACTGCTCACCAGACAACAGATAGGAGCTAATGACGTTCTACTTGGTAATTTAAATTAAAACTCTAACCATGTAGTAAATGCACATATACTGTACACAGATAGAGGAGGGACTGCTTATTTAGCATCCTTGGTCTGGTTACTAAAACGAGGGTAGTTCTGCTCATTCTGCTAGTTTTACGACTATGTAAACAAACAGTGGTGCCACATCTCACAAAACACGCCAGACACTGTACCCATAATAAATGGAGGTAATTATACATGTTATCGGTTCCTTGTTCTTTTTATAAAAAATTGAATACAGTATACTCTCGATTTAACGGAATCTGAGACTATAACGAACTCTCGATTTAGCAGAAGGAATTTTTTCCGTTTTCACTTGATTTAGTGAACTAGTTCGCTAATTCAGGATTAATTCCATTAATACACTCACAACTACAGAAACACCTCAGACACATGATATGTGCCGGTATGTAGAAATATTTGAAATATTATTCCTGGCTTACCTTAAACTGTAGGGTTCGGTGTTTGTTTTAATTTTTTTCTATGATTTCCAAACTTTTTTCTAATTGATAGCCACACTCTTTTGACTTTCTTCCCCACACCACTTCCTTTCTGAGACTTCTGAGAGACTTTTGGGATGATGTCTATGCACAGTAGTTAGTTGAATGAGATGCAGACTGAGAGGTAGCAGTGAACAATACACACGGTGGCGGCAACACAGACTCAGCACATGTAAACAAACCCCACATGCCAAGCGGCGTATTTGGCGTGGAATTTAACAGACTCATGCCCGATTTATTGAATTAGTTTGCTAAATCGAGCGAAAATAACGGAAATTTGATTTAGCGGAAATTAAAATTTAATGGAAAGGGGTGGCTCGAATTACTGTAGTTCGTTAAATAAAGAAAATACTGTACGTCCTTGGGGTTTTAACTATAGGTGCTCAGAACAAATGAATCCCTTACACAAAGGGTTAAAACTCAATTAGGTGTTATGACAAGAGGTGGGCACTGCCAGGGGTATTTAACAGTAAGGCTCTCACTGGTCATTCATACGACAGTAAAGTACTCGGTTCATAAAATGTGATATCGTGCTTCAGTTGTTTGTTTCTTAGATCTGACACATTATTCACAACATACACACTCATGGCAGGGTCAAGCTGTTATATATACCTGTATATATTTTGTCTCTTTTTGGAAAGGGTTTATACACAATGATATTAGGGATGAAAGAGGTTTTTAATGGAAGTACAACAGGTGAAGAAGGAAAAGGAAAACAACACATTGAAACTGAAATATGCACCTATAAATAATTTTGTTTGCTCAGTGTGTTGACAGTGTATTGTAATACAGTACAGTACAGTATTTGCATTAGTAGTAGCTGTATACCTCAGAAAGGTGTAATTCTGTGTGTGTGCGTGCATGAGTTCTTTTCTGCTGTGTAGTTTAGCATACCAGCAAGAAACTGTTTTTATTTTAAAGTTCAGTTTACAATACTAATACTGTAATTTCTTGCTTAATGAGAACTCTCTCTGCCTAAATGGGAAGAGTAATAAATGATCTGCTCCTTATTAGTACAGCACCGTCCTTTTTTAAATCTACTGTATATTTGCTACCGCACATCTCAATGTACTCAATCAGATGAGATATTTTTGTCACTAGAAATTCCGTCATTCCACAGCCCTCTAACCCTTTTACACAATAATTGTATAATGTAGTTAGCCACCTTCCACAGTCCTCTCACCCTTGTACACTGTGACTATAATGTAGTTAGTTACATTCTACTGTATTCTTACCCTTATACACTGTAACTATACTTTATAATGTAGTCAGCCACATTCTAACATTTACCATCTGCAGTGTTTGTTAAGTCTTCATAATTTGTATCATGTCTGGGACAGGAAGAGAATATGTACCCTGCAACGCTGCTCGGGCTGCAAGGCAGAATGTTATTGTGACAGAGACTGTCAGCGTGGGGCCTGGGATATCCACCGATATGAATGTAAAAATCTTCAACGCATACATCCCCTGATTCCCCCGGACACTGCCAAGCTAATGGCAAAAGTCATCTTCAAGCTTAAGGTAAGGTAACAAATAATTCTTGTAGCAATACATGTCAAGTCTAATGGAATAAGAATAAATAAAAACTTCAAATACAGTATCATGTTAATATTGGCTCCACCTCAGTGAAGTAAAGTAAAATTATGAATGACTATAAATTGTGTAGCTCTGCTGCCAAAGTCGAAGCATAATTTATTCTGGTTGTGTTTTATCACCTGTTATTGTTTACAGTACCCATAAAAAGCAAAGGCAAGATTAGCCTAAGTCTCTCCCTGTAAGTGTTAACAAAATTACATTAAAAATATTTTTATAATACAGGTACTATAAAACCAAAATTGTATTGTGTGAACTCATGTTAACCATATACAATACAGGGATGGTTACTTGACCATACTAAACCATATTTTTGGATATCACATTACATGAACTCGTAAATAATATGGGAATGCTTTATATGTTGACGTGGCATCCATCAGTGTTGTAAATGGTCTCTTGTACTACAGTACAACTGTATAGTCTTGTGCATAAATACTGTACAGTACCTGCATAAACTTTTAGTCTTTTTACTTCCTATCATATTCTCTGTGATTTCATACCATCTCAGTTTTTTATACTGTATCATTTACTCTCTTCTTAATTCCTTATGTTTCTTAAATGTCATTTAATAAAAATGTAATTTATAAAAAGATTATTAGATATCTTTGATTCTCTTGTAGAATGGAGGTGACCAGATAGAGGAAAAATTATCAGAACGGAAATCAAGAAAATTCAAGGACTTGATGAACCGTAAGTACAGTATTCCACTTTGTTATTGGGTGATGGCTGTGGTTACTGTTGTTATTATTGTATATTTTCATGAGGAGGCATTTACCAATAAACACTAGGTAAAACTAAATATTCCATTCTTTGTAACTAAGTGGAGATGAGCTTGTGCATTCAGTTTTAATCTAAAAACACTATTTTAATTAACCTGGAGAAATGGACATGGAGAAGGAGAGGATCATCCTTTGTTTCTGGTCATGGCTCATCATATCTAGTTGTTAGGTGCCGGGTGAGTCACACATTAGAAGCCTGTACTGCCATCCAGTGAGATATAGGGGAAACTTTCACTATCTTGTTGTAAGCTGATCACTTATCCTCGGCTGATGAATTTTGGGGCCCATTTTAAATTGTATTTAAATTTTCTGGCTTTATGAGTACTACATCATGAAATAAAAGAGTTTGATTATCGGTATGCAATAAAGGTAAATGAGAGTAATTTAAGGTGCAGTGAAATAGCAAAAGCAAAGTATCAAACTGGGAAATAATGAGGGTCTACTGCATAAACACTTGTTTGAATGGCACTACTGTATGGCAAGCACTGTTTTTTCTTTTACTACATGAAGATAGAGACAAAATGATTGTGAGAGCACATGGCTCTTTTCATGGTAATTCTGTCTTAACACTGTATTTTATTTTTTTGACTGATAAATGAAGAGAACCTCATTGATTTTCTCTCATTTTCTTCTATCTTTTAGACTACACAGATTTAAAGGACGACAAAAATCGGCAGGAGCACTTGACTTCACTCATAGTGGTCCTGCGTAAGTACATTGGATCAAACAATCTTCCTAATGAAGTTGATCTGCAGGGCATATTTGGCCGGGTTAGTATCTTGTATTTTCTCTCATACTTTTATTTCAGATAGAAAATTTCTTTGTTGGAATAATGATATTATCTTCCATAAGATATTTGTTCTGTTATTATCTTGCCGTGGATCTGAAATGTGATGTTTATGTTTATCTATGACCCATACCTTACTAATGTGTGCAACAATGTAGAACTTAGATGACATGGTCACCCACTTCCTTATACTGTACTGCAAGGCGGTATGAAGTGGTTAGGTCATTTTGGCGTGAACCTGACCAATAATTTGCCAACTTATTAGGGAAATACTGTAAATTTTCATGAAATAACATGATCAGACATTAATAAAAGCCGTTTGGCAACCGGATTGTTATTATATTCAACTGGGTTTAATCACATTACCAGAATGATATTGGATAAAGGATCAGTTCAATTCTCCCGCTCTTGGAGTCGGTATTTTTATTTATTTTGTGTCCAGGAAGTTGCCGATTTTTGTCTGGATAAAGTAAGCTTCTTTCATGTCCACTTTCTCCCTCATCAGTTTCTTGGTCACTCTTTTCACAACTTTCATAACTTGATTTAATGGCTTAAAGAGGCATCATGTCCTATGGTCCCTGTTAAACTGATTTCACTGCCCTTCCACTGTGTGCTGACAAACATCTTCACTGTATAGTTATTTGTGTACATTTTTTCTTTTTCTCTTGTTGTGGTTCTTACAACTTTTACCTTGAAGCATGTAGAAAACATTGCCATCTAGAAGCAATTTACTTTAGTTGTATATGCTTACAGAATTATGCTACTGTATGTCTTATTTATTGGCTAATTTTAATTGCCATTTCTGTTTCCAGATATGTGTTAATAGTTTCAGTATTACTGACCAAGACATGAACACAGCTGGCACTGGGGTCTATCTGGCAGCCTCAGTGTTTGATCATTCTTGTCAACCCAATTCATATGTGACATTTGATGGTAAACGCCTCATGTGCCGTGCATTGGTAGATATGCCAAGTCTAGATTGGTCCAAGGTTAGTGTATTTGATATGGGACTTAAATGTTATATTACTGTACTGTGTTTCCTTTATTGATATTGCCAGTGAGATGAAATTTAACATAACTTTTTAGTTACATCTTACATTGTGCAAGGTCTCATGTTATTCCTGGGACTTAAGTGACTGATATATTTTCTAGGCCATAACACCTCAGTAAATGTCATCTCTCAGCCTACTCCTTTATCCACTCTTCCACATTAATACTACAAACTTTCTACAAACTCCTATTGCCAATATATTTTTTGACATAACTGACATAACTGAGTTTGTGATGGGGAATGGAAATACCATATAAAAAAGATCTGTTCCAGTAATAAAACAAGATGAGTGGTAGTGAAAAAAGGGAGAGTTTGTGTTGCTCATTATTTTGGACATCCTCTATTATACTATTACATCTGTATGAAAAATAATAAAGAGAATGTTTGATGAATTTTTTAGTGTAGTTTTATCATATCTTGGGGCTATAATTTTCCTTGCAGGAATTTATATCCAGTTGTATAATAAGTTTCTTTATACTGTATACAATTTTGAGATGCATTAAGCTTTTCAGAAATGCATATATTTTATAGAAAGAAGGAAATCTGTAGAGTCAGTGCTTGCTTTAAGTACATGAAGCATTTATGAAAACCTTTACTTTAACCAGATGTAGCTGCTAGTGTCTCTCTCTCTCTCTCTTTCTGAGTTTGAGTTACATCTGCCCACCTGGCACTGTTGGGCTGCACATACCTATATACAAATAGCAAAGGTCAATTGTATCATTAGAATAAGTGATCAGTGTGTGTTATTCATAATCCTTGTATTCCACTTTCCAGCTTAGAATAAGTTATATTGATGTGATGAATACCACCATGGACCGTAGAAATGAGCTACACAGACGCTACTACTTCTGGTGTGATTGCCGTGCTTGCCATAACCCTGAACGAGACAAGCTCATGTCTTCCATCAACTGTGGTTAGTGTTGACATCCTTATGAGTAAATGGAAGATTTATAGCGTGATGGATACTTGTTTGTTTCTTTATAAAGAGGAAGGAGGGAGGCACTTTATAACCTTTCTTATTAACTGCTAAGACCTTTTATTGATCCTCCTTGCCACTGATACTGAGTCAGGGGCTCTTATTCCAAGAAAAAGTTTCATAATTAAAAACAACATCAGACTTTTTTTTTCACTTGTTGATGAAGCAACTTGTAGACAAGAGTACTTACACTTTTACTTGAGTAACTGTTTCTTGAAATTTGTCCACCATTACCCTTAGTCAGCCTGACCAAAAGATGGGAGAGGAGTAATGATAGAGTGTATAGACAGATACCAGGGAAAGCATTGTGATAATCCATGTACACTACTACAGTATACTTCCATAGTAACCCTGGTTAATATGTTTAAAGTATTTCTTGACTAAACCCTATCTTTGTTATGCAGTAGTGAGTGGATACAGTGCTCGCTTCCTGTCCTTAGGGTCTCTGGTTTGAGCCGAGGGCACCGCAGTTCACTCGGTTCACCTGACTGTATAGTTGTGGGAGTGAAGGTGGTTATATACTTGTGTGTAGTGTCAGCCACACTCCTTACTTGTTTATTGAAAGTTTAGTATCTAGTGAGCTGTATCTGCACTGCCTGTAACCTATTGGACCCACTTTCAGTCTCACCATCTTTTCAGGTAATCCAAAATGCACTGCCCCAGTGCATATTGATGAAGACGATGACATGGATGCACCTGTGGGACCATGTACTGTGTGTGGCTTCAACGAACTGAGCTCTGACACAAGAAAAAAATACTGCAGCATTGCCAAGTATTGTAGAGAACAAATGGAAGTAATGAAAGACAGTTATTGTATCCTTTTGTTGAAGTATGGAACTAGTTGATGCAGAAATCCTAGAATAAATTAATATAAGTTAGAAATAAGAAATATTATTGAAGAGTGCAAATACTGTATTGTCTGTATACATATGTTAAATTTTGAAATATTACATGGGATATACTGAAATAAGCATTCCATCCAGTTGACTGCCCTATGAATGCAAACAGAGAAATTGATAATCAGTGGAAGAATATTGCTATATCATAGACAGCACTGTACCTAGGAGTTACAGTGCTGTGTAATACCATACTTGTACAATTACAATTAATTGGTGTAATCATGAATAATCAGTAAAAAAAAATTCAACTCAAGGTGTACTGAAGCTACTCTGTTGAGGTATAGTGAGCAAATGCAACCATTATGGAATAGAAGTCATAAAATTATTGTTACCCAATCTGACCAGTGAGATGTTTTTTGTGTGTGTGTGTGTGCTCATGTAGCAACTCTCTTGAAGACGCACAATTATATCAGCTACTTCTTTGAATTAAAATGTGATCACTCTTTTCAATGTCATAATATCCAGTGTCTCTTTATGAAAAGCTTAGGTAATTAATGCATAACTTGTTATTCCTTAACTCTTTAAAAGATCTTGACCTATCTCAGAGAGGACTAGAGATGCAAGGAGATCTCTTTTACAAACTGAATTTACTACGTGTCAAGTTTCTAGATGCTGCTTTTGAAGCTGCTATTTGTGTGGAGAACTGGGACACTGCAATAAAATATGGCATGCAGAATATTGAAGGAGTGAAGTAAGTTGCAGAAAATGTTCTTTGTAAAATACTTGAAATAATTTATTTTGATGCTTTGAATACAGTACAGTGGTCCCTCGGTTAACGAACTCAATTCGTTCCAGAGGGTCGTTCGTTAACCGAAACCATTGTTTCAATGGAATTTTGGGGAATTGGTTTCAGCTCACCGAAAATTACATATAAAGTAAAAAAGAAGGTGCAGTAAAGTACACTTACTTTGAGGTGTGTATGTAGAAGGCTCCTGGTTGATGATGCTGATGTGAATTTGAAGTGGGAGGTGGAGGAGGAGAAGGGAGAAGAGAAGGAAGTGGGGGTGGAAGAGAAATCACCCCATGCTTGATGCCGTCATTTCACCAATAAAATTTTAAGTTCACTAGATGTAATTCAAGATTATTTTCTGTAAATCAACACTGCACTGCACTATATATTGTCAATATGTTAAATAAATTTCAGAATGACCAATAATTGTACTGTAAAAACGTAAAAATACTCTGTGTTCAAGAGACCCACAAGCAAGATGTTTCCTCCACTGAACAGAGACACAAACTGACGCCTTGGTGGGTGAATGAAGTGGCTGATGGGCGCACCAAAAACGAGTTCCCTGTACTGCAATTATATTAAATAAGTGTTAAAACGACTAATAATTTTAATATAAAACTTGGAAAAATATTGAATAACACAACCTTCTTAATATTTACTCCAATGGAAACGAATATAAGCCCTAGAACCGATTACTGTATTGGCAGACTAATCTTCCAGCTGGTGAGCAAGCCAAAACATGTTGACATGTTTTCATAAGAATTTCATTAACTGAATTGAAGATTCTTATGGAAGGTAATTCGTTAACCGAGGCGTTCGTTAACCGAGGGACCACTGTACTGTATATGGGCTTTTATTGGTGAAGAACATAGGAGACATGTCTCCCCACAGTTTCTCTGTACAGTATACAGCTAGACCCCGACTTACGATGGGGTTAGGGACCCAAATCCAGGTCGTAAGTCCGAATGGTCGTAAGTTCGACATGGATTAAAAAAAAAAATCTACAATGAAATACAGTACAGTAAAAGTAATAAATAATGAGGAATGGATACAGTACAGTGAAAGTAATAAATAATGAGGAATGGATACAGTGTGACTGAGCACTTACCTTTAATGTAGTCAGCTGAATGCACATGGGGCCCCCATAATTTTCTAATTATACATGGAGACTACATTAACTGGAAACTTTTCGGTATAGAAAATGCATGTGTCATTTGGAAAAAAATTAATTGAAAAAAAAAAATGGTCACAACTGCGGCGGTCGTAAGTCCGGACGGTCGTAAGTTGAAGCAGTCGTAAGTCGGGGTCTAGCTGTATATTTGTTTACATATTTTAAGAAACTGGGTGTCATTTCCAGGTGTATTTGGGTCACAGAACACTATGGTAAACTCATAAACATGAAATTCTGACTACGTAATATACCGAAGTTTTTTCAAAATGATCTCCCCAAATTTGGATACAAATAAGGGTCAATTTATAGTACTGTACAGTGTGTATGGTAATTCGATATTTATTTTATTTTATTTTATTTTTATTTTATTTATTTTTTACTAATGATAAGTTCTGACAAAAACAAGATGATTTTCATCCATGGAACTTTTGGCGCATTTTACTTGTAAACAAGATATCGGGAGTTGAAAATCAGAAAACTACTAGAAAAGCTATTACAGTATAGTATACTATTGCATTGTATTTGTTGCCACCAACCAAATCTCATAATTTTTTTTTTTTTGTAAATAATAGCTTAGACAATCTTCAAACACTTTTCTTCTGTGATGTTTCCTTTGCAAATGACGTAGAACCAAGGTATTTAATATGCTGGGGGTCTGGGGGTCGGAGCCCCTGGTTGGGAAGTTAGTTTAGGTTAAATGGGTTTGGTTGGTGCTGTCAACCATGTATTACTAATTAAGTTATCCTGTGAAAGATATTTTAATTTCTTTTATATAATGCCCTGTCCCAGTACGATCCTACCTAATGGTGTTATAAAACTCAGAAATATGCATCATCTTTTGGGGGTAATTTACAATCATATAAAGAAATGGGCCCAATAGCCCCAATTTATGATATATATTGGTGTGATTATAGTGAGATGAAATGGAATGAAAATAGTCAAAATTAAATTTTTGAGACCTGATGACAACATTGTTCATTTATGGTTCATTTAAAAATGAAAAATAAAAGCAACAAAGAATATTATTTCCATTTTTCTTTTGATAGATTTTCACTTATTTCTTGGATAGGATGACAATATTCAAACATCAGTTATATTTAACTGATATTTTGTGTAAGGGCTTCCACCCTCAATCACATTGGCGCTACCATCTTTATAATGCCTAATTCACATGGCTACCATAGGCTTAGACACAACTACCTGCCTAGTGATTTCACAGTTGCTGAGACCATAACTGCCTTCATAATAAGTAGCCAGGTATGGCATGAGTTTGTCATTAACTATTATTGTTGGCTTGCAAAACAAAATTTATTACAAAAGACAAACTTCAATTCTAATAATTTTACAATACTGTACAATGACTATTTGAATATTTTTTCTCCATTTTTTGTTCACTTTAAAAGTGGAATTCGTCTGAGCTGGAGTTGACCTCATGATATGCCCTGAAATATGATTAAAGTATTTTGAAAAATAAGGATAAGGGAAATGACATAGCAACCACACTTACCAACCTTGTCGAGACAACATGAGAGGTATTGTTCAATTTGAAACCCATTGCACCGAGGGGTAAAAGTAATTTATGGTCTGACTGTACAGTTCAGTTTTATTCTCATTTGTTCCAAATCTTTTGTTGCTTCTTGCAATGCCTTCAAAGGGTTTGTTTAATTTTGAAATTGAATTCCAGATTTTGCTATGGAGAAGATCATCCAAACATTGGCTTAATGCTGCTGAAACTAGGCAAGATTTGCCTTCACGTGTATCGAACACAGGAAGCATTGCAGTATCTGAAGCAAGCGGAGCCCGTATTACGAGTAAGCCATGGGACATCACATCCAACATACAAAGAAGAATTGATGGCTCTTTTACAACAGGCACATGAGGAGCTCATGTTTATGTCACAGAAGAAGAAGAAAAGGATAAATGACATTTCTGTGGTGAGCTGAGTGTATCAGATCAAGTTTAATGTTTATTCCATCCCTAATAACTACTTACAGATATAATAGTGTAAATATTTATTTCTGTTACAATAGGCTTATATGATAATGCATTATATTTTTGTATTAATTTGTACTATATTTTGTTGTTTTTCGGATAATTTTAACCCTTTCATGACCTGCCGATAACAGTGTTGGTCAGAGCCAATGTCATGTTTATACAGGTATCCCCCAATTTACGATAGGGTTGCTTTCCTGGAAACCCTAACGTAAATTGAATTAACGTAAATCAGGAGACTTTTAATGTGGGTTTAAATGGGATACGTTCCTGGCTTGTCTGACACAGACATGTATCGCAGAAAAAGCTATCCTACACTAATTAAAAAAACAAAAAAAAACATAAACAACACTCACCACATTAATAATAACAAGCCTGCCACTTAACAATGTCTAACATTGTCTCCAGAGACATGGTCTACTCAAAACCTTGACTTTACCAGAAGTGGGAGACTCCGTAGGATACTTGCTCGCCATTATCAAAGATATTAATTACTTCACAGTCACCAAAGCAGAGCAAAATCTGAATGATATTGTTTTCCTCTCACCATTAACAGCAAATATCACAGCGATCACAAGGTTATGCAACAATAAATAACGATAAAGTTGGTTACACTTACGAGGGCAAGTGCGATCACATTGGAACAAAGGGTGGCCGAAAGCAGCGTGCATTTCGGTGAACTGCGTATAGGGTGGAAAATCAGTTCCTGCACATAGCAGCCATCTTGGATTTGACCAGTAAAGGGAGGGATGTGTTGCCCCAGTGTTTACATTCTGCGTCAACGAATTTAGCCTCCCGATAGCTATCGTTAACTTGGAATTTGCCGAACATAACTCTTAAGAGGGTGTTAAAACCTGACTAACATTAATGCAGATTATTGTAAATTGGAGAATCGGGGGATACCTTCCTGCTGTGCTCAAAATCTTTGTCATAAAATACTGGCTTGTTTAGTCATCATTTAAATACTGGTAGCTTTATGCTGAGCTTCTTTCAGCATTGTACCTGAATATTTTATATTCTATGTTGGTAGATGATGTATATATTTCGTAAATATAACTCATACTAATACATTGATACTTACAGGTACACTGTGAAAAAGATTTTAGCGAGATATTTTTACACTGCATAAGACTTTATTTCAGTGAAACTCCTTTTCATCTGTCAGATGTGAAACTATACTACAGTATGTAAATATTATTAAGAATATTGTATCACAACTAGCAACTAATGGAAAAAGTGGCTTTGTAGGAGTACAATGACTGAATTAGACAGTTTGATATGAAATAGTGATCAGTTTTATACAATTACCGGGTATATAATGTGTACTCTTTTCCAACTGACTGATTTTTCATTAGTGATCCTACACTGACCCCTACTTTGTTTATGTGACAATTATAGAGTAAACTGACCCCTACACTCTTTATGCGACAGTGTTGGTCAAGTGCGGTGCCGTTACAATCTTCTTTGGCAGGATATTCCAAAAGTTCACTACTATTACTCCACAAACATTAGTTCTGACAGTTTTTGTACTTAAGCTTGAGGCTGTAACCTTTAATGGGGCAGCCATTTGCTAGCTCCAGATAAGAATATTTGACTGAGTAATGCCCTTTGAGGTTCTTTTACATGTTTCTTCAGGGAGACATGGTTCTTCAGAGGACATAGTTCTTCTAGGGATACTGTTCTTCAGGGGATACACTGTTCTTAAGGGGCTACTGTTCTTCAGGGGACATAGTTCTTTAGGGGACATGTTTTTTGTGATTATTTTTTTGTTACAGTGTCTGTTTTAGTGTTGGTGATTTGAGAAACAACATAAAAATTGATACAAGAATTCATCTCTTAATACAAATTTAGAGACTGTACCAAAGAAGTCAACACTATTTTAGTTTAGTACCAGCAGTGGGATGGGAGGAAACCCAGACCTACTCTTAGAGTTTGCAAACAATCTGCACTCACACATTATACACAGCCCATACTCAATTCAAAGCTTACTCTATAGTACAGGGGCATATTGTTCTTCAGGGGACACTGTTCTTTGGGATGCAATGTTTTTTGGTGGGTAATGTATATTTTGGGACACTTAGTAGGTGCTAGCTATTGTCAGAAGTTTAAAATCTGAGCTTGTATGCAGATCATATGTGCTAGGTATAAAGACACCAGTGATAGCTCAGTTGATGTGAAAGTTCGTGAAAATTATTTAGAGATGTAGCTCAAAAAGTTGAAGCTGACCTGCCCTGTACAATGATTTTTTTTCTTTCTGTTCAATTTTTTGCTTTTTTCTTCCCAAATACCCACGAGGCCAAAATTTTTAAAAGTAATATGTTAAATACAGATTATGCACCAACTAATAATACTGTATTATGAAATGAATGTTTTCATAGAAATATAAACAGTAAATGTCTGTATTTATGATGTAATGAAAAGAGTGATGCTTAAAGTGGATAAGGTTAAGTGTGACTTAATTAATATGTTGAAATGAAATTACGTACCATGTTGGTTCATGGTAAATCATCTTCATTAATTCTTCATTGCTTTCTTAATTCATGAGGTGGTACAGCTGCACCCAACTTCACAGAAAACTATGATAAGCCAATCATGATCAGAAGAGTTTAAAAAATAAACTTGAAGACCTCTGTATTTTCTGAATGGTTGTTTCATAACTTACAAGTTTGCCCTGATATTTTGCATAATAATTTTCATTATTTTTAAAATATGAATTTTATCTATGAACCCAAATGATAGAAGTTAAAGTACAGCATGCCCTTAAAGTTCGCAGGGATATGGTGTCTCAAAATGACCGCGAATAGCCACATCCGTGAATATTATTTGCTGACCAGGGGTGGGGGGAGGGGAGGTGCATTTTTACTCTTGTACAAAGAAATGTATACATGGGTATTTCCTTTGTGTTTGCCTTTAGGACAATTATTTCTTTTACATGTATTGTATATATGTGTGTGTGTGTGTGTGTCGACACACACACACACACACACACACACACACACACACACACACACACACTCATACATACAGTATACAATACAGGTGAAAGAACGAATGGCTCTCTGTCCCGGATGCGAAAATGCCGGAAACTTTAAAACTACCCGCAGACATTTTTGGGTACATCCAGGGTAATTGAGGACCGTGAATTAAAGATCCGCGAATTGTCAGGGCATGCTGTATCACTAATCATGGATGTATAATTATAAAAAAAAAAAATGAAACATGCAAGATTTCTAAGTGAAAAAAAAAATAATCAAGTGAAGGCTACAGTATTATGGTGTTAGTATAGCTAATGTGAGCCAGGTTGAGCTCAAGTGCGTGACCAGTGAATCCTCTATTTGTGCAAGAACCTTTTATGGTAATAGTATCCAGTGATGTAAATTATCCCTGCAATTGTGCTTAGTATGTACAGTAAAGTCAGGTGTACAGCAGAAAATCGTTCACGTATTTAAGATTTTTAACTCCATTTGATTGCTCGCAAGACGTTAGATTTTCGTTGTTTTTGAAAACCTGGAGGTGAGATTTGATTTGAGCAAATTCAAATTCGGTATGCATGAGGCTATCCAAGCACTTTATCCCTTCATAATATAGAGCTTAATGAATGCATGAAGAAATGACCAGCAACTGGTGGAACATTATATATTTATGAAATAGTGAAGATAACAAGAATTTTCTTTATACCTGGTACATAATATTAAATGGACAGAAGCCTTATCAGTGGACTGTGATTTCTGGAACGTGTAAATAGAAAATCTCTCGGAATGTATATGAAACATGCGTAGTTGTAATTCTAATTCCAATTCTTTTTTAGATTATTGAAAAGAAATTAATGTTTAGAATGCTTATACATAATTGAAATAAAGAAATAAATAGTTACCAAGTAGTTAAAATTTTGATAATTATTTAACCATTGAAGAAGGACTCCTGGTTCTGAAAATTTTTCAGCAATATGATTTTATGTGTTTGACCTTTACTCATGATGAACTGGAATACAGAAAAGTAATTACAGTATCTGTTTATTTTTTGATAATGTGTAAGTAATCCATCTCCAATATAAAATCTAATATACTATACAGTAGAATTTAATTTCGAGGCTTCAGAAGGACATGCAGTAATATTACATATTAAAATGAGGTAGGCGGGTAGTCTTTGATTACCTCGGAGTTGCGACCCTGCCTTGCCAGCTATTCCCACCCTGTGGGTTGGTGTTAAGAAGAGCATCCAGCCGTAAAACTTTGCTTCAACATACCTGATGGCAAATTGGGTCATCAGAGCTGTGCGCTTACCCTGGTCTCTGCTGCACTTTCTGGGCAGGTACCCTGAGTTTGCAGCGATGAGTAGAGAGGAACATCCTGTAATGGTTTTACCTATCAACTGCCACCAGATAATCATGACTAACTCACGCAAGTGTGGAAAATGGCCGTAAAACGTTGATGATGATGATGAGATACAGTAGTTGTGTCTGAAAAGAGAGAGTTCTCTATCTTTGACCCACCCTCATTTACAATAAGGTAAGTGATCCTTACTAGAAGCAATTGGCTTTTTCCTTACTCCAAGTTTAATTCATATTTAATAAAAGTAGGTAAATTAAGACATTCACATTCCTTGATTGGTTCACCCTATTCAATTTACTCACTATAATGAGTCAATAGTGAGATCCCTTTTAACATTTACCATTCCTTTTTCACTTATAATTTACTTGTCATGAAAAATCATTAAATAAGTCCAATAATTTGTAATATGGTCGAGAGATCTCAATAAATATTAAGTACTAGTGCAATGAATTTGCACAGTACACTACTCAGTACAGTACAGTACTTTGTGTATAACATTCTGCAAAATAACTCCAAAAGATAGATGAGAAAAGAATGTTCAAGTGATTTAAGTCAAAATGAATTATGTAATTCAAGTACAGTACAGCACAGAATTTGTTCATTCATCAAAATGCTTAACTTGCTCTAAAAGATTTTTAATGTACCTGTACCTGTATTGTACAACTACTGATCACTTGTTCATAACATGTGACACAAAATTTGTTGTAGATTTGCAGAACCACCTGTGGTTAAGTAGCGGCAGGCCTCACAAGTGGTGGTCTTCTTTGGTCTGCAGGTGCTTGTTGGTCAACATTGCCTCGTCCGGCGTTCCTCTCTGCTTTTCCTCGTCTGATGTTCCAATCTGCCTCTCCCCGTCATTTGCTTCTCTTCACCTAGCGTCCTTCCCACTGTTTGCCTCTCATGGTGTAATGTACCTACTCTATATCTCCCCAGTGGTTGAAATAATAATTTTTTTCAGAGTTTATATAATGTTGAAGTTGATGTATGTTGTTACAACTCCTCTTTTAATCTTGTATAATGAGGCATTAAATAATATGAAGCTGAATTTTGGATTTCTCATTGCACAAAAGTCATTGTTGGTTGCAACTTGGTATCTCAAAGTACAGCACTAAACAGTACTTTATTATTGAATCAGACTTATACAGTAGATTATTGTACAATACGTATTGTGTATAGAAAATTAAGATATGAAACTCATATAGTGCCACTTACAACTGCCTAATATAAAATTGGTTTAAAATCCACTAATTCCCATTATCCATGACTTATTACTGGTATTATGACCTACTTACTGTCCAGGGGCCTCATTCACAGAGGTTTCTATGATGTATACTTCTCATGAATGACGATGTAAGAATGATCCTGACTGGGTGACTTTAGCTAAAATACTCCTGTACAAAAATAAGATAAAGGATATTACAGTACGGTATCCCCGTTAGTTGGAAATTTCAATCCATAGAACTTTCCATTACCCAGAAAAAGATTGGAGCATTCCGAGAAAAATCTCTCCATTCCGGGCATTTAAACAAATTTCTGAGATTGCATTATGCTTCAACGTGTGTACAGGTTTCTGGCATGTGGGTGGGCTAGCTGCATGGGGAACTTAGGCCTTAGGCTTGTGTGCTGTGATTGGCTACTGTACTGTCATGTGACTAAATGGGATACTTGTGATTGGCTGATGCATCTCCCAGCCTATCTCCTCAAACCCTAGCATTATGATATACTACTTAGTTCATAGTCTGCTGCCATTGTACATTACAAGCTTGTTCACTCACTCTGTTGTTGTTGCATAAGGTCTGTGTTATGCAGTACAGTACTGTCCATGACTGTACCAGGATAGAACCAGCCAAGAATACAGTTAAAGGCAGTGTTAAGACATAAAAAATGATTACAGTAACTTGTAACCTGTACAGTACATTCAGTAAGTGTGAAAGTACTGTACATACAGTACTATGCCTACTGTAGCCTAATGTGTAGAGGGTGTGTTTACGTTACAATGCACAGCATGTGTACAATGTCAAAAGCTACAGACAAATCTTGTGGCACTAATTTGCCACAGTAAATGGTACAGGACAAAACAGGCCATCCTTTATCTGATATAATCATTTGGCCTGCCTGCATCACAAGCTCAAGACGACAGCATCTGCTGGTGAGTGCAGTGCGGTGTACATATTGTGTATCCAGTAGTTTACAGTATTTTGTTAATTTACAATTTATTGTACGTGTAGTAGTGTAGTCGTGTACAGTAATGTTTGCATAAATAAATACACCTTTGTGTCTGGCTAATTATAGTTAAGCTTTTGTAGCAATGATGCATAATTTAGACGTGAAAACATTCACCAGTACCCGGAAAAATTCTGTCGATAGATGAATTTTTCCAGGGATAAGATCATTCATCTCAATACCTGTACCTGGAAATCTCTCAAACCCAGAAATGCACTGAACTATTTGTTCCAGCTTTCAGGGATATTACTGAAGAATTATATAGAGACTTCATTTTAACTTAATACCCGGTACTTTAATATTTTACTGACCATAGATTAAGAGGATTACATCCTGTATAAAGTTCTTTGTGAAGAATTTTACTGGAACTTTATCTGGTGTTAAGTTAAAATATCTAGATAAGGTAGAGTCGGAGTATAATTTTGATGATATATCTCTGTTATTATACCCCTCGTGTACTGGGCCACCTCTGAGTTGAATAAAATTGTCTGGCATGAGCCAAATAAAATATTAAAAGTAGAGTCCCAGTAGTGAAGGGGTTAGTGTTTTAGCCTAAGTCCAACAGTCGAGTACATTATTATATCTTAAGTAACAAGGGATATTCATCGTATAAACATTGGTGAAACCAGACCCTTGCAAGCCTCATAAAAACTCTTTTGAGATAAAAACTTTTGGCAAAAATAAAATTTGAATCCACAAAATTAGTTTTGTTTTTCCTCAGATGAATAAAAATATTGTGTGTCCCTGATACATTTACATGATCCAGTAATCAATGCCCTGTAGAATTCCCCAAGAAATTTGTTGAAGTACAGTATTAGTACAGTACAGTAGTTGGTATCTAGCTTTGAAAGGTTTGGAGAGGTGTGTAGGTTATAGTGTAAGTATGGATGGTCTAGTAGTGCCACAGGGAGAACAAGTATGTAGATAGTGAAGAGTGTGTTCTAAGGCCACAAGGAGAATACCAGTAATTGTGTGGTTAATTAAGAGTGTGTTCTTAGAACCTCAGGGAGAATAAGTGTGTGGTTAATTATGAGTGCATTCTTAGGCAGGTCCGTAAGTACATATGATGGTCACCGAAGTCCGGACCTCAGCAATTTTTTCCCCCATTATTTAATTTTTTAAAGTGAATAAAAACATTAAAAACTAAATATGATCATATTGTGAACTTTAGACTTTAACTCCTTTCTCTTTGATCCCGCCAGATCTCACCTCATTGACTGCTTTCACTGCTGCATAAAGTTATATCTATTTTAACTAACTACAGTACCTAACTAACTTTACAAGTCAACTGAACCAACTAGTTCTATTGGTGTGGTGCCTGCCAAGAAGAGGATGACAATGAAACAAAAGCACAAAGACAATGTACTCCCCAGACAATTAACGAACACTTTCGGTTGAACCTGTTCTACCCATTCATTGACCACATTACGAACCAACTAGAGTAGATATTTCTAGAGAGAGATGAACCAGCCATGTTGCATGTTAGCATCCTAATTAGTACCAAAATCATTGTCAAAACTAACCGAGGAGAAAGAGGAAAAGACAATAGATTGGTAGAAAGGAGACCTTCCTCATCCAGACACAATTAAGCAGGAGATTCAGAGATACAGGCACAAGTTTAAAGATTACACTGCAGATTCCCTGCCAGCATCACCCATGGAGACTGAAGATTACCCAAATGATCTAATTCCCAAACATTCTCTGCATTCTCAAAATGGTCTTGTGACCTCATGCTGCTGTGACAGATCATTCTCTGCCTTGCACAGATTGAAGAATTGATTCAGAGGAAGCATGTCAAATGAGAAACTCAGGACTTGCCATGCTGCATGTTAACAGAAATTTGACAGTGGATCCAGACAGAGTCCTTGGGAACTGGGATGCCGCTGACCACAAAAGGATAACTTTTGGCTTTGGCATTCAGTAAAAAGGTAATGCTCAAAGATGTTATTTTATACATTATTATATGTACAGCATTTAAAGTGAAATAAGAAGAAAACATTTTCTATTAAACAAGTGTAAACTTCCAAAAGTATGTATTTTTTTATTTTAGGATAAAAATGGAAATTTGTCTTTGGGTTCCATTGCGTGTAATTTGCCGAGGTAAATGAAAAGCATTTGAAGAGATGGAGGTATTATTTGAGATTAGATGTTGTTATTCAGCCTCCATGAGGATTTATGATTTTGAGACTGCCCTGTGAATATAATCAATCTATTGAAACTCACCAAGTGTAATACATGTGTCTCTGCCTTCACTCTTTTCAGTGAGGAGAACTCGAGAGAAAAGTCTACATCACTTTATGTATGTGGGATAGGGATGACGGATGAGGAGTTCTGTTTTACTGGCATAGGTGAGGTTGGAATTAAATGGTGTACCCCTTATGTTCACAGAGGTACCCCCTTTTTTTATTTTTTTTGCTACCTATACAGTATTGTACAGTATATACTGTACATCACAGATCCCCAAAATATCAGGGTAGCTTGAAAGTTCAAGTAAAGATATCACAGATTCGGGCAAAATGTGATCCCGTCCCTCATGGCCTTTCCAGACAGACTGTCTCTGGTCATTAGATGACAAACTCAATTGACCTTAGAATATGCCCTCATACCCAGTGCATATGGCCTCAAAATGCCTCCGAAATTGGTCATATTTCAATAATTTTCTTGGTGGCTTGCTGTGCACCTCTGAAAGTTCCCCTGCTGGATGAGCTTGTCATGTGTTTGTGTTACAATGTTCTCTTTTCACACATTGCGGTTAGGTTATGCTCTAGTACTAGGAGATGGGGAAAGAAAAACTATTGGACAAATATGAAGTTTATTCTGCATCTCAGAATCTGCATGCAGTTTCAAAACCAAAATACCAAATCCATGGATCTTTCATTATCATAAATTTTTAAAAGGCTTAATTAAACTCCTCCCACACCATTTTTATTTTATTTATGACCTATCGCTGTCACTATAAAATCATTTCTTACCCATGCACAATTGGTTAATGTATTTCAAATTCGGCCTCCATAGAGGGGGAGGGGGGGTGCAGTGTTTCTACTTTGCTGAACACTCCTGTGAGACATAAGGACATCAGTTTCCAATCGGACGAGTGTGGTCCTGTTGGATGTCGCTTGAGTTAAGTGGGTTGATCCAAAACTTGACGGTGGGCTGATTTGTTTAATCTGCAATTTATAGTGTAAGAGTCCCACATAACCCTCCTCCCTCTCTCCATTGAACTGGTAAAATAAAGTTGTAATGCACGTTGGTGTTTTACAGGTACATTCTATACTAAACTTGTACTTAGCCTGTGATAATATACAGTATATATATATATATATATATATATATATATATATATATATATATATATATATATATATATATATATATATATATATATATATATATATATATATATATATATATATATATATATATATATATATATATATATATATATATATATATATATATATATATATATATATATATATATATATATATATATATATATATATATATATATATACAGTATATATATATATATATATATACATATACATACATTATATATGATACTACGGTATCTTTACATCATCGAGTCATGCTATTTTTCTCACTTGCATACTACAGTACTACAATAAATTCTCACTATGTTCATGTTGAGTTATATCATTCATTACACCACTGACACTAACCATCACTACTGACACTAACAATCACCACTGACACTAACCATCACCACTGTTACTAACCATCACCAGTATCACTAACCATCACCTCTAACACTAACCATCATCACTAACACTAACCATCATCACTAACATTAACCATCATCACTAACACTAACCATCATCACTAACATTAACCATCATCACTAACCATCATCACTAACACTAACCATCATCACTAACATTAACCATCATCACTAACATTAACCATCACCACTAACACTAACCATCATCACTAACACTAACCATCATCACTAACATTAACCATCATCACTAACATTAACCATCATCACTAACACTAACCATCATCACTAACATTAACCATCACCACTATCACTAACCATGATCACTATACTAACCATCACCACTAACACTAACCATCACCACTATTACTAACCATCACCACTATTACTAACCATCACCACTAACACTAACCATCACCACTAACAATAACCATCACCACTATTACTAACCATCACCACACACTAACCATCACCACTAACATTAACCATTGCCACTAACACTAACCATCACCACTAACACTAACCATCACTATTACTAACCATCACCACACATCACCACACACTAACCATCACCACTAACACTAACCATCACCACTAACAATAACCATCACCACTATTACTAACCATCACCACTAACACTAACCATCACCACTAACAATAACCATCACCACTAACAATAACCATCACCACTAACAATAACCATCACCACTATTACTAACCATCACCACTAACACTAACCATCACCACTAACACTAACCATCACCACTAACACTAACCATCACCACTAACACTAACCATCACCACTATTACTAACCATCACCACACACTAACCATCACCACTAACAATAACCATCACCACTATTACTAACCATCACCACACACTAACCATCACTATCCAATAAATACACCGACGTGAACATTCTCTCTCCCTCCCCTCACATCACCACCTATTTCCGTAGCAGAAGCGGATGTATGGAAGTTGACCAAATGTGGTGTGGTAGATGCCAGGTGCGTGGAGTCGGCGGGTATTTCAGGCACACGGGGGAGAGTGAGTCAGTCAGCTGTACTTGGCCTGGGAGGAGTTGAGAGTGTGGGAGAAAGCCAGAAAGCCATATTTTAGCACTGACACCTTCCTTATTATGTTAGTGGTTTTGTGAAGTTATGATTTCACATGTTTATTATTACTGAGTAGGTAAAGCGCTTGCCTCTTGTCATAGGTGTTGTTTGTTAACACTTAAGGACCGCTGCCCTAGTTCACCCAGCTGTAAATTGGGTACCTGATTTCACAGTTGGGGAAGTGGAAGCGGTTGAGTGCACTGCCAGTCACGTTACCTCCTCGAGTATTGACGGTTAAAAGTTTATAATTTCGCGGGCTCTATATTGGCCTTAAATGGCCTTAAATGTCTATGTTAATCCTATGGGATCCACTTCCCATTATTCCTTAAAGAGAAATTTTGTGAATTGTCTTTTGGGCAGAAGTTAAATTTTATTAGCTTTTCTGCATCTCTTGTCATTGTGTCAGTCTGCCTATCAGTTTCCCCCCCTTTCTCTCCTTTATTCTCTTCCTCTTTCCTTCCTCTCTTCTTTCTCCACCCGAGTCAAAGGTCATTAGGTCAGTAGGTAATAATCAGTAAGTCAGTGCACGGAGGTCTTCATTACTATCAGTCTTCATCACTGTAGGTGTTTAGTCAGCCAATGCCCACCTTTCATGACCTGGCTGATGGATTTTTGTTTTGAGCTTGAGGGATTGGTCACCTTTGTTATGATTCTCCATGAATTTTTTCTTAATGTGGGTGTCCCTAGTTTGACAAGTCTTGGTGCAGTTGTCAGCAGTTTCTATGATTTTCCAAAGTTTTGTAATATACTTCTTTTTTAATGAAATAAAAGGAGTTCAAATAGGTCCTGGAATTCTTGGGAAGTCATTAAATATTTATAGAATCACATGGTAATAACAATAGTCACGTTACCCACCCAGACCCTCTACGTCCTAGTCATTGAAAAACTACATCCTTTTAGGGTTAGGTCGAAGCATATTCTCTGTGCGATGGCGAGGCACTTTATGGAACAGTCTGCCAGGTCAGACTGTGGAAGCGGGAACACTCACCACGAACATCAACACTGGTCACCACACCCACCACCACTCACCACACCCACCGCCACTCACCACACTCGCCACCACCACTACTCACCACCACTCACCACACCAACCACCACCCACCACCACTCACCACTCCAACCACCACTCACCACTTCACCCCCCACCACCACCACTCACCACACCAACCACCACCCACCACCACCCACCCCACCAGTGGGCGGAGTATATTGGCATGGGGATTGGGGGGTGAGAGATATTTACGTGTTAGTCTCGTCCTCGGAACACACCAGCACACACCCTCCCTCTATCCCGGGACACACACTGTCACCCTCCCTCTTCCTCCAGGTAACTCATAATTACAACATGGATATTAATTTACCTGTAAAGAGGAGTAATTTGAGTGACCGGAAGTGCTGTTTTTGAAAGCTTTATGTGTGTAGCATTTGTTGATAGCGTGTGTGTTTGTGTGAAAGTGAGTCCCACAGGCATGACTGTTCGTTAGGGACAATGTGGATACAACACACTGTAGTAACTCATCTGTTCGCAAGGAAGCAGGCTGGCCGGCACAGTACTCTATCACCTTCACTTCCTAAACTTGTAAAGTTAGGTAGCTGGGTGGACTAGGCGTGCCTGGGGATCGAACCACTGGCCCATAGGACAGGAGGCGAACACTGAGCACTGTATCCACTTGAACACCGCACTTTCTTTTACATATGTATAGAGACATTAATGGTGTGTACAGTAGTATATATAGGAGACCTAAATGCATAGAAGACGATAATACTGATCTATGTGTGTATCTGAAACGTTATTAGTGAGTTAAGGGTATAAAGGAGACGTCAATAGTGAGTTTATGTTCGTTAAGGAGACGTCAATTGTGAGTTTATGTTCGTAAAGGTGACGTTAAGTAGGATTCTATATATGTATACAAGAGACGTTGATAGTGTTTATGTGTGTATAGGAGACGATGTCATTTTAGTGTATGTGTGTACGGGAGACGATATGTATATATACTAGAGACTACACTGGAGTCACTATATTTTAAATTATTCAGACATTGTAGTGGAACGAATAAGACAAAGGTGTCTCTCCCTGTGTCTCTCTTTCAGTTATGTCTCGTCAGATTCCCATGATGTACCGAGATCCCTTCTTCCGTGACTTTTGGGGCGATCGAGGAGACTTCTTCACCGACCGGCGGGAACAAGTCTTCGACCGACCGTCCAAGGTTTTCGACCAGGTAAAGACCAAAAGCTGAAGTGATTCGACCAAGCCCTCTACTTTAAGATCTTTCTACCAACTATGACATTATAACGTAACTTAACTTTACCTTACATACTTTAGGTATAAACTTACCTATTTTATTATGGTAAACGATATCTTAATTTTAACATGTAAATTGATGAATATTGACATTATTGGATAAATAGGTAGATTGACAGATATTTAAGTTAATAGATAAACACATAGTAAACAGCTCAATAGATTGAATTAGCATATTCTCTGACAGGTAAATGCAATAGGTAGATTGACAGGTAAATAGATTACTTTGGTAGATTGACATACAAGGAAACATATAGACAGACGGTTGAATAGACAGATATATATGTATAAGCAAACTGGTAGACAGAGGGAATGTGGGTAAGGTTGACGACACTTTACACACAGCACTTCGGGTCAGTGATGGCGGAGGAGGATGTGTCTGCACCCAGCGCCTCTCTCTACACCCGTTGTCGTCGTCCCCCCAAAGAGCGATCAGGTATCTCCACGATGTGTCAAGAGAAGAACAAGTTCACAGTAAGTGGTTCATTTGATACTCCAGTTAACAGATCACCTGCTATAATTATCACCTGTTCCCATAAGTATAACAATAGATTTCACTTCATTTTTTGGGGGTATTCATTTCTGCTCTTCCTTTTATTTCACGACAGATGTCCCTGGACGTGCAACAGTTCAAGCCAGAGGAGCTGAAGGTTCGTGTGGTGGAGGGCGTCGTTGAGGTGGAGGGTAAACACGAGCAACGCCCTGACGAACATGGCACCATCTCTAGGCACTTTGTCAGGTGAGTGACATCTGTGGCACCTTATCTAGGTCTTTAGGATACATTTTCAGCCTCTATTGACCTGCTAAATCACTCATAAGGTTGAGCTAAAATGGTGAGGACCCGTTTGCCATTTGATCCATAATATCTTATTCTTTATCAATCATGAAACCATAGAAAAGATTCCGTCTATATCGACCTTTTCTAGTCATACAACCCCCGACATGAACTGGGACAACTTGTTTATATATATCATGTGTTTTAATTGCGAAAGAACGATAATCTTAATACTTTTAGAACATTTAAATTGATCTGTATTTAGGGACGATCATGTAGATAATCATACTACAAACTACAGGCAAAAAACGTCATTAGCAATCTAAGCATATCTTACATATGCCACTTTAGCCATAGTTTGGTTACATTATGATAGTCAACGGTATTTTAAATGTCCCTATTTGGCAGAGTCATTTGCTTTTTAAGGCTTTGTCGGCAGATTAACACACACACACACACACAATGTAAGTTTGTTGAGTGGTGTTCTTATCTCTCTTCAGGAAGTACACACTGCCGGAAGATGTCCTCACAGATATGGTGGGTTCTTCTCTCTCTCCTGACGGCGTCCTAACCATCGAGGCCCCAAAGAAGGTTCTAAGTTCCTAGATGATTGCCTTAAGTATCATTAACAGTTATATTGCTCTGACAACTGTAATCTGGTCAGTGTGCTAGGCAAAGCATCCTAACCAGACATGAAGGTGGTGCAGTACTGTACTGTACTGTACTGTACTGTACTGTACTGTACTGTACTGTACCAGGTGTAGCAAGAGCCAACAAGTAGTCACTTTATCATTAACATGCTGATCGTAATATGTGAAAAATATATGTGAGGATATGGATATTAATTTTACTTGTATGTATATTGTATATTCATGTAAGTCAAAGTTTGTACGTACACATACTTCCGTGTATATGCATACTCGTGAATAATACTCGTTTGTGTACACATGTACATGTGTATATACATTGTGTCTATGTATGTGTATGTGTATGAAAATACAGTAAAACCTGTGTAACCAGACCACCCAAGGGACTGAGCCAAGGTGGTTTAAATATACAGATGCAACCACTTAACATTTCCCCGACCAGTTTACTGTAGGTCTCTGAGCTTACACAGGGAGTTGGTGTTGGGGAGAGTTCTTGTTTCTCATTTGATGTAGTTGGGGCTCTCATTTCTCTCTTTGTGTAGCTGGGAATCTTCATTTATCATCTGGTGTTGGTAGGTGATGAGGTCTGGTTTTATGGGACAGACCGCCAGGCACTGTCCTTAACACTTGTTTCCATTATTTTCGAATTGGAATTGTCACTTTTGTATATCAGTTGTGGATTGATCGTCAATCTTTGCCCTGTAATGTTGGCGGGAGGATGTTGATAAATGCAGGTGGGGAGAAGGAGGTGGGGATAGGGGGCCCAGCAGACTGGGCCTGGCACCTGCATCAGCAGTGCCTAGTAGTATGCCCTCGTCCCTTGGGGACTGTAGACATGTGAATGTATGTATGTATGTATGTATGTATGTATGTATGTACAAGGTGGCTAGAAAAAAGTTTTCACATTAAACAGCATTTATTTCAGAAACAAATTTGGCAAGTGAATTGTTGTGACCGAGAAAGAATCCATTTACTTTGTAGGAGGTGGATCAGAAGTCAAGGTCAAAGTTCATGGTTAATAATGTTAACCTGAGGTGGAATTTGACCTCCAGTAAACAAATTTGTAGTATTGCTGTTGTAAACATTCCATATCCCCAGCCCGTGGAGCCTCCCCAACCAGCACAGCGCGACGTCCCCATCCGCAAGACTGAGGAACCCACTAAGATGTGAGGTAGCTCCCGTCATCGTCGACAAGATGGCTTCTCGCAAGACCATGGTGCTTAGCGATACCACTCTGCTGCTTCCAAGATGCTTTTTACAATCACTCTGCCGCTTCCAAGATGCTTTCTACAACTAACGTCATCTACCGGAATGAAGATGACGTCCAGCATCGTCACTCTGTCACAATATCTACTACTACTACTACTACTATATTACCACAACCAAGATGTTTGGCACTAGTTTATAACAGGGCCACGACGGCTACCACAAACATAAACATAACACCACCACCCGTTATCAACAGGAACCATAGTGATCTTCTCAACATGGTGTTATTATGCCCAGCTTCTTACGATTCACTAGCACAACCTGTTATCTGTCTTATCACTACGACCCCTTATTAACGTGAACTTCTGTAACCTATACCAAATGTCGCTCATCCACGAAGTTTTCTAAAATGGTTTTGTCATTGTCTTTATGGCTCAATATATAATTTCTTTGTGTGAAGGTTAACTAATTTTGTACTATGATCTTTTTTCTTCCTCCTCTAGCCAAGGGGAATTTGATAACATTTTAGATCGTCTTTTCTTACGCTGACTCAAGTAAGTAATGGACAGTTAAGGACAATAATTACTTTATATTCTGATTTGAAACTCGTTCCAATAATTTAGGGACTCGTTCCAATTGTTTAGGGTCTCGTTCTAATAGTTTAGTGACTCGTTCCAATAATTTAGTGACTCGTTCCAATAGTTTAAAAATTCGTTCCAACAGTTAGAAGTTTCCGACGTGTAAAGGAATTTTGTTGGTGACTGCACATTGCTACAACAGGGGCTGCCGCCTACATTATATAGTCAGAACTGTAACTTAAGTGAGTTTGGTTATTTCATCAACAAATTTAATTAGATGATTCTTAAAGAATTGTTGAGTTTGTTTTACAGCATTTCCTGTATGTGTCGTGAGGAAATAAACGCCTAGTGAGGATACTATTCTTTGATGACTCCTAAATGATCTAAGTTCAGGAGCGCGGCAGTAGAATTGGTCTTAAGAATCTCAATGGAAATAGACTTTTAATAGGTTCTTTGGGTTACTATTGGTTGAATGAATTTTTTTTTTACCAGTCGGAATACTGATCCAAATTACTCATGAACATAAAATAATTTGGGTAGACCCGTTTTGGAGGTTGCTGTTTGTAGCTACACCCGCTGCCACCAGGTATTGTGAACTTCCCCAAATAATTATCATTATAGTATCTGAAATGTCTAGATTAGAGACAATGGATATGTTGTCATACTGTTAGAGGAACAGTGTAAAGATCACTTGAATATTTTCAGATTATACTGCTTTAATTTTATTGGTTGAATCAGTCGACCCAATGCCCGCCTCTCCTGACTGATTGACCACCAATGCCTTTTGCGTGTTAGATCACCAAGGAGATGAGACAAATAAGTGTGTACGAAGTTCTAACCCCTCCTACAAAATTTTCCTCGCATTCTAACTAGTTCATTTGGTTTGTGTATTCACGCCCTCCAATTACAGTATGACGGCTGAAACAAACAGTTCGAGTCCCTCAGAGCACCTGGGAAGTGTTGAGGCAATGTTATATAATTGACTCTCTGGGCAAACTTGTATGCGATGACAGTTACAAGTGCACAGAATTATCAGAATATGACCCATTTTCTGTTAGTCATCTGATCAGTGTGTGGTACTCTCATGGTTAAGTGACTTAAGTCATTAACTTGTGTGTTGAGTGTGTATATGTGTATGTGTGTGCGAGTGTGTGTTTGAGTATTTAGTAAATAATCTCTGTTTGCTGCATTGTTGCTTCACTCACCTCTCATTTACAGGTACTGTGGTTGTCGGGCACACTAGGGTGGCCCGTTATAATACATCCTTCATTCCTCACACAGCCAAACTGTGGAATGCTTTGCCTTCTTCTGTGTTTCCATCCTCTTACAATCTGCCTCGCTTCGAAAAACTGGTTTTCCGGCATATTCGTGGTGTAGATTAACGTATTATTTTCTCATGTCTCCCCCTCCAGGCCCCGTTTTGGGTCGATGACCTGTGGCCGGGTGGGCTATTCCCCATAAAAAAATGTGTGTGTGTGTGTGTGTGTGTGTGTGTGTGTGTGTGTGTGAGTTCTTGTCATGGAGATATTCAGTGGGGCGTCAAAAGGAAAAGAACTCTTGCATTATCCCGTCAAGTCAATATGTACACTCCATTAACGCAGAGAGAGAGAGAGAGAGAGAGCCATAAAAACCATTTCATGTACTTTATACATAACGTTTTTCACAAGACTCCACTAGCACACACACACACACACACACACACACACACACATTTTGTCAATACTTCTGGAAATAAAAACAGTTTGATCTGAAATGGAAGAGAATACGCCAGAGTTACTGCTGTAAAGGTTAACTATATATAGTAATAGTAAAAGTTATATATGGATGGAGAAGAGATAAAATGTTGAACGGTATCGGTAACTCTAACAGGCAACTACCGCAGGGTTAACAACAAAAAGTAAAGGAGCGTTAACTCTAATAAAACAACAGCAACAACAGCATTACTCTCATTAGCATACGAGTATTATAACAGGTAAGGGATAATGGTAGATTTGGTGAGATTAATAAGTCTCCGTCCATAGTGACAGGTGATGTCTTTTATCACTGAGAGATAGTATTCCATCTACCTGTCAATTAAGCTTCCCGGAAGCAAAACGTCCCAGCTCGGCGGGAAAAAAAAAAGTCCCAGAGTCTAAGCAAATTTCAGGACCCTTTCAGTGAATTTTTGGGTTAATTTTTTGTTATGGTATTATTTAGTCTACAACACTGTCAACTGTATCATCAATAACGACTACAACACCGTCAACTGAATCATCTACAACGACTACAACACTCAACTGAATCATCTACAACGACTACAACACTGTCAACTGAATCATCTACAACGACTACAACACTGTCAACTGAATCATCTACAACGACTACAACACTGTCAACTGAATCATCTACAACGACTACAACACTCCCAGAAACATCACCTCCTTGCTGCCTGACTATGCCCCCTGAAGTTCAGCAGGAAATTGCATCCCTCAAGGAGAACATGTCTCTGATACAGACTAAAATATCCCTGGTGACTCAGGAACTGGTGGAGTGTATGAACAACGCCACTATTCTCGATCGTGCCATAACGCTTACTAATACCCTACGTGACCTGGTGTTAAGGCTGAAGGAGGTCTTCGTCAGGCTCCAGCAGTACCAGACCTTACCTCAGAGGAGCAGATACAATGATGCTTGCGGGTCAATTGAGCGATCGCTTTTGCAGAGGAGCTTAAGTGGCATGGCCGAAGGTAAGAGTAAATTCACGTTTATATACCTATAAAAATAATTCAATATGCGAATGTGTGGATTGGGTGAGCACTGTAAGGGTGTGAGAAACGTACGAGGGTGGGTTGACTGTGAGGAGTACACGTACAGTGTAATTTGAGTGTGTGTGTGATGATCGTGTTCTGCTTTGGTGTTCTCCTTATAAAACTTTTCTGAGGAAGAATTCCTTGATACGTGTTTGTGAGTAAATGCTTCATGTAACCTGCAACACTTACGTACCTTAAGTCTTGTGATAGTTCTCTTCTTATGTACTGTACCATCGTTATGACTAGCCATGGTTAGTAAGAGAAGGTAGGTTGGAATCTCCCTTAAGTGTTTAAACTAAGCTCTTATTACTAATCCGTGCAGGTGCTGGATTTTGTTTATTTAGTTAATTAGGTTAAAGTATCAATGAAATTATGAATGTCTATTATAAATGCTCGGATAACAGAAGCACTTTCTAACATCTGTGTCCCGTGATGCAGTGGAATGTGGGATGAGGAGCGAGAAGGTTGTGGAAGCTCTGGAGGAGATGATGAGGGCCGCCAGGGAGATGGCCAGCGACCCCACACAACACCAACTGCAAGACAACACCATATGTGCCACTCGGCACCTCGTCAACACCTTCACTGCGGTATGTTGACTGTAGATGATTATGTTATATTAAATTTGGTTAGATTAGGTTAGGTTAGGTTAGGTTAGGTTAGGTTAGGTTAGGTTGGATTTGTTTAAGTTAGCAGTACTTCATGTTTTGTTTATTTTTCTTTGCCTATCTCACCCCCCCTTTCTCTCCTTGTGTGTTAGTTTGAGGACAATCTGTCTCAGGCTGAACATTTAACCAACCGGTAACGCCTCTGTTCACAGTTAATACGAGGGTCGGAGGTACTGAGTAGAGAGGAATCTGCCACCTTGGACCAGCTGCTTCAGCAATTGACGACCGCCAAGATGGATCAAATTCACCGCGCCATTAGTGACGTCAGTACCTGGGCTACCCCTTACTACCTGTTCTTCCTCTCTTTAATAAAGTATCCATAATAATAATAATAATAATAATAATAATAATAATAATAATAATAATAATAAGGTCCTCCTATCCATTCTTAATAAGTCCGTTACCATTCTGTACACCTTTATTTTTGTCTCCACAGAGTAAACATGCCAACGATATCTGGGAGACAACCCTAACGGCGGAGCTCGAGGCACTCGCCCATGTTAAGGAAGACCTGAACGAGAAGATACAGGATGTCCAGAATCGGCAACAGCAGGAGCATCAGGACAACAATGAGACTTAGAAACCTTATTAAACAGTAGAGGAATGTAGAGCATACAAGGGACCTCTCCATAGTGAAGCCAACACTATTTTCAGGATGACTTCGAAAGGTTTTGATGACACATCCATACCCGGCTGGCTGGATTAAAGGTAATTTTAGGGATATCTTAGAACAATTTATTCAAAGAAAAGCAAAATATGAATTGATGATAATTATATGGTCATAGTTAAAGACTTGACAACTAATGTGAATTGATAATAAGTACTGGGTTATCAATTAGGATTCTCGACCTCGTATGTCAGATAATTCTTAGAAAAGCTTCACTTGTGTAATACTGGAACATTAATATCACTGTATCTTGTTATCTTACACCAGTTGTCACGTTATCTAACAACTGCTATTATGGTTATCTTACACCTGTCATGTTATTTAACACCTGTTGTTTTGTTATCTAACACATGTTATGATTTTAACTTATACATGTTATGGTGTTATCTAACACCTATTATTTTGCTATCTGGCATCTGTTACAATGTTATCATACACTTGGTAACATACATGTTAACACATTTTATAAGATATATTGTTCAAATACTTAGGAGATAATAATTCCCGCCGCATTAAATTATTTCATATCGTCAATTATATTATATAAATCCTTTTTATAACTCAGGCTTATATAAGTAATCCTTGTTCCTACTTGTTCATCTTAAGCTTTTAATACAAAGGGAAGATAAGGAGTGAACACACAGGTTATCTCTGGATCACTGAAAACTTGGTGTTCCCGATTTGCAACGAGCGGCTCCTTGGTACTCTGCATGTCTCGACTTAATGTGTTTAGTACAGTACCAGGAAAGACCTTTGTTTTATACCATAGAAAATAACATTTGAAGGATTTTTAACAAACCTCAGCAAAATCAGTTTAAATTAATTTATTCCCTCAGGTAAATAAAAAGTATGATCGTTCTATACAAAAGGTGTTTTGACTTACAACTTCTTGAGAGGTTACACACACACACACACACACACACACACTGACTCTTTAATGTTCTCGTACTACACCAGAGCATCCACAGCTGACTTAGGAATAAGCAGTGTCGTAAACTTCATCCGAGGTTTGAGACACATTGTCCCCCATGGACTCGTATAAACTTCCATTATCCACGCTAGGACCCCTACGCTGCTGGCCTGGGAACTGATGAGACCTTCTTGGCATTTGGCTATTATTTGTGGCTGCGACATTGATACGAGCAGGTAGTGGTACTATCTGATGCAGCCATTGGTCGCTGTTGCTTGGGGCAGGTGGAATGGATCGTGCAGTGAGTGGAGGAGGGAGCGGTCGTTGCGATTGTTCCTGGGTGGGTGGCTGAGGGAGTGATCGTTCCTGGATGGGTGGCTGAGGGAGTGATCTTTCCTGTGTGGGTGGCTGAGGGAGTGATCTTTCCTGAGTGGGTGGCTGAGGGAGTGATCTTTCCTGAGTGGGTGGCTGAGGGAGTGATCGTTCCTGGTTGGGTGGCCGAGGGAGTGATCGTTCCTGGGTGGGTGGCTGAGGGAGTGATCGTTCCTGGGTGGGTGGCTGAGGGAGTGATCTTTCCTGGTTGGGTGATGATGAAGGCTTGGGATTAATTCTTCGCCTGATCAAGTCAAGGGGACTGGCGGTATACCTCTCAGATTGGGTCGCTGGGTTGTCAGGGGTGAAGGCGTTGTTCTTGTACCCAGCATGTGGTCGGTTGTTCTGTCTACGATGCTGCATTTCATGAGTGTGTGAGCTCGCATTCTCACTTCCACGTAATGGCTTGTAATACTTCTGATAAACGAAATAACCCAAAGCTGCAATGAGAAGCCCGGCGGCTAACCCACCGAAGAACGCCCCGCATATGGCCCCCGCAGCAGAGGGACAACCACCGGGCGAAGGGGGTGTTGGAATGGGCGTCGTCACAATGCCACAGGCCACGCTGATGGAGGCCACGTTAGAGTTTCCACCATCCTGTAAAATGGTGTCGTACGCCTTCACACTGTAGTAAAATTCTTGATCACATTTTGGCGGTACCAGCTGTACCTGGGCAAGAGTGCCACCCTCCACCACCACGTAGGTGAGGTCCTCCAACCGCTTCCACTCCTGGACCTGCTGACTCGGGTCACTCCAGAATACTCGGTACTCCAGCGCTGCGGGCAACAAGATCAGTTAGTTGTCTTATCTCTTTCTTATTAAAATCGTGAACATAATAAATTGAAATAAAAGAAAAAGGTAACCCGGAGATTATTGGAGCAGTGTGTGTGTGTGTGTGTGTGTGTGTGTGTGTGTGTGTGTGTGTGTGTCAGTTCGACAATTTACAATACTATCTATAACTTACAAGTCCCCATACTCAGTCCTCACTAAATAAATCTCATATAAAGCCTCCAAACAGAAATGTTTGGAGTGGATAAGACTATGTTTCTTAATCCCTTGTGTATACAAACGGGTCTATGAAGTCGTTAACATACCATGAATAAATGAAACCGAGGTTCAATAAATGTGATAGTAATTTAAGACTAAACCTGGATTCAATGATCATATTATTCATATTAACGGTAACTATGCTCCCCTTGTGTGACTAAGTCTTCTTATCACTCAGTCACTTGCTGCTGGTAGTTTAGATTAAACACCTCTACTTCAAGACGAAAGCTTGAAATGTACTTTTTTTATTGTCTTAAATCCTAACACCAGTGAAGATGTCCTATTTTTCTTAATGCTGAAGTTTCTAGCTTGGAGGAGGGTTGGCCTCTGTTACCTAATGAAACGAGTGGGAGGAGGTACTCTACCAACGTCTTCAATATGGGATAATTAATTTATATTGCATATGTTTTTTTGTATGCCTGTACTGGCATTTCCTGTATTACTTTCTAACGCTAATTTGTAAAAGAAAAATCATTTTCGTTTTCCATTTGAATGATTTTAATCTATAACTAAATTTAGATTATTACTTATAATTCTATTGTGTGAGTTAAATGTAAGAAACAGCAACTTTTGGTGTTACCTTCTGTCAAATGGTCACTGTGCTATTACCTACTGTCAGTGGTCATTGCTTGTGGTGATATCTACAGTACTGTCAGATGGGTCTTTCTTGTGCTACTGGTATACTATCAGTTGGTCTCTGCTTATGCGCAACATTTTATAGTTGTAGGACATTGTCAGGTCACAAAAAACCTACCATAGCCTCGGTCGAGGTCGTCGCCAGGAGCGGTGAATGTGAGGGTGACCTTGTCGCTGGATGGTTGACCTCGAAGATCCGTGACCCGGGCTGGAGGGAAGACGTCTTCCTTACCTGCCTCACTCGCCACTACGGCTGTACCCACCTGGCGGCACGAAACACCTTTTTTATTAACTCTTTAGAGACGAAGACACACGTTCAAAAGTTGTGTAATACTTTCTAGTTGTATAAGTCAAGGAAGTAGGGTCAGCAACCCCATGGATCCAGAGCTGATGTACACGGAGCGTTTGAAATCACGGAGGATCTCATCAGGGCCACGTGTACAAAGATACTGTACTCAGGACAGTGTAGTGGCCACACCGTATGTTGAAGAAAACAAAAAAAAGTGGGGGGGGGGGCTGTATAGTGACGTATTTACACAGTGGAAAAGTTCCCATACAGTAAGACACAATGTTGGAAAGTATCCACACGACAGGAGACTAACCACTTGGGTAAAGGTGTCAACGAAGTCTTCTGCAGGCAGGTGGTTGAGGACGAGTACATTCCCACAGCACTTCAGTCCTGCAGCAACAATACATTATCTCGCCAGTAGGTCACACCAAAACAGCAAAACGTTTGTACTATACAAATGTTTAAATAATCTTGCAAATATTTCAGTGGGTGAAAAAAAAAACCCAATAAAGCTTTAAAAAATGTCTGAAAACTACAATTACGTGAGTTGTCTATAAATGTTAGTAAAATAAAAGTACTGTACCTTTTTGTGACATTGAAACAGTCTTGTAAATTTTTACGGAAAATTTTGGAAATTGTTATGGAGAATTTTTGGCCTCCTTCATAACCTTGTCTAGTAAATCAAAGCATTACAGCTGATTCACGAATTCACCTATAAGCTCATGTAAAACTGTCTCTACGCTCAAGGGTTATTCTTCCAATTGTGGCTTAATGCGGCTAATATCATATAGTTCCTGGTCATCTTTGTTTGAACACCGAGTTGTACTTGTAAAAGCTACCCGAGGAGAGTCATCCCTGGTAGATACTCACCTGTTTCGACCTGACTGTTGGTGTAACCCACTACTTGGGATGACGACGTAGGCGACACCTTCACTACTAGGGTGTAGATTTTAACACCTTCGGGGGCAAACACCCAGTAGCGTGAATACACCCCGTCATCACCAGTCACGTCCGGGTCTGTCCACCACAACACCCAGGTATTAACATGTAGAAATTTATTAAAACTATGTCTTATATTTAGAAAGATGAAAATATATGACGTTGATGAACGAGTCTACTATTAATGTCATAAGTCTTAAGGAATATAGTTCTTCATTTTCAAGTTGTAAATTTATCAGAGGACGAACACCATGCATGTCTGTAAGCAAATAACCCAAACAAAAATTCTCACACTAGGGAAACCAAAATAATTATATACAACTTTGATATTATCTTTCCAAATTTTAATATAAATGTCACATTACACAATTCTGTTAATTTATGAATAATGTGTAGACGTGAGGGAGGAACAGAACACTCACTTCCACCGCCGTTGTCGTACAGGGGAAGGTCGTATGCGCTGCTCCCCACCTGCATGACGACCACTACCTTGGCGCCCACGACCGGACGCTGCGCCTTAGTCACCTGTATCCACACGCATACACATATTCATTATTTCATAAATTTAAACAGGTAGATATATACTCCGCCAGTACATACTCAACACTATATTCATTCCTCTGACAGCGAAGTGTTGAAACTCTTATACGGTCAAGATTTTTACAGGACAACGAATTAATTATCTTAGTATTATTTATCATTTAATCTTTTTGTTGTCTATTTCTCCCTTATATTTGTTCTCAGAAACACTGAAGATGTTAAGGCTATCGTTCTCAATTTGAAATAATTAGTATATTAATGAAAACTTCAATACTGAAAATTTCGTACACAAAATTTACAACTGGCGTGAATGAAGTATTGTGAAGAATTAGGGTGCAACAAGACCTGGAGACGACACACATTTTGTACTACAGCTGATGCGTACAGATGGCACCTTGGTCGCCCACCTCCCCCCGTCCGTGACAACTGTAGTACCAAACATCTTCCATGGCAGTACTATATAGGGAGCCAGACACTCTTATAACATCCGCAGCAAGCAAGCCACCAACTACCTAGTCAACGTTTCTTGTCTTAATATAAGTCAGGTTTGCCATTACCTCTGCAACGCTCCTTGGGTCAGTCACACTTCCCAACCATCTGTTCCACACACGTAAACTTCGCCTCCTACTAACCTTGACAAAGAGAACAACTGGGTCGCTTCCATTTCCGAGGTTAAGGGTAGACAGGTCGTGCGAGGACCACAACTCCACCTTCAGGTCGTCCTTCAGTGACTTTACCATCACCTCCAACTGATGGGACTCTAGTGTTTGCGGGAACACGATGTTAATACTGTAGCTACCATTCTGTGTTTAGGCGAGTGAAAAAAATATTCATCTCAGTTAGTAAATATGGGAGTTTTTATCAAGATTTATTTCCTCCACGTTACCAGTGTGGATCAATAAATAAATAAATAAATAAATAAATATATATATATATATATATATATATATATATATATATATATATATATATATATATATATATATATTATGTATACAACTCAAGATAGGAATAATTGCGACTAGCGATAACTTCTATGTTTTCTTTTTCTTGAAAATTTCTGATTGACCATTAGCCCCTTACCTGGCCTCTGGAAAGAGGCACCTTGAAGGACGTGTTGGTGACCATCTGAGTATTTGCTTCATGTCCGTTCACCGTCACGTAGCTGGGAATCGTTGACGAATATATGAAGAGGGCGGCCGACTGTGTGTTAGCGAAGGAGTTAAGGCTCAGGTTGAAGGTGCTCGAGTCTTTATTCAGCTGCCCCTGATTCATCTGTGTCGAGGAGGAAAGGAGACGACACCATTTGTTAGGCCCCTACTACAAACTACAATTCCAGTACAAACAATCAACAGCACAAGGCTCTCTCCTTCAACCTGCTAACAATGCAGTTTTGAAAGTTACACCAAACGGACACTGCATTGTTTCTCCCTTCCTCTGAGAATGATTGAAGAAGCAAGGAGTGCCATCTCTCACAACCTAAAAGTCGCTGAGGCAATCGCTAAAATTCGATAAGCTTCTCTAAAACTAATCTTAACTCTGCAAGATTTACTAAAATCACCTTGAACCTATTAACCTTCATTAAAATCTGCCTAAACATCCTGCTTGTATGATGAAGGTTTAGTATTCAGTGTAAGGTATCCCTAATGGGCAGTGAGACACATAGAACCTGTTTTCACTACTGTATACAAGAAATATATTTTGACTTGTATATTTATCTGAAAATTTGTTTATATATATATATATATATCTGTTGATGTTATTTTTAATTGAGATATTTTCCATGTCATCTTCAATATTCTCCTTTTCATAATATATATATAAAGTCTCCGAGATTAGTAAACACAAACCGGAAAGTGTTATAGTTGAGGGTCATGGATGATTCATTTACAGCAGTGTGAGAGAGATATATACCCTGTACATGAACTCGCCTGCAGCGTCGGGATGTAGGAGGTGTAGCGAAGAGCGGTGTCCTGGATAGTACGTAGTTGTTGTATCAAGTTTCTCTGCACCTTTACCGACTGTTGTATCCCATTAGTCATGTCTTCCACCATCAACACCCGCCCTCTTGTCTTGTCTGCCAGGTCCTTTAGCGGGATAAATAAAAACCAGGATTATTCTCCCTTAATCTATTCACAAGAAGCACTAATTTATACTGTCTGAATTAGAGTGTTTCAGGTCTAATGCAGTATGTTTTAAATCGAATTGACTCGTGATATAACAAATGAGAGACTTTAGGCGACAGATTTTTTTTGTACTGATGAGAAACACCTGCGAGATATGTGTAAAGAAACCCGACAGATAGGTATAAAAACATCTGCCAGATATGTATAAAACACCTGCTAGATATAAGCACGAAGCAGAAAATAATACTCTCAGCTCTTGAGGACGTAATATAGGTCTTTGTAACTCACCTTGAAAAGAGTGACAGAACTAGCTGAATTTTCAACCATGAAAGGGAACAGGATTGGCCAGACAGCGTTACCATTGGCAGCGTTGACCATGGCTTCAAGCGAGTCTGAGGTCGTAATGCTTTCAGGTGATACTATCAAGATGATGTTGCCGCCTTTACCCAGCTGAGAATATAATAGGCGAGTTTATATGTGTCTGAACTAATATTATTTTATATACATTTATTAATTAAGAGAGGCGATGCATTACCAACTCACCATAGACTGGCTCACATTTTGTAAAGCCGGTGTGATGCTCTTAGAATATAAGATGCCAGGGAGGGTGCTTGACACAGACTCCGCAATTTTTTGGCGGGTGGTGTTGGATATTGTGGTCATAGAATTCTGCAGATGAAATGAGGTATCAAATGTAGCAACACCGAGCATAGAGGCATCACTGATGTCCTCCAACACCCAATGCATCACAGCTTTCTTCAGCATATTCCATCTCTCCTGCGGAAACAAAAGAGCGGGCCACATAAGCGAGTTTCCTATGCACCTCAGTCCATCATTCGAAAAATTAAGACCCATTTGCGTGCCTCTAGTCCTACACATTCTCGGCCTTTAACTGCTAATAAGGCTTTAAATAGATACATGAATACAGATACAGGATGTTTATGTTTGTCGGGCTACACAAGCTGATGGTCGGGCAGTACACCGAATATGTCTGTATGAGGCCTGAAAATGATGTTGAATCTGATGGACGGAATATATCTGGTGTTGAACCTTTTATTATTATTATTATTATTATTATTATAATTATTATTATTATTATTATTATTATTATTATTATTATTATTATTATTATTATTATTATTATTATTATTATTATTATTATTATTATTATTATTATTATTATTATTATTATTATTATTATTATTATTATTATTATTATTATTATTATTATTATTATTATTATTATTATTATTTATTATTATTATTATTATTATTATTATTATTATTATTATTATTATTATTATTATTATTATTACTATTATTATTATTATTATTATTATTATTATTATTATTATTATTATTATTATTATTATTATTATTATTATTATTATTATTATTATTATTATTATTATTATTATTATTATTATTAATATTATTATTATTATTATTATTATTATTATTATTACTATTATTATTATTATTATTATTATTATTATTATTATTATTATTATTATTATTCTTACATAGTTTGGCCAGTCAATGAGAAATGACTGAACAAGCAATAAGTAGACTAAACAAAATGACCCCCAAATTAATGCTATTGAAATAAAATGAAATTCCACGTAAAAATTCCACCTTTGATTTGTTTATATGATATAAGGGGAATTAAGTGAGGCCATGTCTAATTAGTCTGTGGGGAAGATTTCACCAGCAGACGACCACTAATGCTACACTTTTAAGGAAATCTTTATACAATGGAGTAACTGCTACTCTGTCGTAAGATGATGGTGGAGTAACTTCAGGACAAAATATCGTTTATATCTGCATTAAAAAAAAATATATATATATATACAGTATATAACTATATATATATATAAAAATATATATATACATATATATATATATATATATATATATATATATATATATATATATATATATATATATATATATATATATATATATATATATATATATATATATATATATATATATTCTTGTTGGGGATATATGGTTTAGCGGGCCCCCGCTTGAAAGCCACGTGCGATCTGTTTGGTAATTCTTAAAACATAGTAAGAGTAAGAGAGAGTTACTTTAGCTGTGATATAGCAAGTGACTAGTGGGCCAATAGAATGCAACTAGTGGGTCATATTTAAGAGCTAGTGGGTCAATAATAGCCCTGTTACCGCATGAACAACTGCGGATCTAATACCTATTGGCTAGACATGAGTGATTAGTTTATAACTGGTGGACGTTGTATTACGAAATTTGTCAGAATAAAAACTTGACCAAAATATCCTATAATGAGAAAAAAATCGATACCAGTAAAATGTTCCTAGTCTGCAACTGTACTTGCATATTTACAGACTTAATAAATGAGGGTAAAGGCGGGTTAGCCTAATGGCTTCTTTACACTTACCGACATTTGGGTGTTGCTCATGACTTGTGTTGCCTCCATCAGCATGACATATTTGGCCAAGGAATTTATGTCGTATTTGGCAATCGCCATTCTTAAGGTGGCGCCGTCGTTGTCAGCAGGACTGGAAGATAGACCAGACGGATCACACGACTTAACATTCTCATAAAAGTTTAAGTAGTATCTCTCTCAAATAGTAGAATAGGTTACTCAATAAGTATTGCAATAACGTAAAAGATGTGAAGGACAGAGAAGAACTATGTAATTTATAACGTCCCAAGTAGATTGAAATGCATAAGGTTGACGGATAAACAAACAGAAATGAAACAATGATTTCGAGGGAACTGACTATCGCCAGGAGTCTTGATGACGAGCGTAAATCTCCATGACACTCATGCCGCCACACTGAGCATTGTGTTTGGTCGGTGTCAACGGCAGGTGGGTCTCGTTGTCGCAGAAGTTGGTAACCTGACGGGACACACAACCTACACGTCATACACACACTCGGGGTATTTCATCAAGAGCATATATTACCATTACTCCCTCGTATACATACATTATGTCATGGTATTGGCCGTAACATTTTGCTGTTTATTTTTATTTTAGCAGCATAAAAGACAACAGGGACACCAGGCAGTGGTGTCTGCTTGAAACAGATGATTGTTCCACACCTCGGAGAGACGAGAACATTAAATCCTGTTAGACTGTGTGTGTATATGTCCTAGGTGTGAGGCGCACAAAACTTCATGTTGTGTACAGAAAGAATGGCGAGAAAAGGTTGAGTGTCTTATTCAGAGAAGCAAGAGTTTATATGAATATGATTTAAGGAAACTTTGCTGTTATAAGACATAAAAGGATATCATTTCATAGGTACAATAAATGAGTTTTACTCATAAAAGTCAGTAGCATGTGATGGGACCACAAGGGAAGTTATTTCTTGAGGGCCATCCAGCAGGTGGTAGCAACAATAACCTTACTGTACTTACGGATGCGACGGTGGGCAGGGCCAGTAGGGAGGACGTCGCTTCCTGCTCCTCTGCCAGATAGAATGGACAGTCTGGAAGCTGGCATGACTCACTATGGTTGAGGAACAACTCACTATTACTCTTGGGTGCTCACAGAGGATACAGCTTAATATGTTGTTTATATTTTCTTTTCACTAAACCAAGAAGCACAGAATTAATATATATATATATATATATATATATATATATATATATATATATATATATATATATATATATGCAAATAAATCACTGCTGATAATCACAAAGGAAACAAGAAAACACGAAGTTTCCAAGTGCTTTCGTGTAAATCACATCTTCAGGGGTGAGTACAGACTCACCACTGAAGATGTGACTTACACGAAAGCACTTGGGAACTTCGTGTTTTCTTTTTTTCTACGTGGTTGTGATTGTGTCAATGGTGACAAATCTTCCTTTAAGGTGTTAATTGATTTTTGGAAACAGCAAAATTCTTCCCACAAGACCAAACAGTCAATCAGGCTAGTTATGTAGAAACCACACTTGGCCCTGAATTATATTTGGCTGTTTCCAGAATTTGACCCCCCCCCCCCAAGAAAGAATATTGTGTTTGTAACCACTGAGGATAGTCATGACTATGACAAAATTAGAACCAATGTTTCCTTACTTGAAAGTACCAAGGAGGTTTACGTCAGAGCAGTAATTGGGGAGCCAACCGTCCACATTATCAGGGAGGGTGGCCGTCTTGGTGTAGGCCAAAGGAAACACTTCGTCGCCTGCTATACCCAGCTCCTCAAACACGCCCCACCTGAGCTTAGCCCACTCGTGAACCACACGCCTTCCTGCCCGCCACCAAGAGGAGGCGAATAGTGAGTATTTGTTGGATCACCTGATACTGTCTCAACTAATATATTAATGAGAGTATTACCACTGAGATAGGGAGAATTATGGTACATTATTATGAGTTAAAACCAATTCAGAATTTTACTACAGCAATGAGAATAACGTTCACTGGTTACTGATAATTTCGTTATTAAGGACAAATGGTGGTTGATGCAAATATATTTCGAATTGATATATATATATATAAGACACTCGTAGCTGAACGTGTGATTAATGTTCATATATATATATATATATATATTTTTAAATTTCGACAGTTTATTCCACATTATAGGAAACAGGGTCCTAGTGCTGTCACTAGGTACTCCTGTACAATGTTACCAGCAGCATCTGGCACGAGTATCAAGTACTTTACATACAAATTAAATAATATAAAGGGGTTTATTAAATCCCAAGGAAGGAAGGAATATTATTTACGAAATATCTGACCAGCATTCTTTACTGCCCCCATCATGAAATGCAAACAATTTATTTTTACCAAGAGATAAGGTAAACTGTGTTTAGTGTTCGGTTATTATGATGAAAACTGTTTCAACATATTTATCAATCACGGACAACGTCACGGGGAAGAGGGGGAGGCAAAGGAAAACGACCAAGGCGTCTGGGACAACGTTATAGGTGACAGACACGTGAGGTGGTCAGCAGCAGTCCCTCACCTCTCATCAGGAAGGACGAAGACGACATATCTTGCCTGAGGAAGGACTGGGAGAGATAAAATAAGTCCCCAGGCTTGCCACACCCTTGAGTTTGTTGCACCCATGGCTCCCCTCCGAACAGCGGGTGCTCCTTGCCTGCCGCCACGTGCACCTTCGGCCACTTGGATATCGTTGGAGTTTCTTCGGGCTACAGTGTAGCCAGCACCAGCACCGACAGGAGGAGAATTAAAGACAGGACTAGTACATATTACCACTACTATACCTACCAATGTCTCTACCTCACCTAGATGACCGAGACAGATTTTCCCTTCACATACAAACACACTCATTTAAAATCACATTCCCTTCATTCGCTCTCATTCATCCAGTCTCATTCATTCACTCTCCCTTCATACATCCGAGCATCACCCATCAGTAAAGCCTCTCAGTACTACCTGAATAACCTTTCTTGATATCAACGTCTGAATCATTCTCTCTCTCATTCTTTTACCGATTTATCATATTTATCATTGTACGTAATGTCACTTTCTCTTCACTTCTTCCTCCAATTCCACATCTTCTAATTATATATCCATGTTTCTTGTTCCTTGTATTCTATTCGCCTTACACATTCATTTCAAGCACATCATTACATGTCGACTCTAATCTGATTCTTCTTTTTGTTTCCAGGGTTAAGGATTCACACCTTTATAATACTGTCAAGTGTTTGTGTTTTGTTCAAGCCAATTATATATTTATTTCCTATTCACTTGCTTCCTTGTCTATTTTAGTAATTGTAGTAATAGTAGTAGTGGAAATACACACACTCAACGATAGTAGTAGTAGTAATGGGAAGAAAAGCCAGTCAACAGTAGTACAGTAGTAGTAGTAGTGACAGTAGTAGTAGAATAGTAATAGAAGTAGCAGTTGAAAAGGGGCCACCCAGTACACCTTTTTGCACTTTACTCCCACGGAAATTCATAATATATAGACAATATTTATTGTACCACTGCGTCACAACCTTTGACACCATCTCATTATAATCGACATTCCATCAGATTACTTCGACATATATGCAGATATTACACCGACAGATCACCAAAATACATAGTCAACTGTATTGTAAGTATGAATATGGGTGTCTTACGGTATTCGAACCCATAAAGCACTCAATCAGTCTCCTAGCAGTACAGCATTCCGCTTTCGATAATGTTACCGTGTATATATTGTAATATTATCAGTGTTATTATTATTTGGCCTTTTGGCGCACATATTTTTATAAAATGTCTGTTTAGACACACTGTGTCTGACTGTTATGAAGCGTGTCGCGAGTATTGTTTCAATGATATTCCTTTTTTTTATGAAACTGATTCGAGTGATATTTAATTGTTTCGAGTTCTGAAATCTGTTCAAAATAAACTGAAAAGTATTGGGACAAAGTGCAAAAAGGGGTAGTAGTGTGAAGAAGGACAACTCAAGAATAGTTTCAGTAGTGGTAAGAAAGAGCAGTGGACGGCGGCAGGAAGAGTAACTTACAGTTCCACAATCTTGACTTAAGCTCTCTGGCACTAACACCGTGAACTTGGTGAAGGCGAGACGGCCTTGCGTGGCGTTGTACAGCAGCTGCGACGCCGACTCCAAAATTTTCTGCAAAACAGGAGTAGAGATTGAGTATCGTTGTTTTGTTTGGAGGTAAGTGTCACGGGCCCATGTATTTTAGTGTTATGGTGTCTTAAGTTATCAATGATTTAGACAGATAGCTATACTGTCCCAAAACTTCCTCAAGGAAAGGGAAGGGAAGAGAAGGGGAGGAAAAAAATAGAGAGATAAATAAATCAATAAAAACGACCCCCTATCCTCTTGATCAGGGGTCACCAAACTACGGCCCGCGGGCCGGATCCGGCCGCGACGTCAGTTCATCAGGCCAGCCGACGGTACTTTATTGTAATGTTTGCTTTCGTTCTGGCTTGCAAGTATTGAACAGAATGATTATGCGGCCCGCGCTCGTCATTCTTTCAGTTATCCGGCCCACTGTGAAAAAAGTTTGGTGACCCTGCTCTTGATAAACGAACATTGACTAGGAAAAAAGAACACCCAGGTTATCGACAGAACAATAATAAATACGACATACTTATCGTGAACGCCCTCGGGTGCAGTACGGGGAATTATATTGATTTTACAATTAAAAAAACACCATAAAAATACCGAGGGATTAGATTACAGGAAGGGTAGCTATAACGCCTGCACAATGTACGACTGAGTCAGGCAACCACGATCCCCTGTAATCAGAATCGCTCATGTTATCTACCTACCTGACTTTTGATACGGTTGGCGATACTGGAAGACGTATAAAGAGTTCCATGCATTACCGAAAATGTTACTGAGGTCATTCATGCTTCCAAGTGCATAGTATCTAAAGAGTAAGTTAGGATATTCATAGTAATTCATCAGTTATGTTGATTTATCATTGGTTGCTAAATGACTCAAACCTCTGAGTACATAATTATCGTACTCTTGGGAGTCGTCGTCATATTCAAAGGCATTGAGATATCATACTAAGGGTTTAAAGTTTCTGTAGTCAAGGATTTATATATCGTGCTTAAAAGACTAACATAATCTTTACTCAGTGGGCTAATTTAATGTACTCGGGGTTATAGCATCGTACTCAAGGGTTTAACATTACAGTTTGGTCCACCAGTTTATGAAATAATTTCGTTAATAAACATCTTAAATCTGTTTCAGAAATTAATATTGAGAGAGTTTGTGTCCGTCCCTACTAGAGATGACGTGTAAACTGGACGTATTCAGAATGCGATCCTTTACTTGGCCACTCACGGTATTATCAGACAGATAGACAGACAGAGCGCGAAAGATGCATGTATTACCGGGTATTATTATTATTATTATTATTATTATTATTATTATTATTATTATTATTATTATTATTATTATTATTATTATTATTATTATTATTATTATTATTATTATTATTATTATTATTATTATTATTATTATTAATCACTTATTCTATGTATTCGTTCATCTGTAAACAAGACCTTTTCAAAATGAGTGAATTTTTTGTTGTATAATTGGCATCGTTACTTTTAATACTCAAAGAGCCAATACTTATTTATTTATTTTTATGTTTATTATATTTACTGTGTTGAGTTATATAGCTTAGGTTGGCACATCGGGTGGGGAAAGTTTATTGCACATATAAATATAATTGCTGATAAAGTAAGTGACATTATAGTCTTAAGTTTGTTATTTTTTTTAGTTTTATTATTGTGTTTTATTAAATCCAGACGAGGGAAAAATTATCACACCCCCACATCTACCACACATATACCAAATGCTACTACATACCTACCAAATACTACCACGCACTTAGCACATATCTTCCACACTACCTCACAATACCATACACTACCACATACACTATCATACACTATCACACATTACCAAGCACCTGCTAGCCACTATCACACATTACCAAACACCTGCTAGCCACTATCACACATTACCAAACACCTGCTAGCCACTATCACAAAGCTACCACATACTACCACAGAGCTACCAAACACGACCACACACTGTTGCAGACGTACCAAACATTAACACAGACCTACTACACACACTACCATACACTACCATGCACACCACACACTACCACACACTACCACACACCTACAAAGTGTTCCCGATGAAGTAAAAAGGGCAATTGACCCTAAAACGCCTTACTCTACATGACATGACAAGATGGATGTGAGTGGAGAGTTGACATGACCTACACTGGAAGACCTACACTGAAAGACCTACACTGTATGACCTACACTGGCAGACCTCCACTGAAAGACGTACACTGTAAGCATACCCTCATATTGGAGACGAGAATATTACAGTTTTTCACGCCGGGGTCCATTCTAACAATCAGATTCTTGTATGGATCATCATCGTCTTGAACATCAAGTAGGAGGTCCTGTGAAGCCGCCCGGGACATCCACACCAGGAGCACCGTCAACCCACACCACCACCAGTGCTTAGTCATTACCTCGGCTACTGTGTCCCCCACGGTCACACTCTATACACTAAGGTCCCTCTGAGTCGCTGGCCAGTGATCTGTGATATTGTTGTTTATCTACCTCAACCTGTGACGCAATTGGTCAGAGATAAACGTTATCTTAGGAGGATTGCAGCTCCGACTATAAAAAAAAAAAAAAAATCGAGAATTGGAGGACATATCTTTATGATTATGGTAAAGTGATATCACATGTAAGCTATGAAAATGATGCTGCTATTGTTACAGACAGTGAAGACAAAATACGAATATATCAAACAAAAACAACTTTTGATAATAATCTGAGAGACCTAATGAAAAGCGAATTTAAGTTAAATTTGAGAAAAAAAAAGTCTGCTGAAATGCTACGTATAGGTCACAAGCGTGAACACTTTCCGCAGACACCAGAAGAAAGTCAGACGCCCTTAAATGTGGTGCTACAGGAGAATACTAAAAATAAGTTACATTGATGGTAAACAAATGAAAAAGTCCTAAGATTGGTCAAAGGGATTATAATAAATACTTGAAGTTTATAGAACAGGGAAAATAAAAAGCTTTGGCCATGTGATTGGGGATGAGGAAATAATAGCTGAAATATCAAATTAATGGGCAAAATTGAGGGTAGGAGGGCCAAGATAAGGTTGAGGCTGGAATGGGTGAATTAAATTAAAAGTTGTTGTCCCCAAAGAGATGCAAAATCAAGCCTGAAAACGTTTAGAATGAGTTAGCTGTGGTCGTCATCCCTCAGATATAATGGTCGAGATAATTGAAAGTATGTGTATATGATTATTTTAGGGGTTATATGTGTGTTTATGAGCATATGTACGCAGGTGTGCCTGTGGGTATGCATGTATTGACAAATTCAGTTGATAAGATCATTTATCACAGTGTTGCTTTCACAGACGATAAGGTGTACACGAACATTGGTGACTGTTACTCACCCATGCGGTAACTGTGTACCAAGTGTGTGCACAACTGACATCCTCGTTTAGGATTCAGAAATGATTGACATAGCTCAGAAGAGAGAGACGGCCAACTAAGAGAATCTTGTTTTATCATGTTTGTTCTAGTCAGCCTTTCACGAAATATCTTATCCCTTTGAGTACAATGACTTTACCCCTTTAGTGCAATATCATTGTATTGTTATCTTACCAAAAGAGTTGACATCATTGTACTTAAGGGACTAAGATGCCTAACTTAAAGAAGCTAATTAATTTTACTCCAGGGAGGGGGCGTCGTGTACGGAGTTAAAATTATAATAAAAACGTGAATTTTTTTTAGCGAAATTTGTAATATTAATCTTCCGACAACGATTTAATTTATTCCCGGACAACAGCAAACAAAAAACATGTTTTATCTTTGTAGGTGTGTTGTCGATCATCCAGGAGTGCAGATAACGTGCAACCTCAGTACGTCTTCTTATCTCTGTGTTACTGTACTTCTCTGTTGATAACACCATAGGCACAACCTACCTCCTGTCGGCCATGTTACTTCTTTTGTTATTACCTTGTCCTCTGTGACTGCTTGCCAGGGTGTTGTTATCAGTCCTGTATGTCTGTCTGTGTCCCCAAAATAACTCGAGGACGGGTAAGCTAATTTGAACAAAACTTGATAGGTTTAGTCAGCATGTGACAAGGTCCACAAAAGGACCCAAGATTTGATTTTTTTTTAAATTTATTGATGTTTCGTTGAAAAAAGTTTGACCAAATTTATTTTTCAAGCATTATATACGGGTATATATTTTTACAATAAATAAAGAAAAATTAATTAAGTTATATAACGATACATATATATTTACACATGTTAGCAACACACACTTTTGATAATTAATTAGTAATATCAAATTATATCAAATAAATACCAGATTAAAAAGAAAATGAAGTTAATAATATTGATTGGTTTTGATATTCTTCAAGAGGAAAGGGCGACTCATCAGTCGAACATTTACTGACGTCTGACTGCCCAAATAGTTATCAATAATAAAAAAAGAAGGAAGTATTTCACATTTGTTAACCATGGAAGCCTGTAATTGGCCTGGGTGTGTACTGTAATTTATTGTGGTTTTATGTAAATCATTTTAATAATATTCTTTACACAAAATTTGGATCTTAGTACAATCTGTACATATCAATAAAATTGTCTTTGTCATGAAAATAATTCGAGTTTTGTTGGGAAAAGATAAACCGTAACAACCATCCTCATTCCACAATAGTTTGCTGTACATGAGGGACCGAGTCACGCCATATTTCCTATTTTCTACAACGTATTTCATTTGTGATTAATGAAATAAATGGTTAGAAAATTCTCTAAAATTAACGACTTTAGGTTTTTTAGTTACTGGCAATAATATCTAGTTTACGTTTCGAGAGGAGAAGCATTTTCTATTTTTTAATTATCGGACTCTGGCAGACAAGAGAAGTGAAGACGGCATGAATGACCCGTGTGTAGTTGCAGACCCGCCGGGCAACTAAGGGAAGAGGTAGACCACGCTTTTGTTGCGAGTGCTGATGTGTCACCCATTGGTTGACTTAGACCCTACAACTTCCAACGGCAAAATCAGATGCAAGTATGTATTTATTAGAAATGTTCAAGTATTCTAGTTCTTGTTATATAAAATCAGGAAATATGATGTCATGTCTGATTCGTACTAGGCTAACCGAGAACTAGTTTGGAGAGAGTTCACATTTCTTATGTATCTCCTTAATTCTGGAAAGTTTGTCGATATCCAGATATATATAGGAAGGTGAGACATTCATCTTGCTATATGTGGCCGAAAAAAAATCTGAACATTTTTAATAATCTTGAAAAAATTAAAGTTAAGTACATCGGTATGTGGGTTTCAGGTGGCAACACCGCGCTTGTTTCAAGACGCGAGGGAAGATTCCATGTAGTTTTTTAATTTTGCAATGTCAGTCAATATCAGTTCACCCAAAAGACCGAGAGGCATTGTTTTTGCCACGCCTAACAAAAGAAAACAACAATATTGTCCAAAATAGAAGAAAAATAGTTACATCACTTAATTCACCGGCGACGGTCGTGATGCTTAACACTTAGAGAAACTTGCTCTGTTTTCTTAAGTATACATAGTAAGGTAATATCCTGTTGTCCAGAATTCCCCCAGACATTCACCTTGTCATGTCAGGCAAAAGGAAACTCTTTACAATGCTAATAAGCTCAACAATTGAGTTGCTTCGTCCATGCCATCAGCGAAATATCAGGTTCTATTAAGCTATGTGCATTATCGTATCTTGTTTTATTACTTATCATCCAAAGAACATCTGTGAGAAAAGTGAGTGAAACTGAACAACTCCTTGTATTAACCTCCTGCTCCTCCTTTACCAGACATTATATACGAATTGTCCATTTACATTATTGACCATTTTCTTTGAGACAGCATCATAAAAAGCGTAAATATAATATGAGTAACTATATTATTTTGTTTATGCAACTGTGATATAAATCTTAAGAAATTGTAGTCTAATGTGGACTTCTGTCCTCAGTACTTAGTGTGGTTCATTTTATTGACGATAAATAATATAAGGTATCGCTACAGTATCTGGTACTTAAAATTCTGGACGAATATTGACACACCGCTCGTGATTTTATGGCAGTTAAATATGATTACCATAGTTTTAATTGTCCATAATATTATTCTGAAATGTTATTTATAATTAGTGCGTTAATAGTTTGCTTGACGTTTGGTCTGTTATGTTGTCTTTCACTGTCCAGTATCGGTTTGATTTTGAAAGGTTAGCCAGAACTGTACTTTAAATGGCTTCCATCTCTGAAGTTCTCAATTTGTTGAATATTATTGTTGGCGTATGTTATTACGAACCTTCTTATGCCCTTGAGGACCCTAAATGTTAAAACGCATTAAAACGAAAAACGGCCACAGCTTGGAGAATATTGTACAATTACTATACTATGTAATAGGGCTATGATTCTGCAAAACTTTTACTTAGCAATTTTAAAGATCACCTTAAATACATAAGAATCAGCCAGAGTTTATTCTCGCTTCGACAGTTTCATTAGCTAGTATATAAAAGCCCTTTAATATAATTTCCTCCATAAATTCATGCCACAACCTGCCAGAAATCTACTTGATCATAAACTTCCCCTTACTTCAGTTACTTGGTCTTCGGGAATGTAATTTGTATAATAAGTCCGTAACTATCATATGTGAACAGTAGATCATTAATGTCATTCTTGGAGGTAAAATTTGGTTACTGCAAGATGGGTCCTTCAGGAGGTGAAGCCAAAATATAACCTGAATGAATTTCAATGCAGGGTGGTAGATCTATGGGACAGTCTAACGGCTCTGTGGAATAGAGAACAGTACTCTGGACTATAAAATGGGCCAAGACAAGACTATAAAGAACAATGGAAGGACCCGACACAGGTCACCTCGAGTAAGAAGTCATCAGGTTAATAAGATGTACTGTATTTAGTATGTACTCATTATAGGGTGTACAGTATAGTTTGGGCTGGCCTACAGTATATAATCTTCAGCATAAAATAGTAGTGAAGAAAATTTTGACACAAACTAGTTTAAAGATGTCTTAGTGTTGCTGGTGACTAATTCCTAGGTATATGTGATAATTTTTTCAAATGATGAATTGGGTAATTTCATTATATTGGTAACCTGAAATGTGAAAATTGTGAAATAAGTATTACAGTATACAGTTTACAGTACAGTATATTATTTATCAAAGCATTCGAAGTTGTGGTTCTCAGCTATACCAATGGCTGTATACAGTAATGGTAATTTTAAAAACTGTAGCTTAATGATGAAAATATATTTGTCACTGAAACTTGCAGATTTGTGAGTTGGCTAATAAGTGATTTGTTATTTTCAAGGTTGGTGTTAAATTTAAATTGTTATATTTGCGCATTGTTAGTTTATACTTCACATCAAAGTTTATTTGGGTTCAGTGGTAATGGGAATGTATTACGCGTCAGTTGAGAGAAGGGTAGAAAAGGCATAGAGTTTATTCTTGGTGAATTTACCCAGGTGTTCGGTGCTGCTGGGGTGATTGAAAAGGTGTAAAATAGGAAACGATTTGCTAGTTAAAAAGAAGGGTGAAAGTGTTTGGCAAATTTACGGGTTAATTGATTTCTCTGCTGATTACGGTGAGGAGGGGAGCGTGTATGGCAAGACAGTTGGGAGGTCAAGTTTATGGTGTTGAAAAGTCTGTCAAATTCATCTTTGGTTTTAAGTCAATTATTTACCGACATATTACCAACTAATTTTTTTTTAACAAAGGCTTGGTTATATTAGTAAGTCGGAAAATGGTATTCGTCATATAAACCTAAATATTGTCAGTATCTAATCAGCTGAAAGATTAAAAAAAAGATATCCAATAGATTTGATGTTTGGTCATATAGGGTCGCGGTTCCTAGGTCTGTTAATATAGCTCAGCGAACCTCTGCCTTTTTATTCCAGTTTTCATCACAAATATTGGACGACCGGAGGAAAAATATGTGGAGTAGTTGACTTTGAGATTTAATACTATTCATTAGTTTATTTTTATACTGGTGGTCTATATTGCCATCTTAGAAACTGGTATATACCTTGTAATTATTCATATACACCATCCTTTAGTGCTCTGTTGACCTTTTGATATACTGTGTTATATATCCTTCTGTCAATGAATAACAATTTACAGCTCAACAGGTTACCGTAGAATGTTGGGGTTGTCTTATCGCTTTAAGTACGATGACGTAGCGTTTTACTCCAGGGTTTAATTCCTCGAACTCACCGGGGTTAAGAAGTTTCAGCGGTTCGACGACATCCCAGGATTTCACAACCCCTATGTATGTTAACAGAATTTACATACGGTGGGAAACTTCTAGAAGTAACGATTTTAAATTATTTTTCTATTTATCAGTTGCACTGATCAACGAAATAGTTTACTTTAAGTTCCTGGGCTTACAACAGATCAGTTCACATCTCTATTAAAAGATCGTCATTATATTTGACATTTATAGTTCAGTTTTTATGTGATAGTTGGGAAACACCTGGAGCCTCGCATCCTAACTACTATATGGACCCGCACAAAAACATTTCCATTCTCACGGGTGGTGGCGCAACATCCAGAACAGGTGGAGCAATATTTGTCAGCAGGAAGCAACAGGTACACAAAATTGAAACATGGGATAGGTTCATAACAGACTTACAGGATAACACATATCTGGTGTGTGTGTGATTTTGAAATTTGGTTAAGCAGAGGAAAGACATACAGTACTTTCATTTATATTTGGTTGTTTTTCCTCACATCTATAATCTTGATAAATTTGTTATAGGTAAAAATAACTTACGATTAGTATTTCGTTAATGGATTAAAAAAAAAAAAGGTCCTCGTGAAAATCGTGAAGCCGGATGTAAAGTCGAGATCATATTGCTTACCGCATTAACAAGGAAAATAAGAGGAAGTTCAGGTGTAGTCTGGCGATAAAAAATCTTAACATCTGATGAAAAATTGAATCCGCTAGTCTCACAGTCTACGAAATCTAGATTAACAGGATAAATTTTTTCCTTGAATGGGATTTCAATCTTTTTGAAATAAAGATTCTCGGAACTAAAACTTTGTTCAGGTGCTGCAATTCTGTTTTTTACCGTTTCGTCAATATTGTCAAATCATTTAAACATTTATACAGTCCACGTTACCTTCTGAAAATTTACATAGATTTTCACTTGTCTATAACAATATTTTTAATGGGATGGAGATAGGAATGATTTTGTAGTTGCCTTCTGCCGTCACCAAACTTCGGCCGAAAGTTTAGGAAAGAAAATTGTGGTTGTAATTAAAAGGCGAGTTGATTGTTGGATGCGGTCCAATCATACGTGAAAAAATAAATTAATAGTAATGTCATACGGAAACAAATGATGTACATCTTCGCTTTACAAAAACTTCAGAATACAGAAGATGCGAAAGAGGGTTGTCTTTAAGGTAGGGCAAGACAGAAACAAAGCATTCGTTCAGAGGCTGGGAGATAATGGTCATTTGAGTCTCGGTGAAATTATCGTGCTCTTGACTCCAGCAAAATCCAAGTGATAACAAGAATATAAAATTTATCTCAATTTCTTCCCAAGGGCTGCCACGAGTGTCATCAACATTCAACATTAATTTCAAATAAGTCTAAATTGTTCATGTCAATTATCACAAGATATAGTTATATATAGTTGTGTCATGATTAATAAAAACTTAAAGGAATAGCCTCCTTATAATCAAAATTTATTAACGATATATTGGCTTTGACACGCGTGAAATTAATGGATATACGCAAAGTGAAAGTGTATAGAAGCTGCCAGAGGGATGAGTTACATCCAAATTTATTAAGGTTGATCAAAATATTAAATAACGTGTGTTTATATACTGTAGTGTGAGACCTTGTTCTTTCCAATAGGTATACGCCGTGATGATATATGATAAGTGATATAGATAAAAAATTAATATTAAGGTAATCACAATAAAATACATTTAAATGAACTGGCGAATATATTTTACATACATTCATCAGTTCATTTAAATGTATTTTATTGTGATTACCTTATTATTAAATTTTTATCAATATCATTTATCATATATCACAGCGTATACCTTAATATTAAAGTTATTCTCACGCATTTTGGTAAGATTTACGGTGAGATCAACAAAGATTTTGGAAACATCAGGGGTGTGTCATCAACCGCTGCTGTCCTCCGTCGCCTGATTTATTGATGTGTAAACTTGAATCTTAAGATTTATCGTGGGTCCGGTAGGAAGGTACCAGAGGAAGGAGATGCAAATTATTAATACAAAACAAAAATACAATTTGATAACAAGTACTAAGGAAGCATATATTGTCCCAGTATTTTGCACTTCAGAATAACGCTATTTAGGTTATTTCGCAATGGCCTAAATATATAATAATAATAATAATAATAATAATAATAATAATAATAATAATAATAATAATAAAAATGAGGTTTGTTGCAGAAAATAGGGTTTTCTCCAAATCTAATGACGATATTTTAAGAGATGTTGACTGAGTTGTTGCTCACCCACGATCTTAAAGTAAACTGTTTTGTTGATCTGTGCAACTGATAAATAGAAAAATAATTTACAACTGTTATTTCTTCTGTCGAGGTATGAGAGGAAGGGAGGATAGAGAGAATTTCGCCCAAATTTCCCCCAAAATGCAAAAAAAAAAAAATTTGTTTTTTCCAAAATTAAAAAAATCAAACTGCTGTGACATCATCAACTGTCAACTGTCACCAACTGCTGTGCCGTCATCACCTAGTCAGGTGTGTAAGAGAGAGAGAGAGAGAGAGAGAGAGAGAGAGAGAGAGAGAGAGAGAGAGAGGTAAATTCAATATTTAGAATATAAAAATACAGAGAAACAGTATCGCGTGAACTTCAATACACGTAAGCCTACTAACTGTACTCCCCCCCCCATCACTAACGACCGAGACTTGTAGCCACCTCATTCAATGTCCTCCGCTACTAGTATATATAATCCTCTGAATGCCCGAAATACCTACCTGATTCTCTTACAGTTGAACGTGATCCTCTTAGCGCTGGTGACAGGCGGTTGACACGTTCACAAACTCTCCTTCACATAGTCTTTCAAGTCTCACTCAAGGAGACTATACCAAGTGAAGAGAGACGCTGTGAATAAATTCTCGCAATACGTTTCCATCTTATGATAGTTTCCCCTGGCTGGATGTTTTTTATTAAAATAGTAATTAAGTAAATGTAATATCTTTTGTCTTGTTGGCTATTTTGTACAGAATTTTGGGGAAAAAAATATTTCGTAACCTGATCTTTGACTTCACAAAACTCTTCTGGAAAACCATGAAGTGTTTTAAAAAGAAACCTTGTTTATCTTGAGTTACTGGTAGTCAACAAAACAAAATCTTGTGCTAAACACGTCAGGGTAAATCAATCATTAAATTAGTGTACCCGATCATACCCTCATAACTTAGTTGATTATACTATTGTATAGGGCTTCATTTACTGCTCAAATGTGAACTGACGTCATATCGTTCAACCTCCAGGAACACAACAATGAGGGGCTGACGACTGAATCTTCATGTTACTTAAGTCCTTAATGAGACGAAGACAAGAATGGGAACTGATAAAAACGATGAGGTATGACTCGTAGAGAAAAACAAGCTTTTAATTCACCATAAAAGTAAATTTTTTTATTAGAGAGTGATGATGTATGTGTACTGCCTGGTGTCTCACGATCGTGGCGATTTGTGGTGTAATGGTCAGCATGCTCGCCTAGCAAGCGAGAGGACCCGGGTTCGATCCCCGGGCAGGGTGAAGCTATGGGCAAGTTTCTTTACGCCATTTGCTTCTGTCTACCCGGCAGTAATTGGGGACCTGGATGTTAATCGATTTGCAGATCGTGTTCCGGGGTAAAGGTTTAGCCAGTGCAGTTGGCGAGTTGTCCGGTCTTCTCGGACTATTCCTTGACACTGGGTCATGCAACTCGTTAACTTAGGGTGTGGTTGTTGTGTTGGCGACAGCTTCTACACCTTAAAAAAAAAATATCACTCCTAGGTGGCCCTAGAGCCAGCCATCCTCATTACACGAGGGGCAACCATTATTTTATTATTATAGTAGTGGTAGGAGGTATGATGCCTGGTGGTGGGGGTGGTAGTGACTGGGTACCGTATCTAAGGTTATAGTTTGGGAACTTTTGTGTAGGATCGGCCACACTGCCCCCAGTGTGTACCGAAAAGAGGATTACTCTACACTGTGCTGTATCCTTAATTTCAAATTCATGAAGAGTTACCGTCTCCTATGTTCATGTGTTGAGGAGATGTTGAGGCCAATGCCACACCCCGAGTCTGGATTTCAGTTGCCAGACACCACCCATATCCTACCTCGTCTCGGAGGTGTTACTCAGAGTGTTCTAAATGCAAATCCTAAAGAAGAAAATACTGTTGGAGAAATATGTTACACACCAGTGAACATAGAATACAAATGTTATCTCCTATTACAATATTTATTTTTATTTTTATTTCACTTTAGGACGTAAAAATTCGTCTTCTTATCGCTAGTTTTCTGCGGCTGTTGTAATATTTCCGGAATGAAATTAAAATTGAATTGTCTATTGTGTTGTAAATTTTCTCTAAGTGTGTTGGCGGAGACGTAGGAGTGGACGCCTCGACCATCTGTTAAGTTTTTCCCTCTGGTCTTCAGCGGTGGTTCTTTACTATCTGTTAAGTCTCTTTTATTTGAATATGAACAAAATATACACAAGTTCTTACATCTAGAGGACGATATCATATGAAATTATATCTACAATAGAATATTTGTGAATCGGGGCTTGTACAGTCCACGCCGCTTATAAGCCACCCAGACTGACGGCCTCGAAATTCATAACCAGCCACTTCATTGGGTGTATCCCACCTCCAGAAACACACAAACCTCCTCGCTCGTTTTCGGTGCCCCAAACAAACCCCTTAAGTAAGACGACATATCTTTGAACACCATTTATGAATAAAGTTTAAGGTGATAGACTTTCTTTGGTTTGTCTGTAGTCTGTCTAAAATATTTAACCACACAATATACCAGACAGATGTGTGGAGTCTGTTAAGTCGTGATCTGGGTTGTTCGTCCTGGGACAACTCACACGTCTTCGAATGCGTTGACTTTCTGAATAAGAACTAATTTAAAATGTGTTCTATCGTTAATTGTTAGGTTTAATACCGTTTTATCTTATATCTGTTTGTTTCCTTTGTTTTTGTTTTTAATAAGCAAATGACGCGTGATAAACAATAAAAATTTTTGGATACTTTTTGTCACCAGTGGACTGACACCAATTTGAGACATCGATGACGTACATGTTTCCGGGGTTCAGGAACAGCTCTGATCTGTTTTCAATACATCAGATTCAATCATCCAAAAACGAAGTAAAATATTGGCATATAATCTTGTGTAATACATGGCCTTATATTTTATAATTAGAACATATAAAGACAAAGATCTCTAAAGCTACATGTGTGTAGAAACGATTGAGTAAAACACGAACAAACTCTGTCCGTTATAGCACTGGGGCGAGGTTTGGAAGGTTCGCTCAAGTCTTGAATCTGCTTCGTTTCACGGTTTCGGATTCATGAGAATGTCAACAGAGGCCTCTATCAAGACGGGAGTCACGGGACATACTCATTGCTGTCTCTGCCTTAGTGCCGACAAGGAAGTACACGAAGGCTTATAGACGAACAAATATTCAGTGAAGAGACTAAAATTGATGAGGTCTGCAAAGTATCGTAAAGGGTTCGTCATGTTTTCACGTGTCACAAATGTTTAAGTTTCGTAAATTAGTTATAATTGTCTCAAAGTGGACTTAAGTTTCAAAAAGTGCTTTTAAGTGCCATAAAGTTTTCATAGGTATTTTAAAGTGATCACATGGATCATAACGTGTTGGTAAATAATAACAATAATAATAATAAGCGGTTTATTAATAGAGTTGCAGCCGGTGGCTGAAAATATACAGACTTACATTTGATTTAGACATAATGATATAATATGCATTGAATACATTTGCAGGGCTGTACAGTACATAAATCAGGAGTTGTTTATTATTTTAACAATAGATGGGATGGTGCTGTTCTTATATCTATCAGTGCGGGCTCTTATGGGCTGAATTTTGTTGTAGTGGCGGACTGCGCCAGGTGGGTGGGGGGCTGCCTGTGGCAGGAGGTGGCGATGACGAGGGTGGTGCATTAGTTGGCTGCCAAACCTTTCCAGTGCTTGGTGGTGGAGGTCATGTAAGTAACGTGAAGTGCTTATAAGTGTTGTAAAGTGTTTGGGTTAAGAAGTTTTAGAATTGATATGAAGTGTTTGTGTCATGAAGACTTATAAGTGTCACAAAGTAATTGTAGGCTCCAAAACCTCCCATACTTGTCAGAAAAGTGGTACAAAGTGTCATAAAGTGGCATTAGGTGATAGTGTGCCATTAAGTGTCACATAATGTCACAAAGATTCATGTAATATCCAACAGTTTTATAAAGTGCCTTTAAGTGACAGAAGGTCTGATAAAGTGCCATTATGTCTAATAAGTGTCGTGTAATGGCGAAAGATATGGTGCACAATGTAAAAGTACTATGAAGTGTTAAATGTGTCATGATGTGTCCTAAAGTGTCATTGTTCTAAAGTGCCATAAAAAAAAGCCATATAGATTCATAGTGTCATAAAGTGGTATAAAGTGTTATAAAATCTCGAATATAAAGTGTCCAAGTAATATACAATAGCATCATCCGGTGTCGAAAGTGTCGTAAGGTGATGTGAAGTGTCATAAAGTGCCATTGATGTTGTAAAGTGTCAATAAAGTGCCATCAATGCTTTAAAGTCCTGCAAAGTGTGTTAGTGTCGTTAAGTGTCGCAAAGTTTCTTGATCTATCGCAAGGTGCAAAGCGTGTCATGAAGTATAGCATAACGTTCTAGATATATTGAACACGGTAAGCTAAACCTAACCTAACCTAAAGGTAAACTAAGGTCACAAAACATTAAGGTGTGCATGGAGTTAACATTCAGTGTATCAATTCCTAGTTTTCAATCATTGTACTCAAGGGGTGAAGGTACAGTATCTTTTATCAATGGATTAAAACGTCTAAGGTCACTGTATACTCAAGCAATTATCTTACTCAATGGACCAGTTCATCGTACTCAAGGGGTTAAGTAATTATACCGAAAGCCTCAAGATATCGTATATTAATCAAGGAACAAATTCATAACATACAGAATGTTAATTCGTGACCACCATACATAAATTGTTTCCCACTTTTATCATTATTTTTATCGGCCTCCCACGACAAAATATTATCAGCTCTTGGGTGTAATTTTTTTGCCAGAGTTGCAGAAAAATCGTGCCCGTGTAGTCAGTTTTAAGTTTACCGGCGCCTCCATCTATTCGATCATAAAAAAGCTACAAAAAGAAAAAGTTATAGAAAATGAAGAGAAAGTCTGAAGTGAAAGTTGACCACTTCTTATCATTTTATTTTATTTTATTATTATTATTTTTTGTGTGGGGGGCAGATCTTTGGGAAATTTTTTTAATGGCTTTAGTTTTATATTGTGGAGTAATGAATAGATTTGTAGTGTATAATGAAATGATTTGGGAGTAGCTTCCTTATACACACACACACACACACACACACACACACACACACAGGTGATACAAGACCCGGGGTTGTGTGTGTCTTATAATTACCTAATAATATATGGAAGTAGGGGCCGAGGGAGGAGTGAGGTAAGGGTGAGGGAAGGGTGAGGGAGGGGTGAGAGAGGGAGGGGTGAGGGAGGGAGGGTGAGGGAGGGAGGGGTGAGGGGAAGGACGTACGGTGAGCGAATAATAATAATAAAAAAAGAGCGATTACGATGGAAAATAAAGAAAGTAAAGCGAACAAGTGAATTATGTGGCGGAAGAGGGGGAAGGGATGGGACGAATAAAAAGAAGATTGACAGGGGAGAGGGGAGAGGGGAGCGGAGGAGTAGAGAGGGTGTAGGAGATAAGGAGGAGGGAAGTGGGGGAGAGAGGTGGAGGAGAGAGACTAAGAGAGAGAGAGTTGTGGAGGTAGGAGGGCCTCAGTACGTGTTGAGGGGGGGTAATGCAGGATGGAGTAGAGGGTGGGGGGGGGAGGAGGAGGAGGAGGTATATACTCACTAATGGGAGGGAGAGAGTGTTAAGTTTGCAGGTTAAATGGGCCCCAGCAGTCTTAATAGGCCCTAACCTAACCTAATCCTGAGAATCGTTCACCAGAACTATCTTACAGGAACCCGATCATTCTTATGGAAATTTAAAACGTGACTTTTCGTGAACCAACAATTTTTTTTCTTTGTTCTCGGACAGATTATTATGTTACACGTAAATTGATAGGCAGCTGAATGACTCCGGGGAATGAAACCAAATCATCAGTGAACTGTGTCTAATTTTACCGTTCCCTCTAAAGCCAGACGTATAGTTCAGCCATGGTTTGTTTTCATTCGCTAGACCGTGTGGAATAGGCAGAGGCAGTGACCCATCTCCTCGTTTAAAACTTCATTATTTCACCGTCGTTTTTCCCTTGTTGTTCCACTGGTTTTGAGATCATACGAAGCTCCCGGACGAAATAATGAGACAGAGCCAAAAAGGGTGTGCGGCAAGTCCTTTATGGTGGCAAACAACACACACTAACTATATCTAACCTGAACAGGATCCTAATCTACAACTGCTGGGTTAGGTTAGGTTAGGTTAGGTTAGGTTAGGTTTCGTTGGTCAGTGTTGTTCTGTCATAAACAAATACGTCGCTGCCTCCCTAATGCAGCTTCATTAACACGGTCAGGGCGCTTCATATGATTCTAACCTAATATTCTTAAATTCACATTCGTGTTTTATGCATTAAACTAAACACACTAATGAATATCACGTCAAAAATGAACAATAAATAGAACGTTAATCTTTCCTAATGTTCACCAGTTTCTCTAAATGAACAACTTATTCACTATCTCTCCCAAACGAACAGTTTGTTAATGAATAAGTGGTTACAGTCCCGTGGTCGGCTCTCAAATGTATTTTTGCTAAAGAGTCGAGTATAGTATATACTGTAGACTGTCCACAGAACTAGTTGTCTACCCTTCACGAGGCCGATTTGGTCAAGCACACTTGTACAACCCTACCGAGACAACAGTAGCCGCAGTGTTCATTTTGAAATTCATCGGACCCCTCCGTAAAGGTAACTTGGAGTGATTGTACAAACCAATACGAACTTATCAACATTTTGGTATAGGTTGGGTTAATTCGTGTGCTCTGCTGCATAAATGTGTCGTCAGTGTGTTTCTACCAATCACAGCCTCTAGTCGTCCTGGATATGAATACGGATCTATTAGTTTCGAGGTGGCGGTATCACAGGCGTATACTCAATGACGTCAACCCATCCCCGGTACTTCTCAGATTATCCTTTTGACCAGTGCTCATGTCTTTGTACTGCAGCTCTTGTGACACTTAGACACTTTACTACACTTATGGCACTTTACACAGCGCTACTGTTTTCGAGGAACGTGTTAAGTGTACACGGTGGCTGCAGCTGTGACCGGAGCAGTAAAGTACGCAGAGTAGACCTACTTAAATAACACATCGAAGCAGAGTCACAGCTTCACGGGCCCAGCTTGTCGTTCTCATGATCAGAAAAGAATTTGTGTCTGTCTTCCCCTTTAAAATATAAACTGTTTTAAAATTCATGCTATTGTTCTTAACCCAAAGTAAAATAATCTTATATAAACTAATATTCTTATTCTTTTCCATATACAACATATCATATCGTGTGAACTAACCTGGTATATAATGTTAAAAATTCAATATATCGAGATTATAATTGAAGAGAATTATGCCATGAAAACTTCGAAGGAGTTGATGGCTTCTTTCAACCATCAAATTTTACCACCTCCACGGAGTCAAAATTTCCCTATTAACCTCACCTTTGGACTGAGTTATAAGATTTAAGAGTTAACACCAAATCTCCAATTTCAGGCACGACTGAGTACCTTGGCCTTAGAGGAGAGTTCCCCCCCCTCCGCCTTCTCGTCTCCTCTCCTCCTTCCTTCCCTCAGTCCCTGCCTTCCCCCTTTTTTATCTATCTATCTTCCAATATCTTTCTTTCTCGCCCTCACATTTATTTATCTTTACAGATTTTCTCTCGCTTTTAATTTGATTTTCTTTCTTGCTTGTTGATGTTGTTGTCGTCGTCGTCAGGATTATTAAACCCAGTTCAATTAGTTTCATTTTTCAAGAACATAAGAAAATAAGGAGTCTGCAATAGGCCGGTTGACCTGTGCATGGCAGCTCCTGTCGAGAGTTACAACCACTCTCTATCGTCCATAAATCTATCTAGCCTTCGTTTAAAACTTTCCAGCGTCCCAGCACTTACTACAACATACACAAATGCCAAGGTTATTAAATACTGTGCTCACCAAATATAATATTAATGATTGTGTATCTCCTAACACACACCATTGAACTTCATTCCGTTTTTTGCTCTATTTCCTCGCCATTAACATCTTACGTAACATTTATCATTTCTTCATTTTATTGTGGTCCAAGCTTTTCAGTGTATCAGTGTACAACGTTGAAGAGACAGTTCCCTGCCTGTGGTCCCATAGTGTTGATACAATACTACATAAAATCAATTATCATTATATCTAAGTATACAATATACCTGATGATTTTTTCAGTGAATATGCAAACAATCTATAATGTGTTAGCCAGTACAGACGACGCTCACGGCCTTGTAAACTGGTCTGTAGTTCCTTCTCTGACGGAGGGAGAAAAATATTACTGTTAAAGATGAATATGTCTTGTAGTACTTGGGAAATAAATTTGTTGGAGGCATGGCGGAAGGTGCCTTGGGAGGGAGGAGGGTGAGAGGGATGGAATCAGGAGGGTACGGGGAGAGGGAGGCACTAGGGTAGGGAGGGAGGGAGGGAGGGAAGGGGACGTTGCTCATGGTTTAGTCAGGCTGAGGTCGCTTTACTGCACTCTTAACCTAAGACGCTTTCCTTTGATTCCCCTCGACGCCGCTGCCTCCCGCTACACTTCTGCCCCGCGCCTTTACGACATCCCAAGAACACTGAAAACCTGGGGAAGACCTGTCGGGGAGGAGAGAGGGGGGGCGGGGGATTGAGACCTAAGGATGACCTGTCGGGGTGGAGAGGGGGCTGTGCCATCCTCTGTTCATCATCCAGCTCCAGCTTTGTTCAGTTTTCCTATATACTTAGATTTATACAGAAAAAAATACGTTTCATCTATAGTATATAATGTATGCTCCTAGAAATCATTTGCCTGACGAAAAAATAAAGATATATGAACTTGGTTTATTAATACACCGGTAGTTAAAAAAGGCTGCTGGCATGAGTATGATAGCTGGCGGAAATGAAAGAGGGATTTTATCCTTTTTTCTCTCTATTTTATGAAATTTCTGGCTCGTTAATTTTGGCAAAAACAGAAAATGGCGAGGCTAAAATTAACAGTACTGCAGGTTCGATAGCTATAAAAATAATAAAACAATATATATATATATATATATATATATATATATATATATATATATATATATATATATATATATATATATATATATATATATATATATATATATATATATATATATGTAAATGTAAATATAAACAAATATAAATAAATACATAATGTGTGTGTATATGTATAATGTTATGTCATGTATTGCAATGTTGCACAGGAGGGCCTAAATGGCACAAAAAATTCCTAATCACCAATTTTCTCCATACGGTTGCACACTGTTTGAAAATAATTAATGCTTATGGGTTCAGTTCCAATTCAATAAATCCCTCGGTATTTAAACCTTCAGTATCTATGTACCGTATAAAAGATGAACCTTGTACTGGTTAACTTGACAATGTATCAGAACAGTATTTATAAGATCCTGGGAATAGAATTAACAAACGGGAAATGGGGTCAGGTTAATCGACTGCTTCAAATGCCCAAATTCCCGATAACCCAGTCCATCACTGTTTGTGTGTGTGTGTGTGTGTGTGTGTATGTGTGTGTGTGTGTGTGTGTGTACAACAAAGTCTCTAATGTTGATGCCATTTTGTTTTCAAATATTCAGTTGTAACTAAACGTAAGTTGTTAGCTTAGAGCAAAGTTAACTTAGTTCTGTTAGGTAAGTGCTGCTGTGCTCTGATTCTTGTATATATCGGTATCTGTGTTTATATATCAATCTATCTATCTATCAGTGTCTCTTTAGCTATCTATCTGTTATTAGAGTGAGCACTAGGTTAGGTTAGGTTAGAAACTTTACATTCGGTTGGGCTTGAGAAGATTACGCTCGGTAGAATGAGTTTGATCGAGTTACATTACACTAATTTAAATTAAGCTATATTGAGGTTGATTAGATTTGGTTAATGAGGTTAGAAACGCTAGATTAAATTATTAAACTCTAAGTTAATTAATAAAGTGCTGCCCTGCGACATTCTTTTGGACGTGTAACAAATACTAGGAATTGAACAATAAATAGGAACTGACATAATTACAACCCAATAAGCAATAAGTGATTCAGAAAAGTGCATCTATTGGTAGCCGACACCGCAACAGTGAACTAACACAACTAAAATGAATTGAATAACGATTTTAATCAGTTAAATGCGTGCCCGTGTCATCTGTTGGAAATGACACACCTGTTCTATACTTAACAATGATATTACTCAGAAAAGTGAATTTGTGTCATTTATTGGGAAGTGATAAAATTGCAATGCATTAAATCAGTGTTTTTTTTATTTATTTAGATAGCGACGCCCCTTTAAATCAGCAAAATTTCCATGGCGCCTCACCCCCCCTTCACATTAAAATAATTCTCTCAAGTGGTAACAGAAATATCAACATTTTCGCTCCTTTTTTTAACTCCGCCCCCCCAAAAAAAACCCCAAAAAACCCCCCAAAAAACAAAAAACAAACAAATACCAAACACAGTATATTACAAAAAAAAATGCAATATGTGATTTTCTTTCAACATAAAGTTTTAAATTTCTTGAAGAGCAGTCTATGGTGAAATAGTGTCCCACAGTTGTTTTTCTATTAACTTCTAAGAACCAAAAGAAACCAAAGAAAAAAATAGTTTTTCAAGAGTTCTTATTAAATGGGCTTGATAAATCCTTGTATCTATAACTAGTTTATTTTTTCTTTACAGGCGGAGACATCAGTGCAAAGTAAGTACACATTGTGACAGTTATGGAAATATAAGACATTCTAATAGGAATCGGTTTTTAAGTATGTACACTCTAAGTTTTAAAGAGTTACAAGCTTGAAAATCTGTGTTGCTTTAAAATGAAAACTCAATGAATTAACGTACCAGTATCATTCATAATATTATAATATGAAGATGCACTTTGAGTACTGAGTCTTGCTTTATCAGGAGCATTTTCCTAACACTGCTGACCTTTCAGTACTGGAAACCTCGCGGTGGTAACGTCAGGTACTGAGAAGAATCTAGGCTTGTAGCAATGTTAGCTTTAGTTAGGTTACAATGTCTAGGTTTGATTAAAAGTATAACTAACACAGAATGTCATTAATGAAGGCACTAAAGTATTTGTTTGGAGGTAAGTTTCACGTATTTTAGTACGTGCATTTTTGCATTTGCAGATGTAGTACATATGTATTTATTTATGTTCACCACATATTGTGAAGTTTATTTCAGTTGAAATTTAAGTTCATGTCTTTTTTCTGTGCAACACAAATGCAGAGTTTTTCAGGTTCAGATAAAATACATATGTATTTCGGTGCAACATACAGTATGTAAGCTTTTGTTTCAAATGGAGATAATGTAAAATATGTCCCTATAGGTGGGATGTTGTATGTTCTAATATTCGTTTGCCCGTATGTCTGTAATTTTGGATATCAGTCATAAGCCTTTGTGTTGACAATTTGTTTTTTAAGTTTTCAAGGAATAATCTCAAACTTGGTGGTGTTAATAAGGCTCTCTGAGAGTGCTCAGTGTTGTGAGTGTGGCAGAGTGCTTCTGTTATGAAGACACTAGTTACTTGGTATAGGGAGGGTGATATTTGATTAAGTTTCAAAAGATTACGTTTCAAGAGTGCGATCTATACATGATAACTTACCGGGTATATACTATCAAGAGAGTCATAATTATCTATTGTGAGAAACCATAAGGTAAAACAAAATGAGGTTGAAATTATAATTAAACCCGAGAAGACACACACACGCATTCACACACACACACACAGGGTTCACAGGGTTCACACACACACACAAGGGTTCTTCACACACAGGGTTCACACACACACACACACACACAAGGGTTCACACACACACACACACAAGGGTTCACACACACACACACACACAAGGGTTCACACACACACACACAAGGGTTCACACACACACACACAAGGGTTCACACACACACACAAGGGTTCACACACACACACAAGGGTTCACACACACACACACGTAAATACATCTCTCGTATTTTTTGTACCTTTATATATTTTTTTGTAATGTGGGGAAGTTATGACCTGTTAGAAAACGTAAAATGGAGAAGATATTGACAATTCTTTTTGTTCACGAATTTAATCCTGAGTTAATGAAGGGAAGGTATTGTCTAGTGTGTGACCGGGAGAGTGTGCTAATACCTGCCACTCATACCACCTGCAGCTTATTACCACCTATCACCCTGTCACCACCTACCTGTCATCACCATCTTTCCCCCATCACCTCCTGCCAGCCATCACCACTTTCTACCCATCACCACCCTGCACCACCCTCCAATCATTACCACCCTCCACCCCATTACCAGTGATCCATGGTACAAGGGAAACAAATGAAGAGCGACGGGTAAACAGCGTTATGAATTTTCACCTTAACATGGGCCCTGACGCCTCTGGATTCACAGGGATTTGGACCCATCGGAATTATGACGGAGGGATCAACAAGAGAGGTGGATCTTACTCATTGCTGTGACATTCCTGGGTTTCCTGAGGACGAATTGTTTACCTGAGATGTTTATGAGGTGTGGGATTAAATAATTCTCAGGTGTGAAGAACTGATTATGATTAAATAAAACGGAGTGGGAAGTGCAGAGGAGCCGTTTGTCTGTTGTTAAGGGGAACTGCTGATTGACTCACTGGCATAGCGCGCACACACACACACACACACACCTACACACACACACACACACACACACAGGTAGAGTAAATATTTAGCTTATGATGTGCGCTATAGTGACGAATTTGTGTAATTATCAACTTTCATTGTATTATTAAAACTTACATACGACATTCTTTACCATAAACTCTTGACTGTCATCACATGTTAATTAGTCAACAAGCTTCTATATCATTATTTTAACGTTTTTTTCAGTTAAGATACTCAAAAATATTATTCAATGACTAGTTAAGAAATCGATTGTAAAGGCGCGGATATGAGAGCTTGAAAATCACATATGAAACCGCTTGTGTGTGAAGCTACAAGAGAGAGAGAGAGAGAGAGAGAGAGAGAGAGAGTATATTTTAAGCAACAGTTAATACGAAACAAGTGTGTACAGGTAATAACTCCGTTGTTAATGCATCAAGGGAGACAGTCCTAATTATACGCCCAACATGCACACAATTTACGAGACTTTAACTACGAATATCTCAGGCTATTATGCTGATAATTGTTGCAAATTGTTTAATATATATATTTTTTTAACTTGACTCCGTTAATCGTGCAACTTTTGATTATCATAATTGTAGTATTACGCGTGTTAATACAGGTCCTATTTTCCTGGGTAATATCGAGTAATTTTTTAGCTAATTTTTGCTGTGAGTTCATTCCGTGGAGGTTGTGTAAGTGTGGAACATCACAAGACTGTCAAAGTGATAATGTTCAACTTGTTATTAGTTTCTTTTGTTAATTTTGTTAACATTTGTTTTATATAATATTGTGGGAGAACTCACACGTCAATAAGTGAGGACAAGGTTACTCTCGGTATCCTCTGAGGTCAAGAACAGTCAAGAGGATCTAATACCAGGAGGAAAAGCCCATGCGAACGTAACCCTGTGTGAGTTGTACCCCTTTGTTAGTCAACTAATACACAAGTCCTAAATTACGACGTAGAAAGTTAGCAGAAAAATTTATTGGTCCAGCTATATGGAGAAGTTTTGATTGGTCATAGCATCAGACAGGAGGGGAGCTAAGGTTCCCATGTGTAAGGGAGTTCATTCTCGGCATATCCATCAGAGACTATCAAAACTTGGGGTAAATAAATAGACAGACACTCAAACAAAAAGATAATCAAACAAACTATCAAAATATATTATAAATTTTGCTAAATAATAAGATAGAAAATATGTTGATATATAATGAAGACTGGTCGAATGTTGAATAACTAGACGGGAATTTATTTAACGAGCTGTGGAAATCAGTGTTAAAGTATGAACCAGAAATACCAGAACAGTCACTACATGTACTGTCCAAACACCACCCAGGAACACAGCCCACCAATCGATTTGCATCCAGGTTCTCATCACAGCTGGGTGGAGAGAGGCAAACGGAACAAAGGAGCCTGTCCATTCTGGCAGACTCACCAGCTGGCGAGGTATACCCTGTATATATGCTGACCAGAACACCGCGGGCATTCAAGCTAGTGGCTAAGCAGACAGAGGAGACATGGTGGCGTGGACCTCGTGTGTAAACATAAGTGGTCACTGAGGTTGAATGTCCTGATTGTACAACGTATAAAATTTGGTTCGCTTAAGAGTTTCATGTCAGCGTTTATTTCCCATACTTGTTATTATTTTTTAACTGAATACAAGTAAATCCTTGACTGTTATACCTATAACATCATAACTTCCCTCCGTTACAATCAATGGTTTATCTCATCAATAAGCTGTGTTAGCTACCGAGATGCCAGTGCTTTAAGTTAACCTTTTGAGTGTTATGGTCACAAAGTCTTCTGGTAGTAAATGATACTCAGGATTTTGCTTCACTCTGTCGACTATAACTTAGCTTCGGGAAAGTAATATCAAGTCTTTTTCTTCCAGATATGTACCGGGCAATATATACCGAGGATTATGAAGGCTTCGGGTTATTTGAAAGGGAGTAAGAGTTGCTTTGTGAGGAAGTGTTTTTCGTCAGATGCTAAAGTTAGGTAGATGTACTGTATATCATATCCAAAAGATCAAAGATTAGATGATTTTTATAAGTATTTTTAACTTTACTTCAATTTGGTTATTGTAGGATGTTGTTCTATAAAGACACGGTAAAAGACACGAACCTAACCTAAACTAAACTAAACTAAACTAAACTTGTAGGCTTTCTGGTGCAAGTAAGCGAGCGCAACTTCCAGACGACGCGGAAATAAAAAGTAAACAATGTTAGTGGCGCAATACAAGAATGTCATGCAAGCTTAAACTGTCCCAAAATTGCATGGTGAAATAATGTCCTTTTCTGCCTCCATGTTTTGTTTATTTGAATTTTTTTTCACGTTCAGTAACTTATCCATGGTTGAAAGGGGGGTGGGAGGGAGAGAGGACGGAAGGAAGAGAGAGGGAAGGGAGAGATGACGGGACGGAGAAAGGAAGGGAAGAGTCTTAATGGAGCTTGAGCCGTTATCACAATTTCCATCTTCCATCTTCCTTCCTACTCTCTCACCCCCCTTCTTCCCCATTCTCTTCTACCCTTCTTCTCTATCTTCCTTCCTTCCTTCCTTCCTTCCTTCCTTCCTCTGCCCACACACACACACACACACACACACACACACACACACCCAAACATAAAGTTAACTGTTAAATGAGCGTTATCATAAACATCGAAAATAAACAGATGAAAAAACAAATATTGTTGGAACTAGCCCAGGCCACAACTCTATAATAAAATAATGGTTTGATAATCCTGGCGGTGTTCTAGTGTGATGAGTAACTCTCGATTTTAATTTCCATAAAATCCTGTTACAACATGACTGTCCTTCGCCCACAATGGTCAAAGCATACAGTGCCGTCATATAATTTTTTTTTTACACAATACGGTCACTGTGCGTTGATACCGGTGAGCGCTATAAACACGTGGCCACTATAGATTGGAGGCTATTATTGACTGGTGGCCATTATAGATTGGTGGCCACTATAGATGTGGCCCTTATAAACTGGTGGTCATTATAGACTGGTGGTCATTATACTGTAGACTTGTGGTCATTATAGACTGGTGGCCATTTTAGACTGGTGGCCACCATAGTCTGATGATCACTATAAATTGGTGGCCACTATAAATACCACTATAGACTTGTGTCCACTATAGACCGGTGGCCACTATTGATTGGTGGCCATTATAGACTGGTGACCACCATAGTCTGATGATTACTAAAAACTGGTGGTTACTAAAAATACCACAACAGACTGGTGGCCAACTGGCCATTGTCGGGGCGGTCTAGTTTTCTTAACACTGACGTCAGGGTGTGAGGCAGGTGGCACGGTTGACTGTCTGGTGACACACGTAACAAAGTTTCTTATCTGTCATTACTGTTTATTTATTCTTATTTATATATTTATCTCCCAAACGATACAAAAAATCGTGGGAAAGAAAATTACTTAAACCTTTCACCTTGCAACAGTGTTTACCAAAGTGAGGGCCGCGGGTCATGGTGTTTTGGTTGTTTAACCCAATAATAGGTTGGCAGACGTCTTTTTAACTGAACTATATAATAGCGGATGTCTCTCCCATTTATTCAACCTTCCTGGTAACAACGCCAGGCTGCATAAACTGGATGGCCTTGACAGACCACACGTTACGTTACTTAACATTTTAATTGCATGGGAGTTATTGAAGCTTTTGCAAATTTACTGTCAGTTATGATAGCTGCCAGTGAGGCTTCATGTATAAAAGAGGATTTTTGTTGTTTGTCTGTTCATGACGAGCTCAATATTTCATAATTATTAACAAATTTGCCTGTTTTTAATTCATATTTCAATAAGAAAATATCCTCAGGACTGAAACTCCTGCAGTCCTTATAAATAAGGTTAGGGATAGTCTGCAAAATTTGAGTAATGAAAATTGTGAAACTTTCAAGTGACACTTCCTATGAAAATTCACCTGAGATGGAGACAAAAAATAGACAGTATATCTCGGCGCCCCACAGATGCTTCTAGTAAATTTTGATCGCATGGACACACTATTAACGTTTCCTGTGAATGAAAGTGTAAGGTCATCTCTGAACCCTTGGACTGATCGTCAGGTCCCCCCAAACCGGTCGTTTATCGAATATTTTTGCTCCTCTCTTATCGGCTCCTAATCTTGTCAGAATCAAAATCAGTCTCAGGACTTAAAATTATGGTATTCGAGTCCTTGGTCTAAGATATTGAATTGAGACGTGCGGGCGATGAATTCTGTGTCTAGCGGGACGCGTGGAGATTTGCCGAGGGATATTCTGAGGTCGGGAGTTGAAGCGTCCAGCTTTATGTTGACTAAACTCTCCTAGGTATAAAAATTCCCTATTGTGTAAGTTATTCTTACACGGACGAGAGTCGATCAGCTTAATCTGACATCAAAAGGACCACCATCATCACTACCGTCAATAAGCATATTACTGTAAATACGAGAATATGTGAGGTCACCATGGAACAGTACCAGGGCAGTGTTGACACTGTTGATTGTGGTGTGGCAGACCACGTGAGCCCAACACTGAACATGTTAGTCCTACATCACAGTGTGTCGCTATTGAGAACTTCTCCCTCTGGCATCACTGCAGGATGAGGAGCAACACTATAACGATACAGATGTTGTCATTGTGATATAATAATTTGCTCAGTCTTAATTATATTAATGAAATATTATTACAATGTCAGGTGATACAAAGTTAACCTTAATTAATTATAAAAACATCAGATTCATAACTTTTGAGAAATCAGTGGAATGTCTAAAATGTTTATACTAGGGAGTCCCTGATTCCCATTGACGACGACATAGTTAATCAGTTAATCACAATACATATAGATTCGTAGTTCCATACCTAATCTAACCTAACCTAACCGAGGGTATGATGGTAAACGACGTCTAGATTGTAACAGAGCAAATTTTCCATATACAAATTTTCCTGCAAGCTGTATTAAATACAGCAAAAAGTTGTCCCTATATAGCGTGACAAAAACAAACAGTAAACTCATACCATAGGCCATCAGGTAGTTCAATGAACATTTTAGACCATAAAACTTCAGGTTTAATTTCTGAATAAAAAAAATGTAAAACATAACTCAGGAACAAAAACACAATTTTGTTACATCACGTTAAAATTTTGCAAATAAATTTTAATTTCAGGCAATGGAAAATAAACTAATAATATTTGCATTTTGTATTCCTACATGAGAGAGAGAGAGAGAGAGAGAGAGAGAGACCACTATTTAATACATTACAGAAAAGGGAAATAGTTCAGAGTTTAACCCCAAATGAAAACATCAGGACGAAAAATATAATTGGAAAGGATATAAGCCTATCCGCTTGTGGGCCGACACACACACACAGAGCAACCTACTTCATTATAATCCAAACAACAATATTCAAATTAATGGGGAGCGTTTCATAAACTCGCTCGTTGCAACATGGACACATTTTTGAATAATTTTTAGTTCAAATTGTCTGTAATTAATAATGCTGGCAGACTCGGCAATGCTTGGTATGCAGTTTATGAGCGCGGGAAAAAATACACGCTTGACGAATGAATGGTGGTGATGCGGCGTTATCTTCAGCCAGCCATTGATTTTGTGGTTGATTATTACCTGTTTATTGTTTACCGCAAGTGTTGATACCGTGTGGCAGAGAGAGAGAGAGAGAGAGAGAGAGAGAGAGAGAGTGTGTAGACTTAAACAGACAGCTAATCAACACACACACACACACACAGCACCACTAGGTCACACAACAACAATTCAGCATAACAAGAGAGCCACACACGCCCTTCCTCTTCCTCCAGAGTCGTGGTATATAAACCCTTGTCGACCAGAGAGAGAGAGAGAGAGGCAAGAAAAAGGGGGAGCTGCGCCTCTCACCCGTAAAACTGTGTTGCTATAAATCTCTGAGACGGTAAAACTGTCCAAATGTGTATTGTTGTTATTTGTACCTTAACCTGTGAAGGGTCCGTCTGCTGAGTGTTGGAGAGAGGAGGGGATTGGTGGAGAGGGAATGCACGAGGGTTGAATGTTGGAGGGAGGGGGATTGATGGAGAGGGGATGCACGAGGGTTGAGTTTTGGAGGGAGGGGGATTGATGGAGAGGGGATGCACGAGGGTTGAGTTTTGGAGGGAAGGGAATGTTGGAGAGGGAATGCACGAGGGTTGAATGTTGGAGGAAAAGGGAATGATGGGGAGGGATTGCACGAAGGAAGAAGAGAATGACGGTTAAAAAATGCAGCAAGAGAGATGTAAGAGTGAAAAAACAAAACAAAACATGACTAATATCTATTGAAGAAACAGATGAATATAAAATGAATAAGATGTATACTAAATATCAAACTGGTTATGGTGTCAAGCTGTTCAGTAGATGGGTAAACCTTTACGTACACTATTCTTAAGGACACTGATTGCTGGGGTATGTTACTCCAGGTGAAAAAAAGGATTTCTCGGATCCTCTTCAGTTATACATGTTTCCTGGTAAAATGGAAACCTAGAATGGCAACCGTTTAATCCGTGTGTCTGTTTGTCTCTTCCTTTGACTTTTTAACTTCTTTGCTCTCTCTCTCTCTCTCTCTCTCTCTCTCTCTCTCTCTCTCTCTCTCTCTCTCTCTCTCTCTCTCTTTATCTTTGATCCATCTAGATTTCTTATTCTTGCTCACTTCCATCTCTCTCTCTCTCTCTCTCGTACACCAGATCTTCTTAAAAGATTGGTGGATAAAATTCGCTAATGAGAGGAGCGAGCAAGAAAGTGTTTCCCTTGATGGACTACAATGCAAAAGCCTTTAACATTCAGGCTACGAATTCTTATATCAATTTTTTCTTCTTCTTAATTTCTTCCTTCTTATATCCACCACTCCCCCTCTCCTCCCTCCCCATAGTGTATGCATGGCTGGGGTGGGGGGTGGGGTGGGGGGGGGGCGGGGTTGAATATTAACTTGTACAGAACGTGTGTGTATTTCCATCTTACTTAAATTTGTTTACAGGATTATACAGTGAAACCTCTATTTAACGGACTATATGCAATGGAAAGTCAGTTATATCAAGGGTCTGTTAAATATGAAATCTCCATCTAATGAACTATATAGAGGTGATAGTCCATTATATCGAGGGGTCCGTTAAATGTGAAATCCTTCCAACTAAATGATTATTATATGGATCACTGGCGAGTGGCGAACCCGAGGTGCTTCGATTCCTTAATTCATTGGTTCGCTTTACTGATTCATATGAAAATAATCGACTGGACGGCGGAAAGAACACCATACACGATTGGTCCGTCATCTATAATCTCATTAATTTTCTTAAATCACTTCTATCCACCATTAGCTAAAATAAAACTGATAATTATTAACGAAATATAGTCATGAGTTTCGAAGCTTCGTCAACGATCCGCTCTTACGTCATTAAACTAGTCCACAACCAAACAAGCAGTTGGCTTCCACGGTTAGCATAAGCGTAATACTTCCATTACTATTTTTATTATTATTATTATTATTATTATTATTATTATTATTATTATTATTATTATTATTATTATTATTATTATTATTATTATTATTATTATTATTATTATTATTATTATTATTATTATTATTATTATTATTATTATTATTATTATTATTATTATTATTTGGGGTTTTAGGCCGTGAGACGTGAGTTAATGTTCGACTGATGACTCGCTCTTTGCTCATGAAAAATATCAAAATCATCAAATATTAATTTATTTTTCTTTCTAGGGTGTGTAGATGGGAGGAAGGGTGTGGGGTTGGAGGTAGGGTGTGTGGATGGGAGGTACAGTAGGGTGTGGGGATGGGAGGAGGGGGTGGGTGGGGAGGGAAGGGCTTGGTGGTTGGGTAGGGGTGTGTGGATGGGAGGTAGGGTGTGTGGATGGGAGGAAGGGTGTGTGGATAGGAGGAGGGTGTGTGGATGGGAGGAAGGGTGAGTGGATGGACAGGATAGTGAGTGGATGGGAGGAAGGGTGTGTGGATGGGAGGAGGGTGTGTGGATGGGAGGAAGGGTGTGTGGATGGGAGGAGGGTGTGTGGATGGGAGGAAGGGTGTGTGGATGGGAGGAGGGTGTGTGGTTGGAGGTAGGGGTGTGTGGATGGGAGGTGGGGGGTGTGTGGATGGGGAGGTGGGGTGTGTGTGGATGGGAGGTAGGGGTGTGTGGATGGGTGGAGGGGTGGGTGGGGAGGGAAGGGTGTGTGTGGTTGGAGGTGGTGGGGTGTGTGGATGGGAGGTAGGGTATGTGGATGGGAGGAGGGTGGGTGGGAGGAAGGGTGGGTGGATGGGAGGGAGAGTGTGTGGTTGCGGGGAAGGGTTTGTTATTTATTTTAGATTGTTTGGCTCACTGAGGCTGGCTTGAGGTTTACGGCTGACAGGCTGAAGTGAACGGCTGGCTGGCTGAGGTGAATGGCTGGCGAGGCTGAGGCAAATATCTGGCTGGCCAAGAACCCCACCAAACAGATCCTCAATGCCAGACAGGCTGCATGTCGTCATTGGCAAGTACTGGGCAAGAACTGGCTCCAGAATGTATCTGCACCTGCGCCAGTGTTGGTCAAGTCTGGTCTTGAAGGAGCTCACTCTCGGTGCTGTCACACTCTCTGGCAGAGTGTGCCAAGAGTTTACAAACTCGGAAAAAGTTTACAAACTCAGAGAAAGTTTACAAACTCAGAGAAAGTTTGCCTTGACAATTTTCCGAACTTGTGGCTTCTTCAACCATAAGCTGTGACGACCCGCCCCGCTAGGCTAGTGGGGCACGTCCCCCAGCTCCAGGTATGAACCCTCGACTGAGTAATGTCCTCTGAGTTGTTTATGAACTTCTATTAAGTCGCCCCTTGACTACCTGTAGTATAAGCTAGGCAATTCCTGTAGGGGGAAGGATATAAATTTGCCCCTCTTAAGAGTTTGATAAAACACAAACAAATATGAAGCACTATGAGTGTATTGTATGTGGAGATTAAAGATTCACATGGTATACTGTGCGTGTAAACTGAGAATATGAACAAGTACTGTGTGTACTTGTACTGTATACATTGGTGGTTTAACAAAAGCCTTCATTAGAGAAAGGTAAAGGAACATACAGTGAACATACAGATTAATGTAGGTGTTGAACAGCAAACACGTAGTGTAGTAACTCCTTCCCAGATGGTGTTAGGAGGGACCTCACGTGCTGTAGTAGTTCCCTCACAGATGGTGTTATGAGGGACCTCACGTGCTGTAGTAGTTCCCTCACAGATGGTGTTAGGAGGGACCTCACGTGCTGTAGTAACTCCCTTCCCAGATGTTGTTATGAAGGTTGTGTGTGTGAGTTTATACCTTCACTGTATAAGGAAGGGACATACTAATTTGCATCTTTCCGTGTGTGGGTTTTCCTCTCACTCAAATTTGTTAGTAGGATCCAGCAAAAAGTACTAAGCGCGTAGAAACGAAATGTTACAGAGTCTTCATTATCTATACTGTTAAGATAATATTAAATAATTTATAATTTTAACTCGGATATAGACTTGATGTTTTTGTACTTGGGGGTGACCAGGCTGATTATAAAAAAAGGTGGGGAGATGGTGGCCGCGGCCCGCCAGATAGAACGATAAATACAGAACGAACACATACACATTGTAGACGCTATTATACTGGGCTTAGCTGACTGGCATATTGTCTTAGTTTTTCGGTAATTTTGTTATTTTATTCACTCCATAATGCCAAGGTATGTAATATTAATATATTATGATGTTTAACTTAATCTACCTGAGGTGATTTATGTTTATTAATTGACCTTTAACCTTGTATTGTTAATTTGATGTTTTGTGTCTTATGTTTAATTTTATGTTTTTCTTCAGTTGAGAAGGGATGGGACCGTCCGAAGCCCGACCATGATTCTTAATCCATCCCTGGTGGCGACAGTTAGTGGGGACAGTCATTAGAGGCAGTCAGTGTGAACAGTCAATGTGGACAGTCAGTGGCGACAGTAAGAGGAGACAATCATTGGAGGCAATCAATATGGACAGTTACTAGAGACAGTCAATATAAATAGTCAATGTGAAGAGTCAGTGGCAACAGTTAGTGTGGACAACTGTTTTAAAAGCACATCTCCACTCGTCATAGTACAGTATTAAATATTCAGATGACAGCAGCGACACACACACACACACACTAAAGTAATTGACATTGTATCACACACTCGCGTAAAACTTGACATTGTACAGTGTGGGTCAGAATACTAAGTTTGACAAAAAATAAGTAACTGTAGGATTTACTCGTAAAAAACTCGAACGTAACACAGAATAGATAAATATTTGGGGATAGGGAACGCCACTGACGTGAGGTTCCAGGAATAATATTCCTTTAACTTCTAAGATAACTTGTGTTGTTATAAGCGTAGTAGAGGAAAAAAATCTACTAAAACAGAGGTAAATGGTAACAAGGAAACCGGACCTGTGATGTGTCTGGTTTGGTCACTTAAATATCATATGTTTGGTTGTTGAAGGAGAAGAAGATGGGTGATAATGGCGGCGTGTCTGTCTTAAGGTTTAGTTATAACACAGGATCTAGTCGTGGAAAAAAAATAAGGTGATGGGAAACGATCCTGTATTTATGAGGTTTGGATTCCCTGTGGTGGAAGAGTGTAGCATCCCAGCTGTGTATTGTAAGTGTGGTGGAGGCGTCGTGTTCAGCTGGCCACATAAACACTCATACTACCTTCTGCTTTACCCCCTCCTTCCCACCTCCCCTCCTCCCCTCCTTTGTTCTTCTCACCTCACCTACCTTTGTTTCTTCCCTCTCTCTTATTCTACTTCTTACATGTCTTCTCTTCTACTTTTACACCTCCTTCTTTCTTACTCCCATTGGTTCTTACTTCCTTTCTGCTTCACCTCTTATTAATTATATCTTTAATTTCTCTTCCGAGTAATGTTTCTCTCACTGTTCTTTGTTTCTACTCCCTCTCTTTCTCTCTCTCCTTTACTCCATTTTACCTCAATCCATCATTTTTTTTTCTCTCTCTCCCTCTCCCTCATTTGCTTGGTGCCTTTGTCACCTCTTCATCCCTGCCCTCTTCCCCCCCCTCCCCAATTCTTCCTTCTCGTCTATCTTCCACTCTCATTTTTCCATCTCTCTCTCTCTCTCTCCCTCTCTCTTTTTGTCTATCTACTTCTGTCTCACTGTCTTCACTCCAAAGTACGAGCATGTGGGCACCTCTATTACACCGCTCTATAGGGCCTACAACCCTGCTCCTACAACCCTTGCTTCTATGGGTAATGGGATGGGCGTATGGAGGTTGTGGGGAGGTGGGGGTGTAAAGGTATAGTGATGTGGGGGAGGTGTGTGGGGGTATGGGGAGCTATGGAGATGCGTGGGGGGTGTGGTGATGTGGGGAGGTGAGGTGGGGAGATATATGAGGGTGTGGGGAGGAGTGTTTACTATGTTTAAAATCTAATGTTATCAGATTCCAATGTCATTAAACTCCAAGGTGTTGACAATGTTCATCAGGTTATGTATTCTAAAATGATTCTTCTCCTATCGCCAGAGAGCCTTACCATCCCCTCATTATACCTCGCTGACGAAACTTTAACGGGATATAAGTCTTGGATCATGAAAGTATTATACCTTCAAAGTTGTTATCAAAATATTCACAAATCTTTGAGGGTTTTATATTATTTATGGTTAGTTATTATTAAACTGTAGTATAGTTAATTAGCATCTGATGATATACTTATATTTTGTTCTTTAAAAGTTCCTCCGGTTTTAAGGATCTTGCCATTAAAGACACTTATCTGTATAGCTTGTGTAGCTTTAAAGTATACTCTTAGCTTCATACTCCTGGGGCTTTAAAGTATACTCTTAGCTTCGTACTCCTGGGGCTTCAAAGTATACTCTTAGCTTCGTACTCCTGGGGCTTCAAAGTATACTCTTAGCTTCGTACTCCTGGGGCTTCAAAGTATACTCTTAGCTTCGTACTCCTGGGGCTTCAAAGTATACTCTTAGCTTCATACTCCTAGGGGTTCAAAGTATACTCTTAGCTTCGCACTCCTGGGCTTTCAAAGTATACTCTTAGCTTCTTAATCTTAGAGCTTCAATGTCAGTCCTCTCTTCAGTTGTTAAAATCGTAAACTATGAAATTATTATCTCATCGCTGAAATCGTTTCCTGTAAATTCCATATAAATAAAGTATATATTGCATTATTAAACTCTAAGTATTTACAGAAAATCATATACTCAAACTCTCGTATTTATAAATTATTATATCTTCAGAGGTTCGTAACTCTGACTCATCGCATCACCAAAGGTATTACATCAGAGGTTCAGTTTATTAAGGATTCATGACGAAATGTGAGGGAAGACCGGAGGAGTGGCAATACGTCAGTGAGTGGGAGGAGGAGATAGTGAGGGAGGATAGGAGGACGTCAGTGAGTGGGAGGAGGAGATAGGGAGAGAGAAGAGGAGATATATAGTGTCACTCAGAAGACCCAATTGACTTGAAAATGAAGACTCGGGTTAGTGGGCCAGGGAGACTTAAGGTATGATGGATGTGGGAAAGGAATATGGAAGGGTGAATAAAAGAGTTTCATTACGAGAGGACGGTAAGGAAGGGAGACATGATGAATGGGGAAGAAATAATGGAATGGAAGTGAAACCAAGACGTATATTAGAGAGAGAGAGAGAGAGAGAGAGAGAGAGAGAGAGAGAGAGAGGTGACGCAGTAAACGAAACACAAATTCAAATCTCAGTAAGGGGAAAAATGGATGAAAAGTGATACAATAAGACACCTTGCGTAGGACATCTTGCGTAGGACATTTCAAGGTATTACGAAGGACAAAGGTTAGACGAACAATATAACTCGCAGTATACATAATTGATCAGTGAACTTATGAATAGTTAGTGGGGTACTATTGTCTGATGGCTCGTTAGTGGCAGTGAGATCAGATGGTAGGTACACAGGGCTCTAGACCAGTATTGCAAGGCACTATTCTTGAGCTTGACCCCTCTCCCTCCCCTCCACAACAATAGCGAAATACCGATTCACTCTTGCATTACCTTGGAGTACCCCGGGAGAGAACCATCGACTCTCAGGACAGTATAGACGGGTTCTATATCCACACGACTGTCACATTCTGTCTATATTGTGCTATAGGTCAGAGTCCATATGAGGTAAACATATGTGGCTGGATAAATAGAGAGACATTGTGCTATAAATTATTCCCTCGTTTTCAGGTTTTAATTTGGCCTGGAGTATCAGCGACCAGTCAACGTTTCTCTTTATATAAACATTGAATTAACGACCAAAAATGCATTTTTCTCCTGTATTGAAAGTCAATACACTTTGTAAAGTAAACAGGTGCTCCAAATTTTAATTAAATTGGTGTGTGCAGGTTCGAGGGATTTATGAATATCTCTCAGAGTTAAAACAGTTTACGTTAGGGAATGTTGGGGATCTATCTATCTATCTATCTGTCTGTCTGTCTGTCTATCTGTCTGTCTGTCTGTCTATCTGTCTGTCTGTCTGTCTATCTGTCTGTCTATCTGTCTGTCTATCTGTCTGTCTGTCTGTCTGTCTGTCTGTCTGTCTGTCTACAAAGATGGAATTTCCTTTTGAGAAGAGGAGACTTTAAGGATTTGGACCCTGAAGACAATAGACTTTAAAGCCTCAGGTCCCTCACATACAACCACCAAATTACCTTTCCCTCGGACCTCCTCCTGAGCTGATATAATTGGATGAGGGGGAGGGAGAGGACCGCCTCTTCACACCGCTACACCTCTCCTATCACGCCTCGCCCAATCCTTCCCATAGGAGGTGGGATGGTGGGTGGTGGTGGAGTTGTTAGGAGAAAGGTGTAGGGAGGTGGTGTAGGAGGGGTGGTGGGAGGGGTGGTGTAGGAGGGGGTAGGGGGTGTGAGGTGTGGGGAAGGTGGAAGGGTGGAGGTGGGGGTGTTGGACGGGGTGTAGGAGGGTGGTTTAGGAAGGGGTGTAGGAGGGGGGTGTAGGAGGGGGGTGTAAAGGGGGTGTAGGAGGGGTTTAATTGGCAGGTACAAGAAAGAAAGTGTAAGAAAATATGGTATTAGAGAAGTGATATGTTGCCTGGGTGTGAGATTTTTAAATGTTTGTACGATATCTCATTCCTGGAAGCCGTAGATGTGAGGAATAATTACAGTGGCTAACTTAATCAATAGCAGATGAAAAAAAAAACACTTTAAAAATATCATTAGAATTATTACACTAAGCCATTAACTCACGGGGAAATTTAATGCCTGGGGCTGATTTTAGGTTATATTCACCGTATTACAATAACCTTTTAGACAGTTTAAAGCTCACGTTGAACACATCACATTTTTACATAAGTTTCTGTTCTCGTCTTATTTACTTGTGAGTGAGAGGCAGCAACACCAGGGTCTTCCATATTCCTCCTACAGTGAAGAAGAGTCTCAGAGACGATCTGTGTCAGGTATTGCTCTTTACCTCGGAGAAGAATTATTACTCACTTAAATAGGAAAATAAATCCTTGAGAAACCACTGCGGAAATTTATGAACGTGTGTAGTAGAAGATTCATGGGGGGGGGATTTATAGTTAATTTTGGTCCTTAGTGTCGTTTTGTGTTTATATTATCACAGTCATAACTACTGTTCGGGTCTTTAGTTAATAAATCAAAGTTTGTTATGAAGTGAATTACAATTACGTGTTGATCTACCAGGTGCTATTACTTATGACTTAACTTCTTGGGATTGTGTTACTTTGGCCACAACATCTAAAGAACAAAATTAGTCTTCACGTAAACATATGACTCAACTTTCGCCAGGTATTTTGGACTCGCCTTTCATTACAGCTTCGTTCACACGTATCTGAACCCTCCTCATTACCTATCTGATACAGTCGCTTCTTTCTGTTTATTCCCTTACCCACCTGACTGGAGTAATTACACCCACACACATCTCCTCCCACACCTCCCCGAACCCTTCTCCACCCCACACACCACCCCCCACACCTCCCCGAACCCTTCTCCACCCCACACATCACCCCCACACCTCTCCGAACCCTTCCCCACCCCACACACCACCCCCACACCTCTCCGAACCCTTCCCCACCCCACACACCACCCCCCCACACCTCCCCGAACCCTTCCCCACCCCACACATCACCCCCCCCACACCTCCCCGAACCCTTCCCCACCACACACACACACACCACACCATTTACAGACTTTCCACCAATTCCATATAGTTCAAAGGAAATTACTCATACTTCTCACTTCCCTAGTAAGGTACAGTCTAAGAAACAACGATCTTCCTCTGTGTTGGTGAATACATCGGGAAAAAAAATTGACTCATCGGATGCGTACCTGTGAACCTCGAGAAAAAGTTGGCAGGCCTGTCGAATCATGGAAAGGGTAAGCCAGTTTATATCATTGATTCGCATAATTACTTGGATAACTGTGACCTTTTCTTGAATACCTTCATCTCGAGTACCTCCTTACCTCCTAAATAAGAAATTTTAGATTCACTGTTACTTAGGACTCTTGGTGTTATTAATATAAACCACATAGTATAATATTCTACCAATAGTAACATAACCAGCGGTGACAAACTAGATTACTAAGTTATTATTACGCTGCTTCAACTCACCACACCATACAAGATTATCCTCTGATACTCGTCTTGTTATGTTCTCTTCTCTGGCCTTATTGTTGACATAGGATCACCACAGGATCAACTTCTCTTTCCTCATTTGCCAAGTGTAAAAAGGACCGAGGGAAGTCGATCCAACTCTTTTGCATTAGTATCTATAATAATTTTTGTGGTTTAGAGTAACATTTGCATTATATTTTCCACCAGTTAAGTAATTCTGTAAATTCATGTTTGTATATTTATTTTTGAATTTGGATTATGAGCTTTCCATAATATATTAATGTGTGTGTTTTTAATTAGACTAATGGTGTATTGATTGATTCTCTCTTTTTAACACGGAATATATAAATGTGAGAGAGAGAGAGAGAGAGTTATAGTTATAGTAAATGAATCATGGCTTAAGAATATTGCATGTGACAGTGAAGGCTGTTGGGCTGTGTGGTGGTGGACGGAAGATTGAAAAGTAAGGCAGGTACTGTGTCTAGGTGTAGTGGTGTAGCGTACAGGCGTTGGTGATTAAACCAGTGAGTGATAGATAAATGATTCACAGGATAGTTAAGTGAGGAAAAAAATAAGACGTGCAATAAGAAATGTATTAGAGGAATGAGATGTGTGGGAGGAAGCGAAGATGTACAGTATAATAAGGGAATAATTGACCCGGTATTGTTGTACTGGTGTTAAGGTATGGACTGTGGACACGAGAGGAAGTCAAGAAGTTATATTGTAATAGAAATAAATATCTTCACAACAACATATGGGGAGAATAAGATGCAGGGGATAAGAAATATGGTGAATAAAGAACTGTGGAAGTAAAAGAAGTATTGGATTGAGATGACAAGGATTGGCTATTGTGCTACACTTAGCTTCAAAGAATGGAACAGTTTATTACAAAAGGATCTTTATAGTCTGTCGCCATCATAAAGTTGCTTCACTTTCCTCTATAATTATAAATGTTCACAAAGTTAGCGGAAATGTCTACGGTAAAAAAACACATTTTCAAGAGCAAAAAGATGTCGATAGTTTCCGGGGAAAAACTCTCTTGCACGCAGGTAATGTGTTTTTTCATATTAGCCGATACTTGGCCGATACAGAGACGGATGTTATCGGAGCCGATACGTATATGCGCTCTCCCACACAGAGTGCAGCGCCTCTCACCGCTGTAGGAGGGTCGATGGCGGTATCGACATCTCTCCCTCATTACTCACCCAACGGGATTTCTGGGAAAACCAACCGGAAAAAAGTGTACTTTACTGTAATGTGTACTATTAACACTGTAATTTCCGATATACTGTATATTTTTTTTTCGCTATTAACTTTTTTACCACCAATATCATGTGTAATATTTTCATATCATTTATAACATAAGTGAGACAGGTGGTTGTTGTGGACAAAAATACTTCTCTGCAGCTGATAAAAGATGAATACGTTAAGTGAGAAAACATTACAAATTTCCTGTAACTAATTTGCCACTTAAGCTCGAATTCTTAGTGTAACTTCATTAATCATTCTGGTCTCTTAGACACTGTATGTGGCAGCTTGTATTTTTCAATCAAATTTTTGAGAAAGTTGAGAAAGTTGATGTGTTTGAGCATCACCTTGAACAACACTTACCCTCCAGTGTTGATCTTTAGGTGGACGGCGGCGCTGGCGGGGTAAATCTCCTACAGTATTTACTCTTAGACTCACAACGACGGACTGTGTTTACAAGATGATAATGTAGGAACTCAGGATATCGTCGGCGAATAATGTTTGTTTATAGTTACAGTGATGACAATAAGACACGGAATTATATAATTTTTTTAGTTGTTCTTGATGTTTATACAAGATATTAACGAAGTCTTCTATTAATATAAGGATTTTAATTTTATACTTTTTATTGTTTCCTCTTAGTTTAATAGACGATCCTGTAAAACGTCACTGGCTTTAAGGGAACATCCTCTACCTCTAACCTACAGCTTCACGACACTACTATAGATCACTGTTGAACAATATCTTCTGTAGACTAAAAATTCCACGTGACTGGGACTACCATTAAGGGAACTATGAGCCTTAAGAGCCATAAAGGGGAGTTATAACCCTAAACGCTGCTCTTCCTCAGGTCTGGTAGTTTCTTGGGACCTTTTATATTGTTTTATACCTGACAGACGCCGCCCTCGCCAGTGCTAAGATATGTATTAGCTGGGGAGGTACCATAGTCACAGTATGGTTCACTATGACTCGTCCGTGACTAACTCTTAGAAGTAATGCCTCCTGCTGTCCTTCCCAGTGCAAGTTTTAAATGTAATTCTCTAGTTATGGATAATAAATATTTACTATCGATGATATTATTCGCAGTCTTAATACTTCGAGCTTACAAAGATTTGGTTTAAGGTTTTTGCCGTATAATGTAAACAGGAAGTTGTGTTGAGTCTCGATACAAAACTCATAAAAGGTATTATGGGTGAGAACGCCGTGGTGGTTACCAGACAGGGCGGTAACCACAGATCAGAGGGGCGGGTGTAGTGTAGGTGGCGGGCTGTAATGAGACAAGCAAGCCTTGATGAGTCGTGTGTGATGTGTTCCAACACTGCCGCCAATATTCCCTCTCCCCACATGTCGGCCTTCAAGATAATCAATATATTGTGCTCCGCCACATTCACAAAGGCCACCATGTTACCAGCTTCCTGGAGCGTCCCACCACAACCACCTAAACTGTCTGAGCTTATAATGGTGGTGTTGTGTTGTTGTGAACCACAGTAATCATACACACACATCCTATTAATCTGACTTAAATTTGCCTTAAAAGGGTATTCCAGTTATGATCGGTTCAATAGTATTATATACATTTTAAGATAAGCGTTAATGGATCCTCCACCGCCGAGTATGGTTTCCTCTTGAGGTTATTAGTAATGTAACTTCCTGTACCTCTGCATGACGCCAAAAATTGAGGAGAAATTCACCGGACCGGACCATGTTAACCTGGATCAAGCGAGTTGCCACATCCATACGTCCCTGACCGAGCTGTACTCCTCTAAACAGGGCTCAATCAGATTCATGTCTCGTCACGCTATAACCAGACCTGTTCCTGAAGTACTGTACCGATCATTGTTTTGTTCTGGTAATACTGTGTCGTTTATTACTCGGTTCTGGTATTACTTGCTTCATTGTTTAGTACTGGTATTACTGTGCAGTTATTGTTCTCAGTATTAAATTTAACAAAATCTAATGACTGCAGGAAGAGAATACAATACCACGTCTTAAAGCTAAAAAGGTATATCTTAAGACAAATCCTGTGACCAAAAGTAAACATTCACTCAAAAAGTACCTGGCAGTAATTCTTAGACCTTATTTATAAAGTTGTGTACGCCCTGTGTAAGAGCAGAAGGTGTGTCGTTAGAGCGAGAGAAAGTACCTGAAGGGAGATCTTTTAGAGTCCATTAATGTGTTATAGCTGAGGTCCTCTTGAAGGTTAATGGAACACGTGTCAGTCCACGAAGATCCCGGGACACACCACCAACCTTATCTGTCTTGTTTACCTGCCTGGACCTCAGTAAAGACGTGACAGGTGTTGACAGGTGTCTTGTGAAAGGGTCAGATTTTTGGAGAAATCTTTAACTGAGATAGACAGATCATATAGATTCAATAATTAATATTTTCAATCTCGTATTTAATACCTTCTTAAAAATATATACAAAAGAAGAAAAGGGAGGTTAAGCAAAGGTGAAAGAATAAAGAGAGGAGGAAAAAAGGGGTAGAAGAGGGGAGAGGAAGTGTAAAGGGGAATTCTCCCTTTTATCTTAGGAATGAGACGGAGGCGTTGATGAAGTGTGAAACTATAACACTTAATCGACCACAAGTTGCACATTAATTTGACCTTTTACGTAATTTTTAAGATGAGGAAAATAAGTTAGACCATTCCACTACGGTAGCTTGTTTTCGTCTGTACTTCACCAGAGACGACGACTTTGTTAAACTCGGTCGACGATTATCTCTCTTTAATTTCCTCGGTCGTAATTCCCTACCGTCTTAGGTGACTTTTTCCTATTTTGAAAGAAAGTGTGTGTGTGTGTGTGTGTGTGTGTGTGTGTGTGTGTGTGTGTGTGTGTGTGTGTGTGTGTGCTTACATATATTCAGTAATTATTCAGAAAATTCTGCGTCTCCCTCGTCCCATATACTATATGCTTGCATTGTTTCATGCCGAACTAAGACATGTTCATTTCGTTTATCAAATTTGCAATATTTTTCACTTCATCCATATATATATATATATATATATATATATATATATATATATATATATATATATATATATATATATATATATATATATATATATATATATATATATATATATATATATATATGTATTTGAGGAAGAGAGGACTTGGCTGTGGTAAGATTCCTCTCGCTAATGGGGTCACACAGGTGAGGACTGTAACAAGGGAAAATATAAATAAAAAACTACACCATCATCAGAAGGCAGAGTTAAGAAGTTAAGGGTGAACGTGAGTGAGAGACAAGTTATAGAGAGGGAAGTTATGTTAAAATACTTGAGGGATGGAACGTTTGATGGTCCATCATGGAGACGCCTCACAGTGTGGCTGCAGCGAGACAGACGCCTGGTAGTGTGGTTGTGGAGAGTAACACACTAATAACCTAACCTAATCTAATTTACTTAAAGAGTAAAAATGTTATGATCTCAAAATGAAATAGAACAAATCCTTCCCTTCGTGATCTTGTTTCCATTAAGTTACAGCAGTGAGAAACAAAGTTATACTTATGGGGCCCATAACGTTTAAATATGTTCTTAATATTAAACATCTATTAATAATTGAATTAATTTGGATGACAAATATCATTTAACTACTTACCTTATTTACCTAATGGGGGAAGGAGGTCAGTGGTCTGTGTAGGATCCCTCCGTTGTTGTTGATAATTTTTCTAGGGCTATTTTGGCAGTAGAGGGGAAGTAAGGCCTCATTATGACTGATGGTACAAGAAGATGTGGCATTGCCATTGGTGGTTGCACTGGGAAGGTGTGGCACTATCTGAGGTGCGGGGTCACACTCACTCCCGTGGCCCTCCAACGACCATCCCCAGGGGCGCTTGTTAGCCCAGACAGGCACCCCCAGACCAGCCGCTAATTGATGGCGGTGGTGGTGCTGTTAGCGATAATGGTGGTGGTGACGGTGAGGGTAGTCGTTGTGTTAGGGTGATGGTAGTGGAGATTGTAGTAGTGGGGGTGATTGGGATGGTGGTAGTGGGTGATAATGGTGGTAGTGGGTGATAGTGGTGATAGTGGGTGATAATGGTGGTAGTGGATGATAGTGGTGGTCGTGGATGATAGTGGCGATGGTGGCGATGGTGGTGATGATAGAATTAATGGTGACGATGTTATCAGTTATGATGATGGTGAAAAAAATTATTTAAGCAAACTTACTATACTGGAATGGCTGTTGAATTATAGAGGAAATAGCAATATTATATCAAACAAAAGCTACTTCAAAGGCGCCATAAAAAGGGGGAAACATACTCAATATACTTTCCTACTCAGGTGTTCAAGGTAGATATGGGGAATTATTCTATATGTCACCTTTATTCACCTTTGGCACCTGTCTGTAGCAAGGTGTAACGCTCCAGGTAAAAACAAACAAACACGCAATAACAGGTGCAGGTTCTGGCGGCTGTTTCTGATTCATGAACCTTTACTTCTTACAGGCTGAGTGTAGGTCATCTCTCTCGGGTGGCTCCTCACACTGTAATTTACATACATACAGACTAGTGATCCTGTGAAGTATAAACTCTGCATTACCTTGATTACTTGTTGTGGTGTTTACATGTAGATCAGCTCAACAGTTTATATGATGAAATAAACCTTTTGGGGAGACGTCTTCTGGCAGTGTGTTAAAACCTTTAGTATTCTGATGTGTTTACCCGGTATTGTGGGTTTTAAAAATGTTTATTATGTTCCTTTTTTTTTAACTGTAACTTCTGTCATTTTAACATTATGATGCTACGTTGATGTTTTATTCAAGCTTTAATAATATCTACATCAGCATCGTCATTAAATTTTCGAGCGACGTTTTAGTGAGTCTTGGGGTTAGATGAGGTCAAGTCTTACTACATAACTAGCTAAAAATAAGTAAAAAATCACCACTTTATAAAAAAAATATGAAGTCTAAACATTGTATTTTAGAAATCCAATAAATGCCACCGGATGGGAGACTTCTTAAAAGCCTCTTAATCCTGAATTATATTTGAATCGCGAGTTCGGGAAGTTAAGGCTATGGGTGTAGGTACTGTAGGGTTATTTCTGGTGCTGATCGTCTGAACATACCAACATCTCGGTACCTCCTGCTGGTGACCCCCCCTCCCCTACATGGTTACAAATATTTAAAAACCCATTTCTAAAAACCGATATGTTAATTTTTTGGGAATAAACACCAGATGATAAAATAATATATAGTCGATAAAATTGAAGAGAGAAACTGGGAATTTAGAAGTTGTAGTGAATAAAATTTCCACGCGCGTGTCGGGGAGGGCAAACAGAGATCACCCATGAGCAGCGGAGTAAAACAAAACTCGCTGTGGTTTGTGTATGGGTTGTGGACTATAGAGAGAGTGTTTGTTTTGTCTATAAAGTAAAAGATATGAGAGAAATATCTATTCTATGGGAAAAGTTATATAGATATTTTTGTTCATATAGTACCGGTGGGTTATGAGTCTGGTAGAGCAAATTTATTACACTGGCAATAAGTAACACGGACTAGTTTCAAGGAGTATATTTAAAAAAAAAAGGAATATTAACGTAATGGTTAAATGTGACAAAAGCAGTGATTAATTAATACGAAGAATGAAACCTGTTGTTATCCTCTGCAGTTGTCCGTGAAGTAAGGATTGATCAGTATACTGGGTGGGAGTGTAGCGCCGCCTTTGATCTTGGTAAACACACTGACTGATGGAATTCCTTCTCGTGTGACGTCATGTAGCCAGACTGGTCCTGTGTGTTTGTTTAGCATGTGTTGTATCATTCACCTGGAGGAGCGCCAGGAGGTGTGGTAAGTGTTACTGATGAGTAAACATAAAGAGAAGAAGAGTTAAGGCAAAGTAATACGATTTGTTCTTCTGTGTGTGTGTGTGTGTGTGTGTGTGTGTGTGTGTGTGTGTGTGTGAGATTACTGTAGTTCACAACAACACAACACCACCACTATAAGCTCAGACAGTTTAGGTGGCTGTGGTGGGACGCTCCAGGAAGCTGGTAACATGGTGGCCTTTGTGAATGTGGCGGAGCACAATATATTGATTATCTTGAAGGCCGACATGTGGGGAGAGGGAATATTGGCGGCAGTGTTGGAACACATCACACACGACTCATCAAGGCTTGCTTGTCTCATTACAGCCCGCCACCTACACTACACTCGCCCCTCTGATCTGTGGTTACCGCCCTGCCTGGTAACCACCACGGCGTTCTCACCCATATTACCTTTTATGAGTTTTGTATCGAGACTCAACACAACTTCCTGTTTATATTATAAGATGAAGTAGTTCACACTATCGGGTCAAGAAGACGGATCAGTGATGAAGGCTGTCAGCGGGTCTTAGAGTTATCATTTCGGCAGTTGGTTTGTTCTTTGTTGGTTTGTTGCGGCTTGTTCGGTCCAGTGGTAGTGCAGGAGGACACCAGAGTACCCGGAGAAAACCTGTGATGTTTGATTGGGTCACACTGGTTAACACCCATCTTACATCTGACTCGGGCCGGCGATAGGAGTCAGTACACATTAGCGAGAGAGAGGCTGTTGTACACCAGTACCTCACACACTGGGTAGTCCATTAAAATAGCAGCAAGAAGATCAAACTATTTACTATAAGACAACAACACAAAAACTCATAAAACAGTACAACATAATATTATGTGGTCTGGAGGGGTGATCTGGGGACGGCTCTCAGTACAGTACACTCTTGTTTGCGATAAATCACAGACCCACAAAACGTGCGTAAATTAGGTGTCTCAATGGACTCTGAACCCACAGATGTTAAAAAATAATGCTTAATTAAGATGTGGGCGAAGCTTCAGTTCAATTTCTATATCAGTTCTAAAGATGAATCGATACCAAATGTTTACGAGTTAATCTGTTTTATGTTCATTTTCACGACAAGAAAGACTGGACTTGAATCACCGAATAACCAAGCGTTCCAGTTTCACTTCGGTCGGTTCTGAGATTATGGAAAAGACGAAATATAATTCCAACACATTTGGTTACTATTATAACTAAGTAGATGCCTGTGGATCCGATAGTCTTTAACCCTGAGTTGATTGAGTGCTTGCTTGCTTGCTTGCTTCATTGATTGATTGATTGATTGTTTGATTGTGGTAATTACATCCCTGCCGACAACCCTCAGCTGAATATAATCATCTGTCAACCATAATAAAATACCTAAGTGCAGCGCCGCGTTCTAAAGTGTTAATTACAATATGAAGAAGACATCCAGTATCTCCCCTAACAAGTACCAGAATCGCTTCATCAAGATCAAGAGTCCTAAGTGTCGTTTTAATCAATGAAACGAATGATTATTACTTTATATGGTGCCAGTGGTTACTATGAAGACCAATTAGGTGCCAGTAAGGTTCAGTCAACCGGAATACTCTATCCTTTACTGAAATAGACTTTATTTCCCTACTGAGAACGACTACCCCTTCATAGTGTCCCTATCAAGTGAAGTATATTGACGAGGGAGGGAGGTAGGGAGGGAGGGAGAGAGGGAGAAGGGTGTGTGGGAGGGAGAAGGGTGTGTGAGAGGGAGTGAGGTAGGGAGGAAATGAGACAGTATCTTCCTCACGTGGTAATAATTAATCAGATGATATAATGAGAGTTGAAGGTTTTGACAGGTAATCAAAAGTTACTATTGGTGCTACCTTGGTGACGGAGTTGGTGGTGGTGGTGATGATGGTGGTGATGATGATGGTGGTGATGATGGTGGTGATGGTAATAGTGACCCTAGTTTTTGATGGTGATAACGAATGTGATGGTAATAGGAGTGGTGTGATATTAATGACTCTGGTATTGATGATAGCTGTTGTGGTGATACACTGTTCAGAATAACCAACATTGGGTCGATGGTGTCCACGTTGTGTCAGGCAGCGGCTTTCATCCTCCACACCTGAATAGTCTTCGCCTTTGACCAAGAACCTCCTTGAGTTGAATGCTTTTGATGATGAAGTTTTTTATGAAGAAATAGTTCTAAATTTTTCATGAATTCAAGATGGCCGCCCAACCCTTTGATCAATCAATTTCCTCAAATGCACTTGAATATGTCAGCCTCCTTGATCAGGTGTTCCGATTTTCACAGTGACTAGATCAGGAACTCAGAAAAATACGTATATTCTTAATTCTAAGATGCCATTCAAACTCTGTAACCAACTAAGTTCTTATGACCAAATTCTAACTGGCCTTCCCTAATTATGAGTGTTCCAACTTTCACATCGTTTGGTTTAGCGTTCCTGACAAGAAAAAAAACATGGTTTATATTATTTCTTCAACACACGATGATTGTAAATTTCTACAAGTACCACCTTCTCATAACTAACTTGAAATAATCACACCTCAGCAGTCATATCGAGTTTTGCATCGATTACTTTGTTTTCATAAAAAAAAAAATTATACTTTCCCAAGATGGCTACCAAAGCCTTTGATAAATCAGTCTCTTGCATAAAATTCAATTCTCGCTCACTACTGATCGCGTGCATCAGTTTTACCACTAATAGCTTCAGTGGCTTAACATAGACATTTAAGTCATTAATATGTTTAGATAATGACCTCCATCCTAGGTTTCAAAGCGACTCCCTCTCTTAGGTTGAAGAAATATATTGGTAAAGGTGAAACAAAATAATCGAAATCAAAACCCTGTGATATGCTACAAAATAGAAGAAGTACTAAAGACCCCTGACCTCCCACACTCACCATGCCAGACCACCCCTAAATAAGACTACGACCTTTGTGACTTTGCAAACCTCAAGGTCAATATAAAACATACCTCGCAAATCTGCATAACTCCGGCTGTCCATTACTTGCATGGCTTCTACGAGGGTCCATAGGTTACTACTCGATCGCCTTCACTTTCCAATTACTGTATAGAATAAATTTAACCAGTGACTTTTGGGATAGCAGGTGGGGGCCGTGTCTTCTCGGTTCTAACATGATTATCACTCTGCAACTTTATTATGTGTAAGCTTATCTGCTAAATCTGTGTCTAAACTTTTCTATGTGAAGGTTGCAAGAAGCGTGTGTGACATGGGGAGGGGGGGGTGTGATGTGAGGAAGGGGTTGTGTGACATGAGCAAGGGGTTGTGTGACATGAGCATGGAGTGTGTAACATGAGGAAAGGAGAAGGTGAAGCTATCTTTTCAATGAAGTTTAAAGTGTCGTATAAAAAAAGATTGATTCCGAGATTTAAACAGAAACAACTTGGATAAAACTCACCAACGAGAGAGAAAATTTACTTTATGGGGTCGTACGGTCCATAGAACAGAAACTGTGAACATGACGGGAGGAAGACTTATCTGGGATGAAACGAATAAAACATTTAAATCTAGTACCAAAACGGTTTCGAAAAAAAAGGTGCATTGATTCCTACTTTCCTTCTCAATTAACACAAAAATAAAATTATCTAATGTGGCTTTTAATTGTTTTATACATCATTGCACTGGCCCCAAAAAACAAACATCATAAAATGTGGTGACAATACAGTAAATCGTTTCAACCTTTAGTCTGTTTGTCAATTTTCATTTATATATTTTTCTGGTTTTTGTTCACGTAACTATGTCAGAGCTTATCAGCTTTCAACTCCACATCCTTTTTAGCTGTTGCTAATAGGATATGGTATTCCAGCTGAATTGTGGATCAGTTTTACGTAAACAAAAATATTATTCTCTTGTATTTTCACGAAAAAAAAAATGATATACATTAAACAGTGTTTTAATCAAGAACAGTTTTTAGTTGACACTGTTGTCTTTTCTAAGTCTATGTATCTGTTGATTAGTGTAACGAAACATCAAAATCATTCCCGTTGGTTCTCGCTACGTATTCGATATCCAGGAGAACTTAAGAACACCAGCCATTAGTTCACAGCAAGTTCATTGCATAGGGAACCTCGTGATCATCAAGATAACTCGGACATTTTCCCCAATAGCAAAGGACTTGGTGCACTAGGGAAGGAGAGGGGAGGGCGGAGGGCCTGTAAGGTTTATTATTTTTTTTTTTATCCTCTTCACCACTGATCGGCTTGTTAGCCGCTTGGGCGATCGGTCCTACTACAAGATGATCGGGTCGAGTCGTTCCTACTCTGACAGATTGCATTACCACAACAAGAACTCAGATCCAAAAGGTCTCTGTAAGGATCATCAACATTATCTCAAGTCATGTTCATGTCAACCGAAATTTCGGGCTTAGGTTCAACGTGTCAGGGATTCCTTAAACAAATTCTCTAACTCATTCATTAAATACAACGTCGATCTCTCCGTCTTTTGTAGTGTGAAAAAAAGCTCAAATTAGGTTAGGGGATTGATAATAAGTCACCACACATTCACCACACAGTCACCACACAATCAATATAGTCACCACAGAATTAATACTCAGTCATCACAGTCACCATACGGTTAATATCTGTCACGTACTAACACAGTCACCACCACAGTCACCACCGCAGAATCAATACCCAACCATCACGCACCACCACACAGTCACCACAAGGAGAGTATAGTGATCACCCGAAGGAGGGGAGGGGGAGGGAGGGGAGGGGAGGGGAGGGAGGGAGGGGGATGGGAGGGAGGGAGGGGTGAGGGAGAGGGAGGGTGGAGATGCATGGCTGGGCGCATCACGATTCATTACCTGCCGCACTAATTCTCGTCGCCACGCACTTTGATGTTGATGAATCAAATAGAAGGAGAGACAGAGGGCTGGTTCACCACACAGCACACGCAGACTGACGGAGGGGGGTGAGGATGTGTGTGTGACATGAGGAAAGAACATGAGGAGGGTGTGTAACAGGAGGAGGTGTGTGTGAATGAGGAGGGGTGAGTGACATGAGCAAGGGGTGTGATGAGGAGGGGAGGGGGTGTGTGTGTGAGTAGGGGGTGTGTGTGACATGAGGAGGGGGTGTGTGTGTGTGTGATATGAGGAGGGGGTGAGTGACATGAGCAAGGGGTGTGTAACATGAGTAAGAGGGGGTGAGTGACATGAGCAAGGGGTGTGTAACATGAGGAGCGGGTGTGTGTGACATTATATGAAAACTTAGCAAAATTTAATTCCTGTATACTCGCATACCACTATCATGAACACAGGTTAGGAGGGAGGTAAGTACGGGGACGAATGGGATGAGAATGGAAAGCTTTACCCCCCAGCACAGTGCATACAGTGCTGGTCATGATAAATACAAGGCTATTGCGACGGTCAGTTGATGAGATGACTTTTTGTATAAAATGTAAAGTGTGAGGCAGAGAGGCTGAGGACACAGGTTGGGTTGTGGTGGTGAGGCCCCGAGGACTCATCCACTCACTCCTCCTACCCAGGGTGCCTGCTTCTAGTTATGGTCATTGTTATGGTCCCTTAGGGCCAGCTGTGGCCAGGTACGTAGGTAGGCAGGGCGTTAAACACACACACACACACACACACACACACACACACACACACACACACACACAGAATAAACTTACAATAACTGCTAAGAAAATGATTAAGTGTTAGAATTGTTACCCGAGATAATTTTATCATCAAGAATAAAGAACGATCTTGATAATTGTGTAGTTTATTTATATTTATTAACAAACATGACGTCATATAAGTGGATGCACACTTAAAGCAAATATTCTTCGGTCTAGGAGTCGAAAATACATAAACGTAATACTGTTTGGCGAGGTGTAGACGACTTTGGGCGGGAGTGAACAGGGCACCATTGAGAGGCTGTGAGTGTGTCGATTAACGATGAAACACGAGACATTGTTGTTCGTGCTTCAGAAATCCAGGCCGTGGAATGCTGTGTTTGGGCTGTGGGTGAACGCTGGGTTAGAGAGAGGTTACGTTACGCTGGGCGGGTGTTGCTGTGACTTCATCCGGGGTGTGCGCACTACAGAGAGTCAAAGAGAAGTCTACTTGAATTATTAATGAAGGAAACAGCTGGTGGTGGTGCTGGTGAAGGTGTTACGGCAGTCAGTGGTAAGTGGGTTTGTGCCTGTGTGGAGGGAGATATTAAGCTGTTGATTACGGTGGGTAGTGGATGACTGTCTTTCGTTGGGTTTAGCGACAATTACTGTATTACTGATTACTTACAAGTTATCCAGAACGTGCGGGTGTTACAGAGAGAACAAGTCTATGTATTACATTGTTAATTTATCGGCTATGGAAAGCATTTTGCCTTAGTTAGTATGATACCTGTTGTAATTAAGGAGCCAGGGCATTTAAATAAATACACAGTGATAATCAACATGCAAAGAGTTAGCGAAAATACAAAAACTGAGAGAGGAGTGTGACAAATATCGTCATCTCTCCACACTGCTGAGAGAAACTTTTGAAGTCAATTAATTGGAACATAACAGGTTTAGCTATCCAAATCAGTCTCTTTAGCCACCTCCAAACTACTGGTGACGTGACAAATGTTTATCAAATATATCAAATTACATACAAGAACTCTACGAAAAAAACACAATAGTAGGATTGAAAAAAAACTTGGCGTAAGTAATGTTCAGTGGTGACATAGTATGAGTGTAGAGAAGATTACCGAATACTCACACACAAGACGATAAGAGTTCACCATGAGTCAGTCAAGCAACATTAAGTCATCAGTACTTGAAATAGTTTTTCTCTACCAACTCATCCATTTAAAACTTGGTCATTACTGAGTATCTATGAATAACACACACACACACACACACACACAAGCACACACACACACACACACGACTGTTGCATGAGTGGAGTTTTGTCTAGGTATATATTGCTTCCCCCCTTTATTGCGTCATATGTCTTATCCGTGTTTATTCTTTTAGTAATATTGTCTTGTTATTACATCATACAAGCTTATATCTTTCTTTTTTTATTTTTTTGTCTTTTTACAATTTCCAAAAGATTCAGTTTTCGTATATTTTTCTTCTTGTTTTCATTTATCATTATATCGTTTGTCTTGTCTGTTTATTCTATCATTATTTTTTGTTGCATTATTGACTTGTTATTAACCCGCAATTTTTCTTTCGTTTTCGCTCTTATTATACAGTTCCTCCGTCTGTTTTCATTTGACCATCTCTTTCATTTTCTCTATTGATCTTCCTGTACTTCCGCTTTCTCGTCACACACACACACACACACACACACACACACATCTTTACGGAGGGATCCAATGAATTTCAAAATGAACACTGCGACTCCTGTTGTCTCGGTAGGGTTGTCAAAATTCTTCGTCCGTTGTGTTATATTGTCTCCCAAAATCATAAAGATACGTTTTTGGACCGAGGCAGATAGGTAGGTAGGTAGGTTGGAGGGTGGTGGGTCAGGTAGGTAGGTAGGTTGGAGGGTGGTGGGTCAGGTAGGTAGGTAGGTTGGAGGGTGGTGGGTCAGGTAGGTAGGTAGGTTGGAGGGTGGTGGGTCAGGTAGGTAGGAGGGCTGTTGGGTCAGGATTGTGGGAGATTGAATGTGGCGCCACACTGCTATTCCTCCCCTGTTCACTTATTATACGTCTCGGAGTCTTGTTTAACTATGATTTTTGGTGATTGTTTGTTATTCTTTACTTCCACTTTAGTCTTCCCGGTGCATTAGCTGATCCTCTTGCTTTATAATTATCTTCTTTTGTTTCTGTCTCTGTTTATCTGTCGTCTCCCTCTCTCGCTCTCTGGTTTTTGTATGTCTTTATATCAGTTTATGTCTGTCTTACTGGGTTTCTGTCGGTGTGTTTCCCTCATGGTGGTAAGCCGTGTGAGGGCGGTCGCTGATATAATAGGTCGTGCGTGTACTGTGATAAAAGGTCATATCGCGTCCGAGTATTACAAAGTTGACCTAAATCTGCGAGCATGAAGCCATTGTTAACTCGTGGCTTTTGTGCTAAAAAATACAGCGATGTATTAGAGGGTGTGTGAGTAGTGAGGGTTGCGGTGTATACTTTGTTAACATTTGGTCATCGACAGGGTTGTCCACACGCTGGGGTATAATAAATTGGGACCAGTTTATAAGTGAAGGTAGTGGAGGTGTGGCTCGTGAAACTCTGTGTGAGTGTGACATGAAGTATGTGCTGCACTTACTTGTTGGTGAATTAGTTTGTCTGCTACACACAAGCACAGACGCAAATATATTTGCACAGGTCCAAATTTATATACTGCTAACCCAATAGATCAACGTCAGTTATCTTTACTTTAGTGTTGTAGGGCAGCTAATACTGAACAACAGCTGAACTCTTTAAAACCTTTTTTTTTCCGTAAGACAGAGATTTTAGAGTAAAACCTATATTTAAAAAGAACTGTAAACACACTTCCCCTAATCGGCCCCTAAAGCTGGGTTCAGGTGAAACGTCATGCTTAGGACGTTATGCCTGAGCCGGGCACTTTATTGTCTACCTGTGATATCAGACGTTGACAGTGACACATCTTATGATAGATCATCCAAAGAACATGTTTTGAATGTTTCAACAACGTTGAATAAATTGTTAACGAGAAAAAAGATTAAGAGTGAAAAATTCCCCGACAGATTGAGGGGTGGGCGACTGGCCATAACAATACAGCAGTAGAGGAGACAACAAAACAGTGACTGAGGCAGCGCTCTTTCATAGGTCAGCGGTGGTTGACCATATGAAGATGACACTCAAAATACTCATATAATTCACTACTCAATTAAACCAAAAAGTAGAATTAAATATTCAAACATAATATTATTTTGTTACATCCAAGTTGGTTATCAACAACAATTTGACTGTTGAACACAGTAGTTATTAAACTTATGACAAAAAAATATATAAGCCAGGCCGTGCCAATATTTAACATTAAATATGATGCATTGGAATATGATTATTTTCGCTTAAATATTTATGATTATTATTGGACCAGAAGTTTGTGGGCATCAATGTGAATTGTTATTTTCTCTTAAGTTACCTTCTAATATTACAAATATTCCCCGGGGCTGCCCGAGAATACTGAAACCTTCCTTTCACTAAGTGTCTCGCCAGGAACCCGGGATGTTTATTTGAAAATTATTTCATAAGGAAGACATCACGACACTATCACAAAATCTGCGTCTTAACTCTTGAGCAAATATTGTTTCGGTTTTGAAGTAAGTTTTCACCAGTTATGTACAGAGTATATTAGTCATTTTCACCTGGTGGGAACAGTGTGACGCCACCACAGTGAGTCCTGGTGTGCTAGAGTGAGCCTTCCCCGCGTTGTTACTGGCTACGGCGCGCGTCACTAGCGAGGTCTGCAGCAGTCAGGTATGAGGCAGATGTGGTAACACTTATCGTCTGGTTATTCTTGAAGTAACTGGTAATTTATAACTGTTACCAGCTCAAACAGCCTCCTCAGTACTGTCGTGAACCTTGAACCTGAGAAAGGAATCTTCAACACCTGACCAAACGTATGATTTTGGGGATTTAAGCTTTGTAGCGAAAAAAACCCAACCCCGATTACATGATATACTGTTCCTTGGTACACCGCTAAGACCTCAATTCATCAATGGTGATGAGAGGGTGAGCTGCTGCTTGTGAGTGAATGAGCCGGTTGGATCCATGCCAAGGGAGGGTTATACTTGCTTATGACCATCTTATGCTTCCCCAGAACACTAGCCGGTGCCTCCACAACGTCTGTGCTCTTAAGTAATGCTCTCAAGTTACGCCGGCTGTTTCTGTGTGGCTGAGTGTGTAGATGTCTTACTACACATTATCTTTCTGTTATTTTTGTACATCTTCCTCAGTTCTTGCTAAGTAAAGATCGCTACACGTGTTGATGGGTGGTGGTATCTGGTTCTTAGCAAAAATCGGCAACTATATTGTAAATTTGCCGGTTGATTTTTGTCTGTGTGTTCGTTTTTATACCAGTGATATGAAGTAAAGAGCTTTGTTATAATATTGGCTCCTACCTTTATTACCTTTCATATGAATATCCCTGGAGGCATTAATTTGGTCTGGTTGGGATCGGTTAAAGATGAAGGTCCCAAGCTTCGGTCACTCTGCCAGCTGTAACCATTTGACTGAATTTCGGTCATCCACTGAAAACAACTAAAAGAATTATGATGATTTTTCACATAGACGAGACTGAAAGAAGACATCTCATCTAACATTCATAATGGACTTATATTCTCCAGTCCATGATCCAGTTATTCTCACTCTTGTCTTATTAACTGGTAGTGTTTGTATATTTGTTCATAATTTGTTGCCTGTTAGTCGGTTATCTGAAGAACAGTGATAGCTGGATCTCGGAAACTTTGCACATGAGTTGAGAGAAAATGTGTTGCTTGGATTATCAACTTGTAGGAACCAAAAAGTAGGAGATTGAAAACCCCCTTTGGTAATTGTGTTAATTAATCATGTAAAAGCTTATGGCAGTATGAGGGAGGGAGGGACAGAGGGAGGAAGGGTGTGTGGGTGTGTGTGTGTGAGGCGTGTTAGAACATTACGTAGTCCCAGCAAACATAATAAGAATATTGGAGAAGTTATTTGAAGGGATGTGTGTAGCAGTGTTGTGTGGGAGGGAAGGGGTGGGAAGTGTTGTGTGGGAGGGAAGAGGTGGGAAGTGTTGTAAAGGAAAGGCAGGAGTAAGGCAAGGATGTGCAATCCCACAGAATACCTATGATAAGTGAAGATATAAGACATACTTGAAATAACACCCAGACAGAATTGTGGGTCAGACATATAGAGAAAGTGGAAGAGAAAAGACACGTGAAAAGTATATCCAGAGCTGGAGGGATCACCACAGTGGAGCTGGATGCAAACGGTAGAAAGATATATTAGAAAATATAGAATGCATAAGGAAGAGGCACAATATCTGGCCCAAGATACACAAGAGCGGAGAGCTGTTTGTCCGGGCCTTGTGCTTCAGAGAGGTAGCGGCGGGAAGATAAGCAAGTGAGAAAATAAAGGCGAACTACTGTTTATGGTAGAGATAGCTGCAAGATGATACTAGTCCAATACAAATTAGAATTGTTTTTAAGCTGCGTGGTGACGAACACTTAGTCCGGGGGGGGGGATCTTAGCTCGTCAGTCAGTCAGTCAGTAAAGGCATTCATAGAGCTGACTAACGTAGCTGATAGTAAATCCAGTGAACGTCTTGCAGTAAGCAACATGATGATGTGGGAGTCCTGTCGGCTAAACGCTGTGCCACACACACACACACACACACACAGACACACACACACACACACACACTAAGCCAACATTTGTGAAGGCAGAGCCAGGTTATCTGTGAGGGAGTTTGTGTGGTGCTCAACACTAAGTCATCACCTCAGCTCATTGTGCTCTGCCTGCCCTCACAGCCAAGTTATTCTCCACGATGAACTAGGATGCCATAAACATCGACGATAATAGTGAATATGGTTACCATCTTTTAATCTCTTTTTGGATTTAAAAAAAATGAATTACTCAGCCATGCATATAATACTGCTTTAACAAATACTTACCACCTACTTTACCCATGAAAATATATATCTCCTCATTCTTGAACATTTCTAAAACTTCTGTCGCAGATTAAAATATTTCATCATCAAGAGGAAACGTTTCTGTAACCTTTGAGAGGCTGCAGTCTGGACAAATATTGGAACAAGAGTTCTTTGGGTCGGCTCAGACACAATAAACAACTAATATTTACACCCTCATGGAGTTTCTTTTAACTTTGACTTATGTTAATCAGGTATAGAGACTGTGGAAGTAAATTGCCGTATTTTAACATTTGTCGGAATGGAGTTTTGTTCAGTGGAGACAATTATGAACAGGTTCTATCGTGCACAAAAAGTTCCTTCTACCAACCAGCCACAGTATGACACCGAATCACCCGCGGATGACTCCTATATACAGAGGTAAACTAGGGTACAGTAATGAGAGAGTTCGCACCAAAATAGCGACAGTTACCCAGACCACACAAATACCTGTTGATGACGAGATGAAAGAGTGAACACCAGCAATATGGTGAGAGGGTCTGGCCTCCCTCACCACCACACAATATCCCGCCTCCATTATTTGCTCCGTCAGACAATACCGAGGGCGGGTAATTATGGCCAAGTGAACGTGGCCCACCACCCCAAGCGGGATTAACGGCTGCCACGCATTGAGGGAGCTGGTGGTGACCGACCTTTCTGGGAAGGAACAATGGGAGAGAAAGAAAGGTAGGAAGAAGATGGAAGAAGAAGAGTAGGACAAGGAAGGAAAAGAAAGAGAGAGGAAGATATTAAAGATAAATGGAAGGAGATAAGGAGGGGACATATGCAGGCTTTATGCTTGTGATTTATGAGTTGGTGAAACATTTATTATTAAGGAGTTGTGTAGATGAGGCGCTTATAAGTGAGTCTTTATTTGTCTTGTTCCTTTCCCCTTCTCTGTGTCTCTCAGTCTTACTCACTCGGGGTGTTTCACATTTGTCTTAGGAAATTTCTGCCTCACTCTTACCTGCCGCATCACCTTTCTTCTGCTCCACCTCTTATTGCACTTTCCTGTTGCCGCCCCACCTGTCTGCTGTCCCACCTGCCTACTGCCCCACCTGTCTGCTGTCCCACTTGCTTACTGCTCCACCTGTCTGTTGCTCCATCTGCCAACCACACCACACCTGAGTAGTGAACAATAATTTGTGTTTGGGAGTGAGTTCCTGTGACAGCCAGATTAGTCTAGGTGTTGTGTGGGACCTCAAGACCCTCCTCCACCCCCCCATTAATTATACTTACACACCTGGAGATACTTGTGTGTATGTGTGTGTGTGTGTGTGTGTGTGTGTATCATATAGAGTTATATACACAGGTAGATACATACACTTATACACATACACGCACACACATATTAAAAGAGGGAGACAGAACACATAAAGCTACCAGACAGTGGACCTTGAACATTTATAAGTATTTAGAATGTATAAGTTTTCTAGTTTTCTCGTACACAAATGTATACTAATATAGTCATTACAAGAGACGAGGTTTGTTACGGCGTTAAACACGAATATTAATAAAAAGTCATTATGTAAACAGTTATTAAATATAATACGGTAGAATAATTTCGAGTAAAATTATTTCCCGGTGAATAACAATGAACACGAAAATGCTCGTTATGTTTTTATTGGGTTTTCAAAGCCATTATTAAATTGATATGATGGCGCCTACAAATATAAACTATTAGTTAAAATTTATGATATAACGATTATTAATTGTTGAGTTGCAGTGAGGTGTTAGTGGTGTTATACTTATTCTTTCTTATTTCAGAAGTTTAGTTTAGAGTTGCGGTTGGGAACCTTATCTTAGCCAAGGAACCTGTAAGCCACACGTCATGTCTTCTGGTACTCCAATCATCTCAATCTACTGTTTTCTCTTCTCAAGCTTTTATCATTATTATTATTATTATTATTATTATTATTATTATTATTATTATTTTATTATTATTATTATTATTATCATTATTATTATTATTATTATTATTATTATTATTATTACTATTGTTGCTATTATTATTATTATTATTATTATTATTATTATTATTATTATTATTATTATTATTATTATTATTATTATTACTATTACTATTACTATTACTATTATTATTACTATTACTATTACTATTACTATTATTATTACTATTATTATTACTATTATTATTATTATTATTATTATTATTATTATTATTATTATTATTATTATTATTATTATTATTATTATTATTATTATTATTTAATTTTGCGGAATCCCGGTTGGGTACCCACTGAACTACTTAGATCCTCAGCACCAGTTATATCCCAGTAAACATGACCAGCCGTGTTGAGGCAAGAGGTGGCGCAACAGTATATAACATCCCGGCCAGAATACATGGACAACAATCATGCCAACGATGTAACAACAATTACCACGTACCAACATTCACCTAGTCCCTGATACACGTGGAAATTTATACCTATGACGCCGACTACTGACAGTGAAATATGAGAATAATGTAGACGAAGCAAACATTGTCAGGTGTGAGCTTGATGAATTTTATGTGTTGAGGACAGTGAGATTAACGGCTTTGATATGAATGATTAGACCACGAGTGAGAGTTAAAACAAAAAAAAGAAGGGCAATAATAGCGGTGGTTTGATTGCATGAATATTGAATGTAATCAAAGAATTTCCTATATGAGTTCGCATAACACAGAGAAATTATAATGTGTGTGAAATGTCATGAAAAAAAAAGTAATATCTATTTTTTTATGAGTTAAATTTTTTTTTTTTTATAATTTATATATTTGTTGAGTTCTGACACTGAATAATATGTACAGAACAAACACCAGACCAGTAACCCGCCACAAACGATGGTTATATTGAAACAAAACAACAGCATGAATTGTTTGGCATAATTTCTGTGTAGAGAGAGAGAGAGAGAGAGTGAGAGAGAGAGAGTCTGGCCTAGTGTCTCATCTCTTTCTATCTCTGGTTCTTTCCGACTGTCTGTTCTCTCTGTCGGTCTGTCTGTCCCATTCCTTATATCTGTTTGTCTGTCTGTTTTTCTCTTTCTCTC